>NC_082594.1:113092182-113411345 GCF_030936135.1 Gavia stellata | reverse complement strand
AGAAAATAACGTAAACCTTGAGGATTTTTCTGTTGTGATGTTTAAATAATTCTTTTTGTTTGAAAGAAAAAGTTGCATCTATCTGATATCATTAGGGACTATACAGATTTCTAATAAAACTTTTTGTATTGCTTAAGAGTTCCCTATTTATCTTCAGAAAACAAAATACTGCTTAACTTCATTCCTTACTTATGGTAGAGTTTTATATTATAGACAACCACAGCTAAAACCTTAATGACAAGCTATCAGAAACAGCATCTGGTGAGCAACTACTAGTAAACTTGAGACGGTTTCATTGAGCTGTAGGCTTATTTGAAGTGAAATTTGTTCATTTTCTAGATAGTCTTAGATTATAAGCATTTCTACCAATGAAATTGTGATTTCAGTCTGCTTATATTACCTGGCCTAAGAGTTCTTTTTTAATAAGATGTGTCTTCAGTTTCTCTTGCTTGAGTTGAAAAGTGCTTCTGTTTCAATATATCATTCTTCTGCCTGGGGGGAGTCACTACACGAAATAGAGTTGATCAGTGTGCTGCATGGTTACAGGAGAATTTCAGAAGGAGAAACTATTGACATAATTGAGAATTACAAAAGGCAATGAAGAATGTCTGCCTGCCTGTAATGATGATGGAATGAGTGCCACATGAGAAAAATTCTTTTGTCTAGCCATAACTAATTATAATATATTCCTTAATTATTTAACTGATAGTTTTTACAGCTTTTTAATATTCTGTATATTCACTGTCTTAGTAGTTTCTATTTTTTTAGTTATTACTGACTATGCTTATTTTTCATTTTGGCCTTCTAAATAAAGCTCTGATTTAAGTTTTGTATAATGAGAAGAAAAAATGTTAAGTAAAATTACATCATGCCTGAAGTATTATAAAAACAAACAGGCAAAAAAACCTTACTGCTGTGATTTTTTTCTTTTTTTTTTAATATGCAGCTCATTTCAAACTACGGTTTGAACAAATACTTAGGCATTAGCTGTTTACATTTGGTGGAAAGTATACGCAACAAACTAACACTGAATATTTTTTTTCAGTGTTCAGGTAAAATCTGTAGATATTTTTTTTCAGTGTTCAGGTAAAATCTGTAGATATAGATAGTTATAAATAGTATTGAATTTGGAATTTTACTTCCTAAAAATCTGACTTTCAAAATTGTGACTAAAGTAGATGTGAGCTACTTAAATCTCAGACTCAGACCTTGTCCAGGTAGGCATCATAGCATCACAGAGAAAGGCTTTTGTTTCAGATCATCTTGTGCTGCATAACTTGGAGAGCTTTAGTCTGTTTTTATCCTTTCTGACTGATTTAGGAGAGCTATTGAACTTCCTTTTATAATATCTAAAATTTGGAAAGAATTTCCACTTCATTATTTGGTATTTATAGCATGTGGAATGTGGATGCAGTTTTCTGTGTGATCTAATGACTGCTGAGTAAAGGGGGATAATCCCCTCCTGGCTTTGCTGTTCACACAGCCCAGGATGCTGCTGGCCATCTCTCCTGCCCGGGCAGGCTGCTGGCTCTTGCTCAGCTTGCTGCTGGCCCAGGGTCTTCCCAGCAGAGGTGTTCCCCACCTGGCAGTCCCCAGCCTGTATGGGTGCAGAGCTTAGTCCATCCCAGGAACGGGATTTAACAATTGCCCTTGCTGAACTTCCTGAGCTTGCTGTTGATCAATTCCTCCAGCCAGTCCTGGTCCCTCTGGATAGCAGCCCTGCCTTCCGCCCCCCAGGATGCCACCTATGAGCTTCATCATGATGTGGTCTGTTTCCTCACTGATGTCAGTATGGGGGGGCGGGGTGGGGGGCTGTGTGTGTGCATGTATGCGTATATTTGTATAACTTCATGCGCAAGTATCTTTTTCACTAGTCTAATACAGCAATTGGAGTGAGAACTGGATTGAATACAGAAAATCAGAATAAGCTTCCTAATTAAGCCCTGGTGCTAGTCAGAATTTAATTCCATAAAGTCTTTTGTGTAAACACAAGAGGTATGTGTTAATCCACAGCCATTGTGGTGGAATGGTTTCTCACTGACATAAGTTAATAAAATTGAGTATTGATAGATATTTTGCAATTATTGGGGATTTGCATTTTCTATACAGATAGGCTAACTTTAGAAAAAGCATGCTGTGTGACATAATTGCCTAATAAAATGGTGAAATAAATATTTTAGAACTTCGAAGTATGAATTTAAGAATGATCAGCCTCCATCAATAAGAAACTGGAAAATTATGCAGTAAGAGAATGTCACTTTCCAGGGCTAGATGGATCAATAGTTTTGGTTCTGTGCATTTAGGAAAATGGTAGAGATTGTGTTTTTCTTCTTTACTGTACTTTATATTGAGCCTTTTATTTTTATGCCATTCTTTATGCAAAATATCAATAAACAAAATGAAGGTTTAATTTGACTTTCGTTGACTACTTTCTACTTTCTATTGATTACTTGGAGCTCAAGAGAGCTAATTATTTCCAGTTCTGCATCTACTGAGGTCTCTTCCCCCTCAAATATCTACTCTATTAAAATATTTTGTAGTAGAGTATTTGATGAGAAAACTCATAATGGTTTTCCCTGCAACTTTTGCATTCAAACAGCAAATCTGGGTGTAGTAATCACTCACGGGTTTTTTTATTTTGTTTTTTTTTTTCTCCCTTACCCAGGTCAATCTGTGAAGCTGTTTAGAGTTTACAGAGTGTTTGTATAGAAGTATTACTGTATGGTAGAAAATCTGAACTAATAATTGCAATGCTATGTAAATTATGTTGTGGGTTTTTATTTAAGGATGTTTCTGGAATGCCAGCTCTTTGCCGTCCTGTTGCGGAGGGAGGAGTGGGTTTTGATTATCGACTAGCCATGGCTATTCCAGATAAGTGGATACAGGTGAGAACATTTTTAAAAATACATTCCGCTCTTCAAAGCAGGATGTTTCTCTATCTGTGCATACACAAAACCACTTCTGAATCCTACTGACAAATTTTCCTCTCTTCTGTTAACGTCCTATTAAAATAAATTCTGACAGGCTTGAGCACAGGTATTAGTGACTGAAATGAAAGCTGTCAGATACCATGTAGGTTTCAAAGATGAGTAAGTTCAGGGGCTATTCTTTGCATTCTAGCTGATATTTGTTTTCTTCATACAATACACATAGACTAATTTTCTTTGAAATAACCTGTATCTTGCAACAGCTGTAGAATGTGTAGTCTGTATTGAATGTGAACAGGTAGATAATAAGTTAACCATATGCATTTAAATATTTTAAAAAAACCACACCCAGAAAACATGCAATGAAGCCTCCTGAAATTGGGCATTGAACATAGGTAGAGCTGAAAGTTTAACCAAAGTAAACATAAGTGAATTATACAAACACCAGCAATCAGTACAGTGGGGTTGCAAAAAGAATAATTAAAAATCTGTAAATGCTTTTCAAGAACAATAATATACTAATAAACACTGACTACGATAAGGGTTTAAATCACCTTTTGCTTAATACAGAGAATCACAAGAAAAGGAATAAAACACTAAATGATCTCAAAAGGTTTCTACTGATATTTTAAGAGAATGTTTTTCAGTTAGATAGAAGATTGCATCCAAATCCCTCAGGCTATCATGATGATCTGAAAACAATAGAAGTTTTATATGAGCATTAATGCTTCAATAAATGTAGTCACTAGCTTAAAATAAAAAGCAAATTAACTTATCTTCAGCATCTTTCACTTTTGTAACTAGGAGGTGGAGGGCCAATTGAAAAACAGTTTTCAAACCTCTTTTTCTTCAGAAGACAAACTTACCAGCTTTTCCAACAGGGACAGCATCATTAAATTTTGGAGTGTGTAATTTAAATCCTGGAATGTAGTGAGGGCTCATATTTTTGTAGTAACAAGAAACACCTTGTTGTGATGGCTTTTTTCCTTACACCTGCAACTTCTTTACCGCGCTTCAGGACAGGCAAAGATGAGCAGTTTCCTCTGTAGACAAACAGACTGTAGAATTTTACAAGGGCAAAAGCTGGATAATCTAATTCAGCAATCTCTGATATGGTCTGCTTATTTTAATTTGCGATAGTCTGAGAAGAAACGTACCTATCCTGCAATAAGTTCCTTTCTTTAACTGGAGAAAAATCTTCCAGCCTAAGCATGTACTTAACATGGGAGAGCAGTTGGATGCTTGGCATGCTGACAGGATGTTGGGCGCAAATTCAGCTAAGGTAGTCTAGGCTGTTTCCCAGCAGACTCCGGTTACTTAGGAATGTGTTGATTGTACAAGAACATAGGGTGATGCAGGCAGGAAGCTTCTAGCTAAGGAGACTGCAAATATAAGCAACCACAACAGAAGACCTTGAGTTAGAGAAAGAGGTGATGCACATAGTTTGTTACCACATTTCTTGAGGCAAAAATAAAGCTGAAACAAATGGAAGGGAGAAGTTTAGAAATGGAGTCTATCAGTTGTTATCAAACTGTCATAGACTGCTTGCTGTCATTTCTCCAGCTTTTACATATGTACCTGTGAATAGCAAGTTTTCTAGGCAACTTCCTAAGTTTTAAACCTGAAGCATCTCCAGTGTTCCATGAACTAATTCTGAGGGATCTGTAAAAGTAAGGTAAGCTGTTTGTCACAACAGTGGTTGTACTAGCTCAGATTAAAGATAGATGTAGTACATAATATGATGCTGAATGTGTTCGGAGCTAGAATTTGTGGAGTAAAAAAAAAGGCTGTTTAGGAGTACATGGACAGTTACAATCAGAACGTTAAATTTTACAGCATCATATCAACCATCTTGGTGTTATTGCCTTTTTATCACTTTTATTTTTATGTCTATATATTTACGTATATGTATTTAAGTTGTTGTGATTAATGGAGGTCTATAAAGTACTATAAAAAAAAGAAAGAACTAACATTGAAATTGGACTAGATTTAGAAGAGAGAGAAAATAGCGTCATATGAGGCAGAAAATTCTGATTGATGTGATTTAATTTAAATTGCTAAAAATCAGGAGCTAGCATGGCAAAAAATTTAAAGCTTCTTTTGTATTACAAAGCTTTGGCATTGAAACTGTGGTTTGGAACTGACTGGGAGTTCACAGATCAGGGAAATGTGCAAGTCCCTGCACTAAGCACCTTCTTGTGTTACTGTGTACTTCATGGCAATAGCATAGTGCTGTCTTGTAGTGATCCATTCTCCACTACACAGCCCAGTGCTTAAGCTGTAGTTGGAAGCTGCCATATGCCAGGGTTGGTTGAAATACAGGACTTCTTTCGATATTGTGTGTAGGTAGGTGTGTGTCTACATACTACTTCCCAATTTTTGGTGCAGTGCTTTCTTGCAGCGCCTATCAATCACATTGCCTGCTGTATCAGAGGATTCACATGATTAGATGGCAAGTCCTGTTGTCCATGCTTATATGTGGAAGTACAGGAGAAACAAAGTGTTCTAGTTATTGTATTTATGTAGTGGAATTCAAAAGAAAAAAAACTCTTTGGATTATCAGAGACGGCTCATCGCTTCAAAATTTGGGAATAGGAGGAGTTAAAGTAATACAGTTCACAATCCATTGGAAATTTCTGTACCAAGATAATGAAGAAAGGTGGTAATGTGTTAAAACAGCAATAACTTTTCAATGATCTTTCCTTTATTTCTGCAGATAATTAAGGAGCTGAAAGATGAAGACTGGAATATGGGCAATATTGTGCATACATTAACAAACAGACGGTATGAAGAAAAATACATTGCATATGCAGAGAGTCATGACCAGGTATTTTATCTGTTAGTTTGTTTACATATAAGCAAGTAAAAGATGAAGTTTAGAGCTTTGGTGGGGTTTGTTTTTTAAAAATGAGGAAAGAGTTGGAAGGATAGGCAACAATTTCAGAAATGGGTAGATCTGAACTACTTCTTGGTTTTTTTGGTTGAGTTTTCTTGTGGGTTTTTTGTTTTGTTTTGATCCTTCTTCTTAATAAAGAAATCCTGCTTGAAGTGGGTGGGTGTTGTTATTTTTCAGTTTCGTTTTTGTTTTGAATAAATGTTTTGCCTGCCTGTCCTAGGACATAGGAAAGCATATAATCCATACTTTTGAAAATCTGGTTTCCATAAAGTAAGCTGGAGCACTGTTTATGATAAGCATAAACAATATCACAATTTAGCAAATTTGTTCACTGAGTCAGTGTTTGCAACTGTTGTATTCCCTTTAAGAAAATGTTTCCTCTCTGAAGGGATTGCAGACATTCTCTTTTGAAATCTAAATGAAATATTCTTTAACAGTTTAGTTCAAAACACAGCAATTGTAATGGTTCTGAATAAGGAAAAATGAAAAAGTAATGATGAGTTTGGGTAACACTCATCTCCCACAATCTTTCTGAAGAATCAGAAAACACATTGGTTGAGAATTTTAAAATTAGGAACTTTAAAAAAAAAATCCATTTTCTAATAAAAGGCTTAACCTACCTTCAACTTT
Source organism: Gavia stellata (assembly GCF_030936135.1). Classification (NCBI taxonomy): domain Eukaryota; kingdom Metazoa; phylum Chordata; class Aves; order Gaviiformes; family Gaviidae; genus Gavia; species Gavia stellata. Next base: position 113,404,892 of record NC_082594.1, on the reverse strand, counting down.
TTCCTCTGCATGATAGAGGTTGATACTCTATTTCCTATACCTTCTCTAATAAAAGTCAACAGAAGTGTCCATAACAAGGCCTATAGTTTATTTTGAAAAAGAGACTTCTGAGTTATCAGCTTCATTTTGTGTATCTATTTACATTATTATGTCTGAGAGTGTTGCATAGTGTTCACTTAAGGCATGAGAGAAGAGTCCCAATCCTGGTAAAAAACTTCAGGTATTACTTGGAAATGCGTATTATTCTGTGATTATTTGCTTTTATAAAAGCTTATTCTTCATCCTGAAGCATGACATACAACATTACTGTTGCTGTCCTTTTATTTCATGCTGGATTTTATCAATTGAATTGTTTTCCATATCACTATGTATTTTTTGTTTAGAATCTCATACGTGGGAAGAAGATCTATCTATTTTGAATTTAAAAACCATAAATGATTGCAGACATACACCAGGACGATTAGGTGAAAAGCAGGACAGAGAAACAAAATGGGAGTGTAGATAAAATTCAGTCTGAAGATGCTTGAGGTGATGCACATGAGGGGCTGAAACAATTCTAGTTTCTTATATGTTACAATGAGCTACGTGCTGACTATTACCAGTCAGATTACAGGGCCTCGTGGTTCTAAGTGTGTGAATATAGCAACTCAATGCTGATAGCTGTCAAAAAAGCAGATACTGTACTGGAATTACTATGAATGGAATGGAGAGCAAAGAGCAAAATCAGTATGCCACTGTAGTCTTTCATGGTTTGTGTGCATCTTGAATGTTGGAGGCAGATTTGGTTCTGTATCCCAAAGGATATACAGCATAACTGGAAAAAATGCTGTGAAAGAGTTAGTAAGAATAATAGCAGGTGTGGATTGGTTTTCATAAGAAGAAAACTAAATAGACTAAGACTCTTCAGGGTAGAAAAGAGATTGCTGAAGGGAGAGGATAACAGTTTATAAAATCATGGCTGGCATAGAAAACATGAATAGGGAACATGTACCTTCTCTTCTAATGGAAAGATTAAGGGATATTAAATGACGCTAAGAAATGCCACATTCTGAGTCCAGTGAAGAGTTGTTTCTTGCAGTCTTCAATCTTCCCATTGTTGCATAGGAAATTTTTTTTTCAAAAGATTGTTTTTTACTTGAGGGAGTCATCTATATATGCTGTTATATTGTTAGTTGGAAAACTAAAGGATGATGGTGCTTTTCAGCTAGACCTGTTTACAACTCATTTGTTTCTCTGGAATCTAGTGTGTTTTCATACTAGACTATAAAATGAGATTTGGGCTAGTTGAACAAAAATTAGTTATTTACGTACAAATGCTCCAAAAATTTTTCAACGTTCTGCATGCTAATATATTAAAATAATCCTTGTTACATAGCATTTGTGTGGCCTTCCTCAAGAAACAGTAAGCACTAGCAAGTTAGTAATTCAGTCTCTGTTTTTAGACAGAATTACTAGTTTGTTTTTCTTTTGTGTGAAATCACAGAAAACCAATCACATTCTTGATTGCATATAAATGAATGTTTCATATTCACTCTGCATCTCTAAATCAAGAGTGTTGTTAATAGCCCTTTATTTGTACATCCTAGGAACTTGAGATGTTTGCTTTCTTATTTTTATCACATCCACGTGATTACACATAACACAATACAAAGCTGCAGTAATTAGCAGCTAGGGTCACTGACCTGATGATGATCATCAGCAGTGGCAGGATGTTTTCTTTGTGAACAGGGGCTAGATCATGCACACCAAGCCATGTCCTTGACTCCTTGCCAGTCTTCTGAGTCCTCCCCTTACGATATAGAGCACCTGTTTTAAAAAAGTATGTTAGAAACACTTCTAGTACGCCCAAGGGTTTTCTTCACTTTTTTTTTTTAACTTATAGGCGCTTGTTGGTGATAAGACATTGGCATTTCGACTGATGGATGCAGAGATGTATACAAACATGAGTGTGCTCTCGCCTCTTACTCCAGTTATTGATCGTGGAATACAGCTTCATAAAATGATTCGTCTCATTACTCATGCACTTGGAGGAGAGAGCTATCTGAACTTCATGGGTAAGTAATCTTAGGAACACGTTTTTCATTTTCTCATCTACAGAATGCTTGACAGGGAAATAAAATGATCTGACATCATTTTACATCCACAATATTTATCATATTGCTGAAGTTTGGAGCGTAAATGCTTTTATAAAGACTTAGTACAAAAGGTAATATGCATTTTTTTCTGTCTATAAGATGTATTATAAGACAAAATAAAATCAATGTAGTTCCTAATTTTAAAAGTTATTTCTGTTACAAATGTGGTAAGCTTCTAGTTTAGGTTACTCTGATTTACAACTCAGACTAGTGTATCAATTCTTGTTCTGCAAATTTTTCAGGTGGTGAGCCTTGCTTTACACAGCTGGGTTGTCTTTTGTCTCTATTCTTCTACTATCCTAAACTTTTTAGGGTAACAGTGAATTTACTAAAGATAGCTCTGTGCTTATTTCAGTTGTTAACTGTCAGGAAGTAATCTGGAATCAGTTGATTTCTATTTCATTGCTTCTTACTGAAGAGCAGGGGTTTAATGAGGTAGGCAAGGACAAATCGTAGAGATTGGAGGCACACCCTGCTATTGAAGCAGGGAAATAGTAAGAGTTAGCAATACTTTCTTTTTGTTCATAAGCTGTGAAATACAACTGTTGCATTGCTTCTTAAGCACTATTGCTACAAGAACATCCAACAGTTGATCTCATTTAATCAGCAAGTTGCAGTTCCATGTAGTCATCTTAAAAGTAGAATGTTGTTGTTAGTTTTATACAAAATGCTGGAGCTATTTATGCTTGATGCTCTTTACCATATTCATGTTCCTTAATTTCTTTGCAAAATAATCCTTACTTTATAGTAAAAAATAACAATTCTGTAATGTGGTGTGACAAGTTTGGTATAGCAGTTGTGATGGTCTCATGCGGATAGTCTCATGGGGAATAAAAGGCTGAAAGCATGCTGTAAATGACCATCTCTGTTTTCTGACAATGAAACACTTGAAAATTAAAGAAGTTTTAGCTTAATATTGCCTTCAACTTTTGTTGTTACATGTTTTGTATTATCAAGTTAAAGGGGATTGTAGGATGTATATTGCCCTTCTTCCATGATAGTATATTTCAAAACATATTTTTCTAATTAAAAAACTGGAGAACATTAATAAGGTAGTGGTGGCATTTGATTTAAGCATGTCTGTGCTGATACATGTTCTCTTCCTTGGTATTAGAAGAACACTCAAAAAATACCATGTTTGTGCATTTTTCTTGAAAAGAATTAAAGCAACTTCAGTACAGAACAAATCAATTCAGTGTATGGTATACTAGTAAAACCATTGTTTCCAAGAAAATGCAGAAATTTTTCCCAAGAGTAAAGAAGAGTAGATGAAATAAATACTTATGAAGTGCGTAATCAAGCACCAAAATGCACAAGGTATGATGTGTGTGCTTCTGTTCAAACTAGTGATACTGCAATAGTTAAGGAAGCAGGTGTTTAAAAAATGTGCCAGCTAAACTGCAGATGTCTCTGCCCTGGATTGACTGGGTAAGGTTAGAAAAATGATGAGTAATTCAATGTGGCATGTTAAATCCAGTGTGTCAATGCAGGTTGATTGAGCAATTAATATTGTGTATCCTTGAGTACTGCAGATGTTTTGGTAACTACATTATAGTTTACTATATATAAAAGGTGAAAAGATTCTAATAAATGTTGGAGGAGAAAACATATAAATTCAGAATGCTTGCAATCCGGTGTACTCAAAATGCATGTTGCAGCATGCTATCTAGTTAAGCAAATAGAGTGACAAATGAGTTCCTTAACTTTCAGTTTTAAGTGAATGCTGAGGAAGAGAAGTCTCTTCTAAAAAAACGTATCAGGAGTTGGAATCTGTTCTCAAGCGTATCCTGGAATTTCTCTTTGAAGATCTGGAATAATATTTAATTACACCTGTGTCGGAGTATCATTTGTACTCCATACATGCAGGCAGATTCTTGCTGAGAGAAGTTAAGCTCCACTGAATACCAAAAACTGATTGTGGCTTTCTCCTGTCTTTCTCATTTTTTCACACTGGCTGCTTCTCTGTCCTTCTTACAGGTATCTGTAAGAAACCACTGCAAAAATCCTGGAAGTTATCCTTATTTTTCATTGTGCTGGCTATTTAACTTTCACTGAAGGCTTTTATCTTCCTTCCCAATTGCTTATATCCCAGTATAGGCAATCAATGATGTATACAAACTTAAATGTGAATAGGAAAAGTTTTGTCATTTCAGTAAGTTGGTTCCCTTGTAACACAAACCATCGGGACCATTCTTTAATCTGGTCTGTATTTCAGTTTTCTGTGCAGCTTTGCAAGTAATCTCTGGGGCTTCATGTGCCCATCTGGCATGGAAGACAACCTAGAAAGGGAAAAACTCCATATGCTTGGCTGAAAATGAGCATGACAATGATAAACGTCCTGCTGTAGTCAATGAACACTCTGGAAGGCCAGTTTAATAGCAACAATAAAAAAGTAGCAATTGTGTTGAAACTTGTGGTATGTCTAAATCCTCTGCTTTCAAAGCAGGTAGGGGGCAACAATCCTAAGTAGCTGTAGTTTGTTCAACCCAACTGCTGTTTTAGACAGAGATTTTAATACTGAGACTGGCCAGTACTGGTCATAAGATGTCATATGACTTTAGGAAATCACAAAAGTTACAAGTTCTTCTGCACAGTGCTTTAGTAGGGGCACAGGTGATGCTTCTTTAAGTGTTTCCTCTGCCACAGCTAAGCTTCCATGAAAATGTTGACATAGATAATACACATTTGATTGTCTGAACTTGAGTGACACTTAAAGAGAAAGTCCCAAGCATTCATGGTGTGTTCCTGTATTAAATAGTGGAAGTAATTTTATTATTGGAAACAATAGGGAAAAAAACCCTCTATTCGTACTCAAGTATTTTCGTTTGTAACTGGAGTGATACTGAAATACCATATGCATCTAATATTAACTTAATTAAAACCAGAAAAGTATGTGGAAAAATACTTGGAGACCTAGATCTTTGCCCCCTCTAATATGGGATTTGAAAACAAATCCAAAATAAAAACCCTGTATCTGACTAAAATTCTTTATTGTTAATTTAACCCCCTACAAAATAACAAAAAGGCTTAAGATTTGAGTCTGCTTCCTTTACTGCTAAAAACAAGGACTAATAGAAGCTGTTATAAGACTCCTAGAATGCTACAGAAATCTTCTGATCTCACACTGAAAATAAAGCAACCACTGTTGTTACCCACTGGACAAACTTCAACATAAAGACTTTCACATATTTCCTGAAAATAATAGTTGAACCTACCACTACAAAAGTGTTCTGTCTGTACATCCCTTCATTTTTCTTTGGCTTCATTTTCCATCCTGTCCCTGAAGAAAAGCTGTAGACAGCTGTAATTGTTCCTTTCCCTTAAATATTATTTTTCTTTTCTCTTGCTCAGTGCCTGTGCCCTGTACTTAGGGAAACCCTCTGGGACATGGGAAAGAGCTGTGCCAGTTCTTCAGTGAACTTCTCTCTGTGTTCTCTCCTTACCTTGCAAGATACATCTGTTTGTCCATCTAGATTTAGACAAGCAAGGGTAGTTGCTTTCTTGTCTAGAATAGACATAAGATCCAGCCCAAGGGGCCTTAAATAGTATTTTAGGTCCTTGGGATCCTTCGTAGCACAAATACTTACTGTTTTATGCTACTGTAGGGTCTTGCTTTTCAGCCTGCTAACAGTTGTTTCCTTGCTTCCTTCTTCATTTTAAATTGGCTTAAACTCAAATCTATTGATTTAAATAGAGATGAGTTCCTACATGAACCTCTAGCACTATTTTTCATGACTTTTCTATAGTAAGACAAGTCTTAATTAGGACTCCAGAGACTAAGTCTCTCTCCCTGCAAAACAACTTTATTTATACATAGAAGCTAGAAAATAATTTGCAGTAACTAGAACATTTCTTGCAATCATGAGCATTGACTGGTGTTACCATTTGGGTTGACATTTACCTCTGTTTCACTAATATCATCAAATCTATCTGTAAAGCTTCCTTTTCTCACTTGTTAGTTCATTTACACAGTAGTTTATCTACTTTCTCTCTGCTTAGGTTTTTTTTGGATGTACTAAAACAGTTTCTTCTCTAATGGTTTCGTGTAATGAGATCTTGTTCTCTCTTTGGCCTTAAAAATAAAATAAAATGCTATGCATCACCTATTCCCTTGAGTATTTTGGAGAGAGAAACTTAGATTTTTTTTTTTTTAAACAAAGAGATTTTGTAACATAAGGCTTTTGAAAATATGTTGACAAACAAGAAAAGGAATGGTGCAAAAACTCTATCAATAGCACCAATATCAGGGTGGGAAATGTGCGTACAATTGGCTTTAAGAATGTTAATTAAAAATTTGAAATAAAAATTGTACAACATACCTTAAATATAAATGGGAATGTTACTTAAAACAAAATCTGTCTTTCCCTGATGAAAAATCTGAAATACTACTTTTATTGCTACCTATTCTAGGTAAAAAAAGAAATTGTATCAAGAACAAGGATATTTAGCTTAAACCTAAGGGGGTTTTGTTTTCTTAGACATGTTGCAAGCAAATCACTTTGAATTTTTACACACCTTTTTTCTGTACACTTTCTTAATGCTTATTACTCCTGTGCACTGGTTAGCTGTTTGTGACTTTTTTGACCATGACCTAAAAAATGGCCTTGCAAGAGCAAATGCTCTTTGAACTAGCTCACTTTGATCAAGTCCTTTTGATAAACAACCTTTAAGTGCTCAGTTGGCAAAGATTGGAGATTAGACTACGTAGTTTGAAGTCATCCTTCTTAATAAGCTTGCATACCTGGCAAATGTGCTTTCTGTGCTGGCAGTTCTACTAGGTGCTTTAATTTCCTGCCAGTCTTACAGAAACAATTATCTTTGTTTTAAGGTAGAAAACAAGAAGGGTGTAATCTGAAATCTTACCTAGAATTTGGCATAGACTTCTTGTCCTATAGCGATAGATGACCTACAGCTTTGTTCCATAGTACCCTGTATGCTCCCACTCACAACTTGGGACAGCCAGTGGCAGGGAGAAGAATCCAGATATATAAATTAGGTTTCATTAATTGCTTTGAGAGTCCCTTCTGTAAGGTCTCAAGGTGCAAACTGTTAATATTTGTTGTTTGTTTAGAGTTGATTGGAAAAAACCCCTTCATTTCTACACTTGCTCAAAACACAGAGTGACTGGGAGAAAAGCAATTAAAGAGAGGCTGTCTCATAGTTTAAAACTAAACCACATACGCTAATTTTCCTTCTATCCCACGTTCTCTTCACAAATTAAGTATGTTCAAATACTAGAAATATCATGTGGGAGTTGATTGTACTTCCTTCTTCAGAGGGTAGGGAAGAAAGCTTCATACATGCATGTCACTCATTTAAATGCATGAATAAAATGGTTACTAGCAGCAGACTATACATGTGATGGTGTGTCGGTGTCCACACTATGGTTTCTCAAGTCAGGAACCTTGAAACAGTAGCCTTCATAGTTAACAGCATCCTCAGAACTGCTCAAGAATCAACAGTTGCTTCAGTTGTGTTAATGGATTGAAATCCAGCTAGGATTTTCCAAGGTAGGAGAGAAAATAGTCTAAATCGAGGTAGTTGTCATGTGTGGTGCTCCTTTTTTCTTTCAGAGTAATGCTGATGTTTCCTTAGTTCCTAAGTCTTAAGTCTGCAGGGTATCAGATATTCCAGTATTATTAGTGTAGTGGATTTGTAGTAAATCAAGCCATTCTGACATCTTGTTTCAGTTACAAAGTGTTTTTTAAAGGATGGGTAGTTTTCTAGTTGTTTTTCTGTTACTGATACAGAGATTTGCTTTTTAAGCCTGACATAATTTATTTTGGGAACCACAGGGGTTTTTTATGCTTAGTACCATCGTTTAACCATAGTGATATTGTTACTAAGACTTCTGCTAATGTCTCAAGCTTTGTTCTTAAGTGTCCATCTGTTGCTTTGCATCTTGTATTACTTGTACAGCTCACAGTTCAGACAAGTAACATCTTTTCTGTCACCATATGTGAGGACATACAAACTGGTCTAATGATACAATAGTTTCTGTGATGTGAGGACTTGCTAAAGAATAATAAATTAGGTTGTAAAATAAATATATTGAAGTTATATTAGAAACAAGAGTTCCATTTCTGTTTGTATGACAGCCTTCATTTTTGCTTTATAGTTGTTGCGAAGAACAACCACACTAGTAGGCCTCTATGTATTATAACTTTAAACTATATCTTAAAACTTTACAATTTCAGCACCGTTTTTCCGATGAATTTCTCTTTTCAAGCATTCAAAATTATAATTTATTACAGAAATTATGACAAAGTGATATTGTTATGAAAAGCTTTTTTCATGTCTTCTGGTTTTCTAACTCTGTAGGGCATGGCTGTTAGTCTGTCCTTTCATAATTGGTTTTTTCCTCCGTAGCTACAAAGTTCAGAAACTCTTTTCAGTAAACTATAGTTGAACTATGTACAGATGACATTGATCAGTTTTACTTAGCTGTCTTTTATGAAAAAAAAATACTTAATAGTTGAAGATAAATCTAAAGACTACGATATTCTGACTAAATTATATTTTGTTTTCAGTTTCTTCACCTTAAATTCAGATAAAATCAATAGGTTTACCTCACTTTCAGACTCCTTTGCTTTTTTTAAATCAGAATGTAAGCACTGTATTAAAAGCTCTGTCTTAAAAATGTATCTCAAATTCATTGGGAGTTGTGCATATAAATGCACATATTTGTGTATAAGAAACTGTTTTGATTAGTCTTCAGGTATTGCCCAAAATTAAGGGTTTTGTAGAGGACAGAATATTCTTGCCTGTTAGCGTGGAAGTGTAATCATATTTGTAAATTTGATAATATTTTGAAAACTGATTTTATATATATGTATGCATATATATTTTAAAAGAAGGTTTCTTTAATCAATGATTCATTACGTGTATAAATAATTAAGTGTGGTCATCTTACACTTTCTATGCTGTTAACTTGGATCCAAACAAAATGCTTTGAATGTTTTCTGTTTATATGGTCTTGAAGTCCTTTAAAATGTTACATAGTGTAATTACTCTAAATATTTTAAAAAGCTTGATTCATCCTATGAACTCTTTGTTAACCATTGGGACTTTAGAAGAACCTTGATGTAAAAATGCCTTTTTATTTCTAATTTTTTTTTCATAATGCCTTTTGAGAGAAAAAAATTATCTAGCTGGTTCATGCTTCTGAGTAGAGAGCACTCTTGGAGATATACATGTGTTTTTCTTACGGTCACAAGAAGATTTGGTCGTCACTGCATGTACTCAGAATGATAGATTGGCTATACTTATTATAGCTAACCTATGGACTCCTGCTTCTAACACTCTGGTCCTTGGCTGGAAGACATGGTGCAACAGTGAAAGGAAGAAAAAATATATTTTCATATTTTCGTGTAAATATTAAGTTGATCTGTAGATAAAACTGGAATCCAACATACAGGTCTCCATTTGGATTACAAAAAAATAATAATAGTTTGCCTTTTTGAGAGAGAGTGGGCTTGTTTGGGTTTTTTCCCCTCTGTTGTACCTTCTTCAATAAATTCATGTAATAACATATAGTTTTCTCATAGAACTTAGCTTCTGCTTTGTCACAAAGCAGAGGAGTAATGTTTATTTCCTAGTTTGTTTATCAACATTGCTAATGACATGCTTAGTGCAGGAAGCCACTCATTTCCTGGATGCCAGATGTCTACAGAAATGGTCTACCTGATAAAAACTAAATCGGTGCAAGGCCATCACTTGAAGAACTTTGTGTGTAAGAGCAGGGAAAAAGGGTAAGCATGCCCCATTCAAACAGTAGTAAATATGTTGCTTATGGTAAAGCTCTTGTCTTCTGTCTCCCTGCTGCTCAGTGTACTTCATACAATTTTGATGCTGAAAATTTATCAGTACTTGTTTTAAGTTACTTATTTCTGAAACCCCTAGTGCTGAAAAGAAACTAGAGCAGCCTGTCACCACACCAACTGTGTTTTACTTCTACTTTTTGCAGTCTGTCTATACTCAGTAATCTGGAAAGGGCTCAGCAATTTGCATGGCCAAGAGAAAAATGGATCTATTTTGTCCAAAACTGTCTACCAAAAAGAGAAAAATTTCTTCCTGATTATACTTTGTAGGCTGGCTTTTAGAGAGACAGATGACACAAACTTTGTTTTCCTTTATGTCCCAATCAAGTAATTCAGCAACACGAAACTGTAGTGAGCTGGTGTAAAAGCATGCATAAGAATGTGTTAATCAGCAACGCTACCTTTGGCGATGCGTTGTTCTTTCTCAGACTGGTTTAGAGCAATGCAGAGCCAAATAGAATTAAAGCCCACATGTTATTCAGTAAGGAATTGTTGTTCTGAGACACGACTGAGCAGGTGATGTTTCGTATTAGTAAAGTCTGAATAATAGATCCTTAGGCATACATTCCAATCTGGATTTTAATGTGTGCAGTTGTGGTAATTTGAAATGAGTTCATCTCAGTAGAATCATTAATTCCCCAAATCAGTGTCGCTTAAACTGAGATAACACTTTCTGTGATGACATTGGAATTAAAAAGATGTCTTTATGAGTTCAAGATCTTCTTATTTTCACAAGCCCTATTTATTAGCTTAAAATCTGCTTACTGTCTTAATTTTCTGAAGCCATCAATCTGATGCTCACTCAGAAATTTACTAGAATATGAAATTAAGCAGCGTTGTAGTTGAATTTGCGTTGATCTTCCAGGGGCAAGGTGTATTTTGTGCAAATTTTTGTAAGAAGTGGTAAATTCTACAGAGTAAAACTTATCAAAACATCCTTTATAAATGTTGACCTGTCTTTCTCAGATGTCTTTTGAGATCTTCAGTTTGAAATTTCAAACTGTGTAGGCTTTAAATGTCACTAGAATTTATCACCGCAAGCATAGACTGCATGCTTTGATTTGGAGTACATTTCTGTTTAATTTATTGTAACCTTGTTGAGGTTTATAAAAAGAAAATCTGAAAGTGCTCTAACGTATTTGGTGTGCTTCCATATGTCAAGAGATGTAATGGAAAAATGCTTTTATATAGTAGCAGTCAGAGAGGTAGCTATGTATTGGTGTTGGAGGGAAGAAACGCATGCAGTATAGCAGGCAGACCAAGAGAATGTGGGGATGAAGGAGGCACACAGTCAGGTTGGTATTGGAGTGGAGCTGCAGGCTCCATTAACACCAGACAGTCACTTTATCTTTCCCACTAAAAAGATGCATTCCTGTACATAATTCAGGGTATATTATTTCTGTGAGCTCATGGAAATAGATAAAAATGCAGTGAAAATGAGATATTTTAGTTTTACTTCAGAGTTAAGTGTTATGAGGTTAATCTTGTGTATGAATATAGACCTGATTTTGGGCAACTTTCAAGAAGGAAGAGGAGGAATTTATAGTGGAGTAAATCAGAAAGGAAGTTTAGGAAGAGGGTAAAATTAGTTTTGGCTGAACAGAAAATTAATTTTGTTTAATTGTTTTTTTTGGTGAATAGAACATGTACCTTTTGAGTTGGAACGTATTGTTGAATATAAGAGACTACTTCTTTCTAAGTGTATTTAGTAAAAGTGCAGGGCTGGAGGAGAAACAGGACGAGTGACTAACATCTCAAGGAGAACAGAGGATTATTCACAAAGCCAAGAGTTCTAGTGTAGTCTTTGTATGGCCAGAAGCCCAGAACTTTTACTCAGTTGGGATAGTTATTCGGATCTTTTTGTGAAATTCAGAGCAGGTTCTGCAAGCAAGGTATTAACATTGAATAGCTGCTTAAGTAGCATTTTTAAGAGAGATTATTTAAAAGCAATCTAGTATTCCACGCCTGATTTAACAGTCAGTCCACAGACTATGAAACAGCTCCCTTAAGCTCATGATTTTTTTTTTATTGGCTAACTATTAATACAAAATAGAGTAGGAAAGCCTGGATCATCTTGATTGGTTGTATTATAGGTCAGCTCTTTGTGCAGCCTAAGCTCACAACCTTTATCTTCATAATGAAGAACTGTATGGTCTTATTTCAAAATATTAATGCAAAAAAAGGAGATCTGAAAGAAAATATTAGTCTGTTTTAATGTACAGTGTTGGATCGGCTCTCCACTATTTATCTTGTACTCCTTAAATTTGTGAGAAGTACAAACTTTAGGATTGTGGTGTGTACTACTTCCTAATTGATACGTATCCTGAAGTAAAACCTCCTTTTTTATTTTTCTCTTAATGTAGACTTCTGTATAGGTGTCTCTTGTGCATGTGTTCTCTCTAGGAGTGGGGGAATATGTGTATATGACCTGTTAAAAACAAACAAACAGAAACCTTGGTTCAGGCTGAGCTTTTGTTCTTAGTTTGTTTATTTTTGTGATTGGTTATTTATTTTAGTTCATAATGGCTGCCACCGTCTTAGAAAGTGAGGAATTGTATGTAATACTGCTTGAAGGGAAAAGTGCAGAAGTCTGAACGTGGATGGACTTCCATAACGTGAATTTTTTCTTTCATCTAGGCTAGCACAGTGAGAGTGCCAGCTATTTATAGGTACCAAAATACTGTGTAAATGTATATTCTATTTTCAGTAAGTCTTCATTTGTGTTACTGTGCTTTTTTCCTCCTTGTGTTCTATGTAGCTGTACTTTGGCAGCTTTTATGCAGACCTTTCTGAGTATGTCAATAGTTAATTCTTTAAAACCCTCTATTTTTTCAATATATTTTTAAATCTCATCTAGCTTTTCATCTCTTTCCTAATAATTTGATCTTTTTTTTTTCTTTTGACAAAAAAATTCTACCCTAGCAAGTACTACTGAAACTATTCTATATGGCAATAGTATGTTTGAAATACTAGGTTACCTTGTTTCTAAATTTTATCCCAATGTGGGCCTCACATGCACTCTCTTAAGTTAATACATGTCATACTTTGCAAGCATCTTGGTGCTAAAGCACTGATTTACACAGATCGGAGAAGTAAAAGATGATCTAGAACAAAGTAATGGAGGTGCTATTTGGGATAGTTCTTATTCCTGCCTGCAGGTGCTTTTCAAAGGAGAAATTGGAAGTTTAGCCAGTCAATCTCCAACTGAAGTGTGTGGTTTTGTTTTAAGTTCCATTTTATTTTTGGCTTTGTTATGAGGACTACTACCCTCCTTCCCCCACCCCCCAGCTTAATCCCGAGTTTTAGAAGCTGTGCTATAAGCTGTGCTATGCCTTATTATGTCAAATTTAATATGACTGTTCAAAGCCTAGAAGTTGATAAGTATGCCAGAATATTGACATATTAATTTCAGTAGATGTAAAGAAAATTTAACTTATTTGTGCAGACTTCTCCAGTATGTGAAATTTGTTGTTCTGGTTGGGGGGGAAGAAAAATCAATAATGCTACACTCTTGTTACGGTGCTGGCTGTGACTAGTTTTAGAAATATAGCAAGCTATTTATTGATATCCTACCTTCCTACTTATGGGAAGGAAGGGGGGTGTCTTGATTAAAAATGAACCAGCAGGGAGTATCTTAATTTAAAATAGTCTTAATTTTCTGGAGTTTAACCTATACATAGTTAAGTTTTCAGAAAAATTGTGAAATTACCTTTTCATGTTTACTAGTTGCATTTATATTTGTAGGCCGGAAAGACAGTATTTTTTATTTTTCATTTCCTGTGTGGAAGGGTATTGCTTGGTTTGTACACTGCACATAAGAATACAGGACTAAATCCATTGCTTGTCTCTGAAAACTTACATATGGGAAGAGGCCTGTAGAAATAAATAAATTCTATCTTAATAAAGGAGCTGTCTAGACATTATATTCTCTCAATAAGTTTTTGATTCATGGTGGTTTCTGTTATATGAATATGTTGAAAATACTAAGAGAGACCAGGCACTCTAGAGCAAGTGACAGAAAACAGTATGATGTGTGACTGAAGGGCTTATGTTCCACTCATCAGTGCCTAACTGTAAACAGGGAAATGCGTGTGCTAGGAGTATTTCTACAAGGAACATATATTGAGAAAAGCCTGTGGAAAAAGGTAGCGAGTATATTGGGTTTAGAAGTTGTAGCGTATTGTTCTTTCTGTAAGATTTTCTTCATCTCCTAGTTTATAAAGGGATGATGTGAGCTGTATCCGAGATACTAAGAGACTAGGCTCAGGGACGTGCGAAGTTTTTAGTCTCATGTTACAGCCCTGTCTCTCTATTCCTCCCTCCCACTGTTACCATATGCAGTATCAGGTTTTCAAAGGTTATGTTGTATTCTGACAATAAAATGTTCCCATTAAGATCTAAATAAGAAAACAAGCAGTGAAATAAACTACCAGCATAGTGTGGCTGTGTAAAGGAATGAAATGGAACAAAAGAGAATAGTAATGACATTAGCAAATAATTTTTTTCAGATAAAGTTGTAATTTTATTTGTTTCAGAGGGTTGTTTTCCCTTTTCTTAAAGAAGATCCATGCAAAGCATTTATCATTTCAGCAAGTTGTTTTTCAAAATAACCAAAGGAATGAAAAATTATTACTGAGAAATATTTCATATGTCCAACTCAAAATGTCTTTGTGCAAGTAATCTCTAATGGTTTCTTGTATCTGTTTTGTTTTGCCTTTGTCACTTTGAATTTCCATACAGCATTGCTGGAGGGGAAGAGGAGAAATCATCTTAGTGTTTGTACATATTTGGGTTTCCTCAAACAGTTGTAGTACAACACTTTTCTGACATTGAAGCAGGCTTTTTTTTTCCTGAAATGAAAGTTTATTTTTTCCTTTGACAAAGAATTTTTGTCTTAAAGCTGCAAAAAGCATAATGTGTCTCCTAATATGGTTGCAATACATTTTCAGCTTGGGCCACGAGATATCACTTCTTTGTATACAGTCTTCTTACTTGCTTTTAACGCTTGTTTTTCAAGATGTCCTGTAACACATTGACAGCATGAAGTATAGTATTTTGAATGCTTACATATTTTAGTGAAATGGAATGCTATTTTTGGAAATAATGTTTTAAAATAAAAATAATTAATGAATACGTGCATACAAAATAAATTCTAGCGATTACATGAGACTGGGGTGGGAAAAGGAGCAGTACATGTTAAAATATTCTTTTAGTAAAAAAATTGCTCAAGGAAAAATGTTGGAGGTGGCTACTTAAATGAGGTTGCTCATATTTTATGCAGCTAGTTCAGAAGTATTTGTTTCAAAACCTGAAAAATAAATTAAAATTTTATCATGTTTTAAGCAACCATAATATAATCTAGAAATAATTTCTGCTCTGATTCTTATTTATCAGTGTAAATTTATTTTGTATTTATTAACTTGGTGTCACAAGGAAAACCTAAAATGATTATTAATGTCTTGAAAGGCTCCCAGCTTTTTTATGCCTTCAGCTGATTTAGGTCTTAGGGCTAATTTAAATGTGTTTCAAGTATAAGATGAATACTGTCAGGTCTTAGGGCTAATTTAAATGTGTTTCAAGTATAAGATGAATACTGTCATGTTTGCATCTGTATATATAGAGCACATTGTTGAATTTCAAAACTGGAAGGGATAGCTGTAATTTGCAAATACAGAGGCAGAATATAACAGAATGGAGACAGCGATAACTCATGGCAAATCTCTGTTTCTTGGAAACTGAATCTCATAGATTGGCAGTGCTAGATCATTAAATTAAAACTATTTACTTGTTTCCTAACTTCCTTTGAACAAAGTTGTTTAAAAAAACCACAATTAATGAGTATTAAGGTAGATAACTGATATTGCTTCATGATACCTTCCTTTCTTGTGGGAATTACTCTAGACAAAAGTTAGCATTCTGGGAAGTCACTCATTCAGAGTAGTCCCTTCCCCAGTTAACACAAGGACGCAAATGTCCGAAATGTGACTTTTCTCCCACCTGCAGCCCCAAGCCAGGAAGAAAGAGCACTTGATAGGTTCCCAGTGAAGCCCCCCAGAGGGAGTGGGTTAGATTTGTTTTTAATATTAAAAAATTCTATTTTTTCTTTCCTCAAATTCAGGAAGTAAACTGGAGTTGTAAAAAGCCCATACTTTTCTGTTCTATCATGTATATGCCAGTCACTTCAGGCAAGTCCCTTTCCTCACTCTTGGTGTCTCATTCCCTAACCTAACTATATACTCTGAGATCATCTGCCTGTCAATATAAATGCAGCTAGAGATACCAAAGTACATAACTTCCGCATTCCTGTTGGCTTTGGGTGAGGAATAACATATGCTGAATAGTGTCTTCCTTCATATAAGCTGGTGGCATGAAGCAACATGGTGAATTCAACAAGTTATTTATAGAAAGATCTTCGAATATTTTTAGCTTTTCTGAGGCTTTTCTAAATAAAAACCCAGGAACCGTCACCAGTAGTTTGAAGGCTAGCAGGTATCCTCTGCTTCTGTTTGTGAACCCATGCTGCTTGGCTCATGTACATACCTCATACTAGTGTTCTTAATGTATGGGCTGATATGTATCTGGAGTTACGTATGTAATATGCCAGTTATCAGGAAATGTCGGAGTGCTTTAGTGGCTCTTGGATTTCCTAGTTATTTGAACAATTTTCTATACTAGAACCTGAAAATTGGTAGGTGAAATACAGAATTGGCAGAAGCTCTGCCTGATGACACTCTGAGTACCTCTTAAAAACCTCTTCATCAAAAGACATATTATTGGGGGGCAAATGGCAAAAATCTTTTCCCTAGTCTTTCTGCCTGTAGTGAGAATGATTACCTGAAGGAAGGGGAGTGGAGTGATGCCAGTGCAATTTGTGGATCTTCTCATGTCTCTTAAAGCTGTTCCTTTAAGGCATGCCCTATTCAGAAGTACAAGGGAAGGAGAATGTGAAAAATAAACTAGAGCATGCAGAAAGGATTTTTTTTCTGCTATAACTTTCTTTTTCAAAGAAAGAATATCGTAACATTTAGTTACATTCAGTCTCGTTTGCTTCCCTATTATGTTTTAAATTTCAGCGAATATCTGGACCTGTTAGAGCAGGTCTAGAGGAGGTCACAAAAATGATCAGAGGGATGGAACACCTTTCCTATGAGGACAGACTGAGAGAGATGGGGTTGTTCAGCCTGGAGAAGAGAAGGGTCTGGGAAGACCTTATTGCAGCCTTTCAGTACTTAAAGGGGGCTTATAAGATGGGGACAGACTTTGTAGTAGGGCCTGTTTCAATAGGACAAGGGACAATGGTTTTAAACCAAAAGGCAGTAGATTCAGACTAGATATAAGAAGAAATTTTTCATGATGAGGGTGGTGAAACACTGGACCAGGTTGTCCAGAGAGGTGGTAGATGCCCCATCCCTGGAACCATTCAAGGTCAGGTTGGATGGGGCTCTGAGCAACCCGATCTAGTTGACGATGTCCCTTCTCATTGCAGGGGAGTTGGACTAGATGATCTTTAAAGGTCCCTTCCAACCCAAACTATTCTATGATTCTAGGGTCTTGTTTTAAACCTGTTCTCTCAATGTTGCAAGATTTTTATTTTTTTTCCTGTCTCCCCACATGCAAATAAAAATACGATGAAGCCCTCACTGGACAATTGTTTTCTAATCTTACAGATTTTGGAGAGTATAAATCGCTTGCTGCTTGTAGCAAAGGTGCCATCAGTACCAATTCTCTAAGTCCTTTTTTTATCTGAGAAGCGATGTTTTGCTTCAGCTTTCAAAGCTATTGCCTCCTGGGCAATTGCCTGATGGGCCTTATCTAAACCTGCTAAATTGTTTTTCTTCTTTCCTCTATTTTCTCTTTTCCTGTATTTTTTTTTCCTTTCACCCGTTTCTCAGTTGTGCTGACACTGGTTTAAGGTAAAGGTGAGTTGAGGCTATCTTTAAATTACACTTGTAAATCTAGCCCATCCGTTCATCAGGATACTTGTAACAGTCTGCCCTAGCCTTTGCGGTAATTGCATTCTCCACGCACACACCCCCACTGGCAGCACCATCCTCAGTTACACAAACAGGGACCTGCTTCATAAAGTTGCTAACTCTACGCTATGCAGAACAATTAGTTTGGTTTTTTATTTCATAGTCTAAAAGCATGGCATCAGAAGTTGTAGGTGTCTGATGTAGTTAATTGTAGATTAGTACTAGAAGGTAATGCTCTTCAGAGACTGGTTCTTAATTACAGTCTGTCTTTATGCTATTCTGGTGTTGTGAACAGTCTTAAGTGTTTTAATAATATGTAAGCATTATGTTGCATTATTATATTTTAACTTTTCCTTTTTTCTTTTTATACTCTGAGATGTGAATAAAGATGGTTTGAGAGTCAGTTTTAAGATGTTTTAAAATTAAATTTTGTAACACTTCCATCCACATAAAACATTTGTATGCGTAACGTCCACGTGAAGCAATTGCAAATCTATACTAAATATAGCTGATATAGTGAGTGTTCCAAGACTAAGTATTTTTCTGGAAGCAGCACATATCAATGATTTTAAATGAATTCTGATTCTTAACATGATGCAGGTGCAATCCCCCTCCATCTGACAGGCACATTATATTTTGCAAGAAGTTCAGAATAACTCTTTGAAAACTGTGTGAGACTTGGTCCCTATTCCAGTGAGAAGGAGAGAGAACACCAGGGCAATAACTGCCTTGAACAGGTCAGAACTACATCATTGGAGGTTTTTGCTCATTAATACATAACTTTTGTGCACCTTCATTAGCAGGTCTCATTTACAGACAGGCAAGGCTTTTCAATTTGCAGACTGAACAGTTGATGACTTAGTTCAATATACTGACTGATAGTCATAAGTAGTTCAGTTGATAATTAGGCAGATGTGACTTCTTAAAACCTGCCCCTTTTGTAGCATGGCAAAGTACCAGAGACCCTGGCTACTGATCTCTAACTATTCTTTTTGAAAAAACAAGCTTCAATACCCATTTCCACATATCAACACCCCCCCCCTCCCCCCCCCCCAACACAATAATACAAATAATCTTCCTTCAGGCATCCTGTTTATAATCGACTGTAATGAGCAGAGATCTTGCAACAGATTATCTGTCAGCATACAATTACTGTGCTAGCACTTTGGAAGTACACTAAAACTACTAATAACCATCACTTAAAAAAAATTGCTTTCAAGTGTCTGATTATAGTCTTAAATAAAGCAGTCACCTTCTTTCATTGCTTATGTAAGAGTATCTTAAAAAATCAACCAAAAAATCCCCCACAAAACAAAGCAAAAAAAACCCTAAAGATAACAATGAACAAGTAGAAAGGGGGGAAAAAAGACTATGAAATGATGAATACATAAAGTAGGTAAATTGATGAGGGACATTCTTCTGATATATACACTAATTATGTTTATATCAACATAAATGTTTGAACCATGGAGGATACTGCTTTTGAAACATAATCTGCAAAGCAGCAGGTTTTGTTCTTTGGAATATCAGTATATTTCAAAGTTAGTTTTCTTTCCAAATTAAGATGACAAGTCAAATTTTTGTGAGATGAAAAATTAGGAAATTATTTTCACTTGATAAATTTTAAACTGTTTGTAGTACTGTTTTCATCTATTTACTTACTAGTAAGCAGGAGGAAAATGAATTGGAATGTAAATGCACTGTTTAATTTGGCATAGTGCAAATGAGAACTTGAAACCTTCGAGGCTTCCTATTTCCTCCTCAGGTTGCTCAAAATATTCGCACTTCCACAAGGAGTTTTTGGCAGGCTTGTATTTTCCTGGCTTAGTCGGTTTTGACTTTGGTTAGTGTCATTCGTCTTTAACCACTTAAATCTGTTGCGTGATTAATGAGAATCCCTACCTGAACTACTGTTAGGTGGTTTTTTCAAACTGCAACTTGTTTTAACTTGAGTTACTAGACAAAAATACATTCTAAAACCCCAGCATATCATACTTGAAACACTGTGTTGGTTTGAGTGGAAATGCCAAAAAAGTCATGCATAATACTGTGGTATTATTATTACTGGGGTTGGTGGTTCTGCTTTGTCTTTAAATAGAGCTAGAAAACATTGAACCAGTATTTGTGTTGGCAACCAGACAGATAACTTTTTCCCAAAATAATATCTTGCGCAGAGTTACTGTGCTATTTGGGGCTTGAAGTGGGACTATGGGCTACAAATGAGAGCAGCATCACTCTTTTCTCAGTGGCATGTTGCAGTTTTGTGGATCAACAGCTATGCTTGGAGGACTTGCAGCAGTTTCTGCTGATTTGCTGCAGGCAGTCCAAGTGGGCTAGGCTGGACTTGTGCGGAGTTACTTATCTCCCTTCAAGGCACTGTGGGGCAGCTGATAAGCAGTATCTTAAAGCTGTAGAAGGCAGTGGCTGCCAGCTCAGAGTTTCAACTGGATTTTTGCCTCTTGATCCCTGTGACAGGCAGGGTAGTCCAATCTCGGCTAGCCCTAAACTCAGCAAGGGTCTCTACCGCTCCTGATGCAGCATCTTGGCTTTTTATAAACATGGTTTTCCAGTTTCTGCTGGGTCTGATTCACCCTTACTTTCTCCCTTCTTCAAACTCTGCTGTAGGGTTAAATAGCTTCAGTGACACAAACTAGCTGTCAACTGGTAAACTCAAACATACATAGCTAGGATACAAACATACATAGCTAGGATATATTTTGGGCCTTTATACCTCTTACAGCTCATGGAGCGTATTGCTGTCTGAAAATGGCTTAGTATGAGCATTTGAAAGTGGCAGTATGAGGCGTTTGGTTTTACTTGTTACTCACACTCGGAGTCCTTTTTCTACACATACTATTCTTTTCACGAATCTTATCTCATGTACCGCATTTACTTTAATAACTGTATAGGAGAGCAGATTGATTAACTGATATGTCCTACCTCAGGATTGTTTTAAACCATTAACAAAGCGTACGGCTCTCAAAATGTGGATTCCGTATTTATATTTTCCCTAGCATGTTTGCGTTTTCCAGATGGCTAATATTTTATTCATTCCACAGCAGTAACCCTGAAGCAAAGGGGATAGTTGGCCAATCTTTTTCAGCATTAGTAGCTGGCATTTATTTTCATCTGCTATGTATTTAAAAAACAAACAAAACACAAACAAAGAAACCAACCAACAACAAACAAACCTGATCTAACCTTAAATCCTCAGTGCATGATTATGTAGCATCAGCCTTGTACATTCCTTTGAGAAGTAGAAGTACAATAAAAATTTAAATGTATTCCTGCTAAGTTGTGGAATTGAAGTAGTTGTAGAAAGAAAATACACTGTGCTGAACAGTAGGAATGCTGGATTTTACCAGGGCTATACTTTTTGATCAGCTGAGGCAAGTCTATTTCTTGAAACAAATTATTTTAAGAGAACTCTGTAAAAGAAACCTGACTTTAAAACCCTTGCAACTCTTCTCGTTTTCGAAGGCTTTCTGTATTCTGAAACATTGCTAATATGCAATTTTGGGTCATAGCGTTTACCTTTCTTCTTAACAATGGGTTTAGATTTACTAGCCAAGCATTACATGCGTTATGTTGGAGTGGTGGTGTCAAACTCCGTAACAATTAAAACATTCGAATGAACACTTTGAAAATATGTCTATCTTACTGATCTGTATTTTCTAAACAGTATGTAATTGGAAGACGTGATTATGTTCAAAAACTTCTTTATATGTTGCCATAATGTTTAATTGCTGAGTTAGGAACCTGCAAGGATTTTAATGTAAAAAGCTTCATATCAAATGTGATATATGGCTTATTTTGGAATCATTTTACTGTTTTTTCACACTTCAGTGTGGTGAAATTCTCTGCTAACGTTAAGATTTTCTGCATGAAAGTGTTGTAAGTTTATATCAAATTTTGTACTCCTTTTATAGCTATAAACTTTTATTTTGAGATTAGGATATTGACTTTTACTTTCTGTGCTGATTTCTGTATATTTTCTTTAAATTTTTTTTTTTGTCCAAGGACTCACAGAAGGCCTTTGAGCTTTACAACTTATCTCAGAGACTAAACTGTGTCCAGGTCTAATTATACAGTGGTTGTGTTCACTCACAGCAGATCAGTTAATTATACATACATCAGGAATGAGCTGGACTGTAAAACCTGGGCTATTTTAAGCACAGTTCATATGCCAGTCAGCATGCCATGATGAGATGTGCTGGCATCTATCACAAATATATGAGATTTCTCTCTTGCTCTTTCTTCAGGAGCTCTGCACAACTTTCTCATTTGTTCCTTACCTCAGAGCAAAATGTAGTGCTAGAACATGTCATATGATACACGTCTGACCAACCTGCTAAGGACCATGCTGACAAACAGGCTTCTCTGACTCTAGGGTAACTTTGTAAGTGAAGCAGATCTTTATAGGAATAGATATCAATGAAATGCAGAGGATGCGAAATAAGCTCCTCAAGTAAGGGCTGTCACAACACTGCTACCTTGTGTTTGAAGTGCAAGCCATGTTTTCAGCTTGGCTACTCTCATGTAAATCTGGAAAACATATATTTAAAAACAGTAATGATCATCTACCAATATGAAGTACTACTGCATATGTATTTTTCTCTTGAGAGGTTGAGGGGCGAGTAGGCAGGTAGCACATCCAAAATGTTGGTGAGTGCACTGCTGAAAAACATGTGGATAGCATGATCACTGTTGCAGTGGAGTCTTCTACAGGGAGAATGTTACAAACTGGAAACGTTCCAGAATAGGACTAGCTCACATGCAACATGCCTAGCTCTGTAGCTGGTTTTCTGCTTGATTTTTATCTGTTTTCTGTTTGTTCCAACTAATTCCTAAGCAAATATCCTTGCGTATCTAAAGTATGGCTCAATTTAGACATTAGTTACGCCTTTATTTCAGCTGTTGTGTAGAATTGTGTTTAGAAACAAATAGACAATTTGATTACATTTTTATATAAATTTGTATTATATATTTTTACATATTATGTTTTTACATATATCTATTTGTGTATATGTAAGCTCACAGTAGTGAGACATTACAGGAATAGGTTGTTTTGAAACAGTGCCAAGTGCTGCAAACAGAATACTGCTTGTACCGTCAAAATTCACAAATCACTAATTTAACATTCAGAATACAAATAGATTTATTTCCTTAATTACATTGAAACATATCTGGTATGTGAACTAGAAATACCTTTGATTGTTTTTTTTACATCAGAGGAGCCTAACATTGGCAGGCACAGCACTGAGACTGAGCATATCAGAGGTAGCTCCCTGAACTCTAAGAACTGTGCCACGGTGCCCAGGCGCTACTTGTTTCAGCTGCTGTACTGGCTGTTTAGTGTTTTCCATCTCTTTTGGGAAAAGGTGGTGTAGCTAGCAGTATGATGCTGTGCCTTTTCAGAGACTTTTACAATAACCACAGAATTCTGTTTTTGAAAATACCGCTTAAAACAATGGCAAATAAGAGGCGTTTAAAATTGTGAAGGTCTTGAAGATGGTTTTAAAACCAAATGGCTTTTAGGAAGTTTATAAATACATTCACAGCATGGTGGGGTTGAGTCAGCCTCAGGTGGAGGGCAGGAGGCAGCTGGCAGAAGGAAGCTTTCATGTAGGCTCAGAGCAGTGATATGTGATTCTAAGAGGACTCTCAGGAGTGTGCTTCTTTGAGGACATCAGGTAAGAAGTTCAGAGCTGCAACCAGAAATATTCTCTGATGGCTGATTTGTACTGTTTCAAGAAAGCAAGACTTTGTATTACTTTTTTCCTCTTTTGGCATAAGGATGACCAACCTGATTTGTGGACAGTGGAATGAGTTCCCAATCAGTGCCTATCTGCCTTTTTGTTCCCTTGTTGCATCAATTCTGGGTATGAAGTATGTGTTATGTAGATATAAATATTTGTAGTGCATGTAATGATGTGTATAAAAGAAAGGAGTTGATTTCCCAGAATAGATGATCTGGCAGTTTGCAGGTGGACTCCGTGTGCATTTGAATAGTGTCTGAAGGCAAGAGAGCTGACATTCTCTGTGTGTGTGTTTACCTTTCTGAGGATTGCATGACTAGGCCATCGCAGTCAGGCTAGTAGATAAGGTGGGTGTCTGTGCATACCCCAGAAAACCTAGCCTACGATGAAAATTACTAAGTATCTTTTTGGACATGACTTCTCCATTATGCAAGCATACTTTGCCACCTCACTGTCTTTCCCCAACTCCAGATAAGACCATTTAATTTAAACATTGTCATTCTGAAGCTCTGCTTTGTCTTTCACTATTGCCCGCTTCTCCATCCTGGTATCTCTTTTCCTTCAAATGACTTTTCCATAATGTGCATGACTTCTCACAATCCACTTCTGTTTTGTCTATTGACTTTTCCTGTAGACTGTACTGTCTGCTTTTTTCCTCTTTTTTTTAGTGTCTTCATTGTGCTCCTTCTTTCACAAAATGCCTATTTTTTTTTTGTGCCCTATCACCGCCTTGATAAAACAGTAGGCTGCCAGTTCTGTGGAACAAGACTCACGTATTTTTCCTTTCTTTTTTTAACTTATGAGCTGCTTTTTTAATCAGTCCAAACTTTCATTTCAAATTTTGTGCTGTCAACAAATGCATATTTATTTAATTTTAACTAGATCTGTTCCTATAGCAAGAACAGAGTATTACTGAACACCTTAAACTTCCATTGTTGATTTACATCATATGAAAAGCTTTACCTTTCCTGTGTATCAAATAATATTCAAGTGGTCTCTTTCTTTGGTTTACATTTTCTTTCTTTTTCACTAACATAATCCTTTATATACCCTTTCAAAATCAGAGGATGAAATTCTGGACTTACTGACAGTAAGAAAACTGCTATTTATTTAATATATTATTGCAAAAGTTTTGCTATCTTTGTGTGACCTTTTCCTGTTCCAGTCTGGTCCTTGATTCACTTTTTAAGCCCATTAACCTGTCAGTTGTGGTACCAGTCAATATCCAGCAGTACACCACACTGAAAGATGTAGCTAGAACTTCTTTGACCACATCATCTGTTCAGGAAAGTTTCTTGTCATAGGTTTTGTATGGTTTTTGTTGGGTTTTGTTGTTGTTTTTCTTTTTTCTAACCTTTGTAATGTGTTGTGGAATATTTTGTTCCTAAATATTTTAGCGAACTCTTGGAAGTGATTAACTAAATGTATACTGCGCATGTGCACATAGAGCATAGTGGAAATGTCACGGTATCCAAGTCAGTCTCCTTGATTTTACCAAGATGCAGCTAATAGGAAACAGTGAAATGGAAAATGTTTCAGTGTAAAAGCAACACAAATAGATTATATTGTTACTCAGTTTTTTAAAAACTGTATGTGAGCATGGAGTAAATTTTAAGTCTGAAATACATTATTCTACACTGGGGGAGGGGTGCTGAAATTGAAACTTTCAGGACTGAAAGTTTCTAAGAGTAGGTTAGTAAAATAACCATCCTCTTAGGGCTCCTTCTAGTTTAGATGCCTTCTCATGGTCCATTAGTGTGAACTGCGGAAATGTTTGAGCTCTGTTCACTAAAGCATTCAAGGGAAAACATTGATCTGCCCCTAGGAACTGAATGCTATTATCAGTGGTGCCACTAATATTTCATTGAATACTTGTGATGGGACACTACAAATAAGTAAATGAAAGAAGTGTTTATTCCAGATAAATATTTTTCTCTGTAAATATAGTTCTCCTAAATACAAACATGCTGGCATAACCATCATGCGCTCTGCTTCTGTTGAAAAGTGAAGTAAATCATACTGAGCAATGCTATAGTCTGTCCACTATGCCTGTGCCTGGCTACTCCTTAATGTAAGCAAGCTCCTTAGCCATCCACCCTTTCCTAATACAGCTATACAGAATTGGTACTTCCAAGTAGAATTGCTTGTTTTCTTGTTACTTGGGGTTTTTTTTCTGTAATTGATCTGACAAAAGGGAGGTATAGGTTTGAAATATGAGGACTAAACAATGCTATTTAGTATGGTTGGAACTTCTGTTGGAACAACTGGAAAATTATCTCCTTAAGAACTTGGAACTGTTTTGTCAACGTTATAAAATTGTACAGTACGGTAACTCCAACTTTTTAACATCGGTAAGAAATGAATGAAGACAGGCCAGCCTTGATAGCAAGGGGGAATGGGAGAGAAGGAAGCCATTTATCGGTATACCACAACCCAGAAGATTACAGAAGAGGGGACAGAACTGTGCTTAAATGTTATCAAAACTTATTTAAATTTTTTAAAAAGCTTTAAATTTTCAAGTGACTTAATATTTCTATTATAAGCCTCTACCAAAGACCCCAATGCATTTATAGTTCTCATTCATTTTTTCAAGGTGCTTACGGAGAAAAAAGACTAAAAGTAAGAATACAAAGCAAGAGTTATGGTGTAAGCTCTTCCTTAGGATTTAAATGTACCCTCAGCGCAACCTGCTGTACTGAGGCAGGGTCAGTTTCCCCATATGACTTGAATCTGCTTCAGTGCAGCAGGTTAGACTAGAGGTTACAGGTGCAGCATCCCTTCGAAAATTAACTGTACAGATTAACTGTATTTATCTAGGCTTGACTAATCGTGTACCAAGCAATAACATGATGTTATTTGAAATGGCCAGTAAATTAAAATAGGAAAATCCAACTACTGGACCTTTTAGCAGTAGTATAAAATTAATGAGAGTATCTTGCAGGACCACAGACTCAGGAAGCATTTGTCAGCTTCTATAAAAAAGTTACAGTAAATTATGAAGCATCTTGAATTTAAACAATGTGTCTGATATCAGAGTATTTGCTTTCCCAGATGATTTGTTTGTATTAACCTCTGCCTGTTTGCCTTAATGACTGAGAGAATAATAAAGCTGATCTGTTTGCTTTGACAAGAATGCATTTATTGCAAGTGATGTGTACTACAGAGGTATCTCTTTTGGAGGAGAAAAGGTCAGTAAACAGTAAATATCCTTCTAAAAAAGGTATAAAAAGAAATAAAATACTATGCATGATGAATGTAACCTCTAAAGTTAACACTTTTCTGCTGAGCAATGTTGTACAATTTTTTGTTGCCAAAAGCTTTTGGGTACATGTCATGAATAATGTGTTTATATACACACAGTTTTCATGGGTCTGTAAATTTTTTTTATGCTGTACTTTATTCTTTCTGATTTGAAAAAATCTATGTTTTAACATCTTAGGAAGTAAGAACAGAAATAAATTTTCAGAGTTATTGAAATGTTTTGAGTTTTATTCAAACCAATTGTAGACAGATAAGTGAAGGGTGGAGGGTCATCTGCAGAATCTCCAGGATCATGACAGGCAAGTCTCCTACACCCCAGCTGTGGTCCCAAACTCTTTGAATCCATAAGTGGTTTCTCTGTGACCCAGTTTTGGGTTTTTTAATATAAAAGTCTCAAGAGATGGAGAGTATATTGTCCTAATTAAGGTTTTGCCAGAGCTGATATTCCCTAACACACAAATCTTATTTTATGAAACAGTCTTATACAGAAAGTTTCACAACTACCAGTAGTTATCAAAAACCTGTGGTTCATATGTCTAAGGATAACATTCTGAAAATTTATTTCAGGTTATCCTGAAAGTTTTTATAATGTGATTTTTTTTTTTAATTTTCTTCAGAGCTTTGACAATTAATCACAGAATTAGGAAGAAATTGCAGTTAGTACTGCAGTTTGGTCCTTATGATGTTGGGAAGGACCACCATCATCATTTTCTTTAGGATTTCTCAGGGCAGAGGGGGAGGCTTAAAGCCTCAGTAGGAGAATGTTCACTATTTAAAAGCTTGGATAGTCAAATGATAGGTAGGACATTTCAAAGTGCTACATACCTATGCTGACTGTGCAAAAATGTAGTACAGGCTTCCATGTTAGTTTTATGCATAAAGTTAAGTCTGTAAGAGGAGGAGGAAAAAAGACAAAAATAATCATTGTCATGTCTTGAAAATGAATGGAAGCTGGTGGAGTGTGTTAAGAGGAAGCATCCCCCTTGCCGGTCTTGTTTAATATATTTATCGATGATCTGGATGAGGGGATTGAGTGCTCCCTCAGCAAGTTTGCAGATGACACCAACTTGGGCAGGAGTGTGGATCTGCTTGAGGGTAGGAAGGCTCTGCAGAGGGATCTGGGCAGGCTGGATCGATGGGCAGAGGCCAACTGTACGAGGTTCAACAAGGCCAAGGGCCGGGTCCTGCACTTTGGCCATAACAACCCTAGGCAACCCTACAGGCTTGGGGACAAGTGTCTGGAAAGCTGCCCTGCAGAAAAGGACCTGGGGGTGTTGCCTGACAGGCGGCTGAATATGAGCCAGCAGTGTGCCCAGGTGGCCAAGAAGGCCAACGGCATCCTGGCCTGTATCAGAAATAGTGTGGCCAGCAGGAGTAGGGAGGTGATCGTGCCCCTGTACTCGGCGCTGGTGAGGCCGCACCTCGAGTACTGTGTTCAGTTTTGGGTCCCTCACTACAAAGAGGACATTGAGGTGCTGGAGCGTGTCCAGAGAAGGGCGATGAAGCTGGTGAGGCGTCCGGAGCACAAGTCTTATGAGGAGCGGCTGAGGGAACTGGGGTTGTTCATTCTGGAGAAGAGGAGGCTGAGGGGAGACCTCATCGCTCTCTACAATTACCTGAAAGGAGGTTGCAGAGAGGTGGGTGTTGGTCTCTTCTTCCAAGTGACAAGGGACAGGACAAGAGGAAATGGCCTCAAGTTGCGCCAGAGGAGGTTCAGGCTGGATATTAGGAAAAATTTCTTTACTGAGAGAGTGGTGAGACACTGGAACAGGCTGCCCAGGGAAGTGGTAGAGTCACCATCGCTGGAGGTGTTCAAGGAACGTGTGGATGAGGCATTGTGGGACATGTTTTAGTGGGCATGGTGGTGTTGGGGTTGATGGTTGGGCTTGATGATCTTACAGGTCTTTTCCAACCTCGGTGAGTGATTCTATGGTGATTCTGAGGTTCATGCATCTTGTATGCTTTGGTCCTTTTCTAGGCACCTGCTTTTGGCCGCTGTTGGAAACAGGCAACTAAATGGACATTTAATTCTGATTCAGTAGGGTTTACTGGTATATTAAGAAATAGGACTGGAATGTCATACCTGAATAGTGTTAAAGCCATGCATCCAGTTTGCTGTGGTAACAGTTGAGATTGAGAAGTACAATAGAAGAAAAGAGAGGCTGTAAAAGTAGAAAAAGTCATTATAATGGCTGCCTTCATTTAGTGCTATATAAATTAAATCAGTGTTATTCTGGTAGAAGAACAAGAAACTACATTTCTAGATAAACTGAAAGATTTCTTCTTGGAGCAACAAGTTAGACATCCCAGGGAATTCCTCAAAATTTCATTCTGTAGCTGGCCTGGTTCTTCTAGTCAGCTACTGTGGATAGAGTACTGTATCTGTGGTGTGACCTAGGGTAACCATTTTAATGACTCAATACTTCCTTGTGTCTTTTGATACACTAGAGGCATGCTTGTGGGTTTTCATGACTATATCACACCAGAGGAGATGCATTCTTTGATCCTTTAATACAGGCAAGGTTAAGCATCCCCTCCCTTTTTCCCTAGGAGATATGGAAGATACAAATTTCAAAACAAATAGGTTGTTTATCCTGATTTTTGTCTTATCATAGTTTGGAAGAGGAAAATATCTGATATTTTCAGAAAATGGGAGAAAAATACTTTTCTCACAGAATGATTTTACCAATACCTCTCTTTTTACCACTTCCTCACATGTGATATTTCCTCTAGCCTGTGTTTTATACAGGAATTACAATAAAATTGTGTGAATTGATTTTTGTTAGTCTTTTGGGGTCCAATACGTCATTGAATATCAGTGCTAGAGAGATTAAAAAAATATGAAGTATCCAAGTCACCTAACCCAAGTGTTTCAGCAGGAGTCCATTTGAAATTTCACTTTATTGTGTTGTTGCATGGATGACAAGATTAAATGAATGCTTTTAATGAAGCTCATTCTCTTGTAATTTGAAGGCAGTATAGAGTTTCTTATTTGGTTTTGGTAGTATGAATGTTAAGTTTAATTACTTAAGGGGCTGAAGAAGATTCGGTGCAAACATGAGTAAGTACAAAATATCAGAATTGCTTAATATCCAAGAGCTTCACAACTAAGGAAAATGAGGATTAATTGTTTGAAATGTTTATTTTTGAAATAACGAAAAATATCATGCTATTTGGATCTGATTTACATTGATTCTATTTATAGTCTGCAGATTGTTGCATTGCCATCATTGTTCACAAAGGTAGTGAAGTTAAATTCAAATCGGTTACAACTCCTGGATGAGTTGATTATCTTGCTTGTGTAAATTGGCGTAACTCCACTTACTTTGATAGAAATACGTTAAGATGGAACTGTTGAAATTCTGACCCAATGTGTCCAGTGTCCAGCTCATCAGCCTTAAATAGGATCTTTTTATAGTATTTTATGATGGTTTAAAAACTTGTTCAGCCTTATACACCTAATTACACTTCTTACCTTTGATGTATCAGATAAACTACTTGCTTTAACTGCTTTTAAAGTATTTAATGTCATACTTAATTCAAAATACAAACAAACCAAAATAATAGGCATCTCTTGACACTGCCTGCTGCATCTTTTAAATATGCCTTCAATGCTGCTTAGCCTGATTCTTTGAGAGAAAATTGCTAGTAAAGATGTCTAAAGAAGAGAGATCAAGAAAACTTTAATGACCTGTGGGGCGCAGCTTCAAAGAAATCATCGTCAGCATAACTATTTTGTAGTATAAATGCATTTCTAGCCTAATAAACAAGCGTGGTGTAAATTTCATTATAGTAATAGAAAGTTAATTTAGTTGTTGGAATTGTGATCTTGAAATCTGGTACATAGTAAAGTTGTCCAATATGCACAATATCTAGGAAATAGCAAACTTGATTTAATACCTAGATAAAATTAGTATGCATTGCACTTCAGTGATTTATCTTTGTTTTGTTTCTCTAATCAAAATTTCAGTTAATTTCAGCCTTGTTCTCTGCCTCCCCCACATTAGTTCCATTGTCTTGATTTGCATCATTTGTAGCAGCTGGCTTCTTGTCAATCTGTAGTTTGGACCTTTACATCAAACAGCAAATTAATTACAGGAAAAGAAATCCCAATAGTACTTCTATGCTTAGAGGCTTTCACAATTATCAAGAAGTGAATGTTGCTGTTTCTTGTCAGAAATGAGAAGTGGAACATGGGGAAGGGGGCAGTGTATGCTTCAAAGGTACCATTAGTTATCTCTAGAATTAAGTGTTGATCAGTTACCTGTACCTACCCTTTCCTAGACTCTCCCCTCATTTTTTATAAAGTTAAACAGGGGAAAAAATAGCAATTTTAAAAAAAAAAAGGTAGTATGAGATGTATTTTTTTGTTAAAGGATGCATCTTAATGCATCTCAAGTGCAGAAGCACACTCGGGAGTTTATTGGAAGGCCTGCTTGCATCCTAAATGTTAGTTCCTTTTCCCTACACCACGTCTTAAAAAACATAACCAAAAAAACCTACTTGAATTTGTTCTGTCATAGTTTATGAACTTCTGTTTTTCTTTCTATAAAGAGAAATCAAGAGACCCTTTTAAAATCAAGCAATGTGTACAAAAGGCTCTACAAGTATATTGTCCAGAAGGTGCCCACAGAAACAGACAGTTAAAGTGCGAGCAGTTAGTGTTTAGACCCTCAATATGCTTTTCTGACATCAGCAAGTAATTTAGTCTTTTATCAAGTTGCTGCACTGTGTTAAATTCCTCTTTTTTTATAATGGCCATTAGTAATGGTTAGGAAATTAACATTGGTTTTGTTTTTTGCTGCACTTCTATTGTTCTTTATAAAAACCAACCAACCAAAAAAAAAAAAACGACACAAAAAAACCCCAAACCAACAAATTGCAGCGTTCAAACAACACTGGTTACTGTGGTGGGGAAATAGGGAAAGCGAGTGGAGGTGGGGAAGTCAGTATGTGGTGTAAACATGAAGGATATATGCTCTACTTACCGTGACATACTCTATTGAAATGATGGGCTAGTTTAGTCTAATTTATTCGCTATCTTCTATTGCTTATTTCCCCCATTTTTATGTTTTTCTTGAACAAATAGGTACTATTTCCTTGGCTATCTTTTCAAGATACATATCATCTCTGACTTTCTGATGTTTTTTGCTATCTAACTGAGCTATCTCATGTAGTCTGTGTTTTCAATAGTGTGCAGATCACAAATGAAGGTAATACCTTGCCCAGCTCTTAAGAGAATATTGAGTTTGGTTTGATACAGTGTCTGTTTTGTAGCAATATCTTTCCTCATTTTCCATACTGTATTGTTAGCACAGTTTAAGAGCTCAGTCCAGCATTCTTCCAACATGATTTTCAAAGTCCTGCTGTGATTCTGATTCTTTTATACTTGTCTCTGGTTTTGAGCTAAATATGAAATTTAGTGGTTTAGCTTTTGAATGGGAAATTTAATTTACAACTTGTCAGTTAGTTTACAAAACGGATACCACTGTGAAGGATTCTCTTAAATATATATGCAGTCTTTCTCTTTTGTTCTCTGTTAATTTCTTTGTTCCTGTGAAGTATGGAAATACACAAAAATCACTTTGAAAATCTAAATTCATAGCTGTCACTGCTGACCGTATCCTCTGGGCCTTCCAGGCTGCACAGGCTGTGCGAAACAGCAGATGGTGGCTGCACATGCAGGGTATCCATCCAGGAAACAACGCTTGTCGTTTTTCAGCATCCCTGCCCTTCGTCTGCCCACAGAACTCTAGTTTATTGACAAAACTTGAGTAACTGCTTGTAGAAATGTTAGGATCTTTTTTTTTTTTTAAATAGAAACCCTCTTAAATTTGATCATATTACTTCCCATACATATTTCCAGGTACACCACTTGTCTGTGTTTTATGGTGAGTAGGCGTTATGTGTAATCTCTGAAATGTTTGTGATGAATCAACTATCATAGGCTTTGAAATGTGCATTTAACTTTGAAGGTACTTAACGCTGTGTAAAATGAATAGTCCAAAATGACTGAGAGTCTGCTAGGCAGCGGGTTATAGCACAAGTTAGAACTATTAAGTCCATTTCCATTTGTCTCAAACTGTAATAATGACAGTACATAAACCAAGAAAACTTTAGATACATGAAAGTCATTCAAAATACTGAGTCCCAAATGAGGTGTTGCTGTGAATCTTTAGCTTTGACAGCTGAGATTTGCTTCAGAGATTCTATGTAAGAGAAGCTAAGCTTTTTCTTGATTAAATTACAACTTTTTTCCTCCTTTTTTTAAGGGAGTGTGATCTAAGTCTGAATAAACCTATTCCTTGTCTTAAAGTGAAGTCTATTCAGTAGTTGTGTGGGATAGATAATCAGGATGAGACTGGCAAACTTGTGAAGCATTGCCGCTATAGAAAACCAAATTGAAATACAGTGGCGTTTACACATGTGCAAAGGGACCTGAACCAGTGAGCCCACAGAGGAGCCCAGTGCTCAAACATGCTTCATCCCAGCCTGAAATGTATCTCTGGTGCTCGTGACACTGAGTGTTATGTTTGGAAAAGGAACTCCCCTTGCAAGGTTGCTGAATTGACGCATACTGTTAGACCCCCGAGTTGTCACACCTCTTAAGTCACTTGTTTTCAGTATCAAATACTGAATGCATCATCATTAAGCATTGTGCTTTACTCTTATAATCTAGCCTCCTACTTGAACTAGGATGTCTTTTTGAATTTTTCTAGGAAGTGAGGAACAGAGATTCAAGTTACCTTTTTTTAATAGTTATTTTTATACCACCGGAAACAGTAATGACAGTGTTTATGGCCAGGATAAAATGTCAAAAAAAAAAAAAAAAAGTGGTCAAAGTGCATCCAACTAGTCTTGATTGTTTGAAGTTTGATAAAATGGGAGATTTCTGTCTCTGTGGTTATGTGAATGGTAGCACTGATTTCTGTTAAGTGCTCTAAACCAACGTATTTCTACTGTTGAAGTGATGTTCTTAGGTTTCATAATAACTCTCAAATTTGTATCCCGGTTGACTGAATTTCTGTTGCTCTTATTAAGGGATGGGAACGAGAAATTTTTAGACATGGGGTGCTAGTGTAGAGGTTATAATTCATTCACCACTTTATGCTTCCCCTGGAGTCCATGGATATTTTGCTCTGGTAGTTTTATTGGCCAAACAAACCTGTTAACAAGCATGAAAGTTCTGAGAGACATTTTAATAATAAAATGACCAATTTATATATGGAGAATTATTCTTTGGAATTTAAAACTTGTAGAAAGGAAATATGCTTTAATGTATCTTACTTCTGCTGCTTTAGTGTATTTTTAGCATGTGATTTCACAGATCCTTAATATTTTTAAATACAGGTAACGAATTTGGACATCCAGAATGGCTTGACTTCCCCAGAAGAGGGAATAATGAGAGTTACCACTATGCCAGAAGACAATTTAATCTTACTGAGGATCATCTTCTTCGCTATAGATTCCTAAATGCATTTGATAGAGATATGAATAAATTGGAGGAAAGATTTGGCTGGCTTGCATCTCCCCCGGTAAGCTGTATATACTAGATGATAAGTTTTTAGTCACCAGTTGGGTACGTGTCCAGAATAACAACAATACCAAATTTGCATGCAGAAATTTTAAATAGCACTTTATTATGCACTGCGTAAAGCCCCACCATATATTTCAAGTTGTCAAAACATGTCACTGAAATGTCTTCCACAGATAATAGAAATCTGGAACAGTCCCCTTTTAGCGTCACAGCAAGCTCTTTTTCTATTATTTTTTCTACTTTTGTTTAGTAACTGCAGATTGGATGAAGCAGACTATAAAATTGTCTGTAATCCAATCCAAGGATTGCTTTGGGAAAGTGTAAATTGGTCTGACAATTTACTTTTTATAAATAATTAGTCTATTGCTGAGAAAACACTTTCAGTATAGTGTAAGTTATAGTCTCCCGGTCTTCAACCTGTCACTTTTGTATTTGCCTTTTTTACCCAAATATTGCACTGAACTTTTTATCAAAGCAACTCAGTTATTTTAATTTCTCAGTGTTTAATTATTTCATGCTAGTCATAATCCACTTTAAAAAATTTTTTAAATGGATGTCTAGTTATTAATGGCTTTAGCAAATAGAACAAAGGTGGTATGTGCAGCAGTTTAATGTGGCTTATCAAACCTATTTCTTATACAGATTCTAAAAAAAACATATCCAGTGCTTCATTTTCTAAATTACTAACAGTAAATGTGATGCAGATCCCTGTAACAAGTAGATTGAAGATTTTATTTGATAAAAGGAATCCATTTTTTGCTAAAGGAAAATGTGATAAAAAGACTATGTTAATAATCTTTGAGCAAGAATTTTTCAAGTGCTGTGTACCTAACATGCTTCTACCTCTTCAATTTTACATTGCCTTATAAAAAGTAAGCTACAGTTTAGTAATCAAAAATTTCATATGACATCACATAGGTAAACAATTTCAGTTTGCATGTTAATGTCCTTTTCTGTGTTTCTTGAATCTTTGAATGTTTCATTGAAATGAGGTATAAAAGCAGTGGGTTTTTTCTTTTTTTGTAATTCAGTTAGAAATGAAATATATTATAGTACTGGATTTTTTTTTTCTTTCCTAGGCCTTTGTGAGTGAAAAGCATGAATCCAATAA
This sequence comes from Gavia stellata, assembly GCF_030936135.1. Taxonomy (NCBI): domain Eukaryota; kingdom Metazoa; phylum Chordata; class Aves; order Gaviiformes; family Gaviidae; genus Gavia; species Gavia stellata. The sequence continues at coordinate 113,369,296 of NC_082594.1, read as the reverse complement.
GGTCATAGCATTTGAGAGAGCAGGTCTTATTTTTATTTTCAACTTCCATCCGTATCAAAGTTACACGGACTACAGAGTGGGTATTGAAACTCCAGGAAAATATCCTTTTCCTCACTGTTTTGCTTGTACAGAAAAGCTTTAGAAGTTGAAAAGTAATTTTATTCCTGTTTTCTAATATGAATGCAAACTGTAGTTAAAAGGTGAGAAAACACTTATTTCTCATCAGTATAATCTTGCTTTAATTCTTAATGGATAGCAAAAAAAAAAATGTAGAAATTTGCCTTCTTCATAAGAGACAATTTTGTAGAACACAAAAGTAAAAATAGCGTTTTAAAGACTACATGTTAAAATTTCCTTGTGATGCCTTGGTTTTTGGAATTGTGTTGAGGCATGAAAAAGCAAGTAACTCCTGCTTGTTAAATAAACTACAGAAAGTGACCACAGTAAGATGAGATTGTGCACACAGTCACACAGGAAAATGGATTAGCTTAAACCTTTATCAGGAAGGTTGTACAATTTCTGTTTTATAACTGGGTGGACTGAGAATGTGCTCTTAGCTCAGCTGAGAAGTGGTAAATGATTACTCTTGAGTAATTGACTGGTTTTGCATTTGTGTCCAAATTCTTAGCATTGAGGGAGATGAAAAAAATCAATGCTAACTTGCCAGAGGAATTTAGTTTGCCCAAATTCAGTTTGTTTCAAGTGCTTTGACAAACAGCATCTAGTGAATCCTGTTGTGTCAGTTTAAAGTGCTGCATTTCTAAACTTTTGGCCTAGTCTCTTTTTATTTATCACCAACTTCAGTAAACTACTGCCATAAGGTGCTACACTGAACTAAAGCAACTGAGACCCTGGCAGGTCAGGTCAGCAATGCTCAGGAATCTGCTTAGCAGGATTCTGGTTTAGGAACATCAGGTCAAACCCCCCTTCTTCAGTGCTTTCTTCTGCTACCTCTATGCTGCTACTGGAACTCCTGGAAAAGGTAGAACACGGTAGTAAATTGGAGTAGTAAAATCTTAATCTGATGTTGTGAGATATACCAATACTTGACTGTCATAGGCTTCAGGTGTCTGCCCATTTAAGTTGATGCTACTGCATCTCTCTCCTGTGAAATGCTTTGAGTTCTGCAGATGGAAAAAGTGTAATTTCAATGTTAAGGACTACAACACATAACAGAATTAGCATTATTTTTTTGCTCTGATACTTATACAGATACAATTAAATCCAAATCACATTTTGTTGTTCACTTTCTGCCTTTCTTTTTCAAGGATGCTAGAGGTTCAATTATCAGAAATGCTTAAGAAATATTTAAAAAAAAATCTCACTCTTAACTTCTGTGTCACTTATTTTTCTCTCTTTTCCATAACATGCCTTCATCAGGCTTGTATTTAATTACGATTATATATGAGGCTGTTTTCCTCATTTCATTTTCTGCTCTGTGCTAAATGAATGAAATAACTAGGCATTGTTTTTCTGGGTGTGTAAATGCCCTGCACACATTGTAACATTCTACTCCTTGGCACTTACAGTTGAGGCAGGACTAAGCTGTGCTCAGGCACTTCTGAAACTATTTGTGCTTTCATTAATGTTTATATAAATATTTTTATGACCAGTCTGTTGAATAAATATCTAATATAAGCAGGCTTCTGTTTTTATCAGTGTGCTAAATTTTTCAGTCATTTCAAAAACATTTTGTTTCTATTTTACAGCACTAGAATCTCCTTTCTCCTTATAAATTAGGCATTTGCTGTTTCTATAGAATCCTGAACGTGTTGCTCCTGTTCCAGCTGAGGCTGCTCTATAGTAGCTCTTCTGAAACAAATCGCTAAATTTCCTTTTTCACTGGGTTTACTTTGCAAATCAAGGCCCAGTTGCGTGTCAGTAAGTTGGTCTGTTGCTAGTTCACTCTGGGCATCAAAGTAGCTTTCTACTGCATCTTGGCCGCAAACAGTCATTGCTAATTGATTTTTTTTAAATTTATTTTTTAATGTAGGCAAAAACTTGTTGGAAAATGTTGGCTATTCACATAGTAGTAGATGATGAGGGGGTTTTCTTACATCCTTTATGTTTATTTTGGTTCACTGAAAATCACACTGAAACTCAACAACAGCTTCAGTGTGTTCAAAACAAGTATGATATAAGCAAGGCATACAGATGATAGTTCATATTTGCAGTTTAAATCGTATTTTTAATACGTTACTGTCTGCACACATCCTTGTCTTTTAGGTGTGCGGTGTAATTTTATTTACATCATATATTATAGATAGTTTAACTTTAAAAGGCCTTTGTTAATGCATAAAGATCCATATTAGCTTTTCATTCACTAACCTAAAGTTCTTATTGCTAATGGAACTGCCAGTTACAAACAGTGAATTTGCTTTTGTTAAGGTGGTTTGCCTGACTAACCCCTCCTGCCCCAAGCAAACAGTGAATTTTGTGGTTCTCCATCCTCAGTGTGTGATGTGCTCCACTGACTTTGGGAGTGGAGGGCTCTAAATGCTGCCGCTGCTCTTACTTCTCTGTAAAACACACTGCACCTTCACCTCTGAGAGCCTTGTTCGTATGGTTAAGGAAGTGTCTGTTCCCTTTTACGGTATTGTATTGTTTGCACCTCTGAGAGTAGGTAATTCTCTTAGTTTAGTGTTCTCACTTGGGAATCTCAAATATCAAATATTCCCAAAGATCACCTTTCCAGCAACCTTCCCCTATTTATTTTATTCTGTACCAGTTCAATGCATGAACCAGGGGAAATCCTAGAAAGTCCTCCAAGAGGGAACTGTTGCCAACTGTTTCTCAGCCTGATTTAACTTTAGATTTTTAAGTCTTAAGGTAGAAACCTTCTATTCTTCCAGTATCTCGAATTCTGAAGATGCAAATAATTCTGAACAATATGCATACTTAGGCAGATATATCGCAAAAGATTATGCAAGTTCTGGTTCACAAAGCTGGCCTGAAATGATCTTCAGGTTTCAAAAGCTGCCGTGTTTTGCATGCTTGTCCCTTACAGTGGACACAGCAGTGATTCCCACACATGGAGAATAAAAAAAACCTCCTCTCAGTTGAAAAATGTATCTCATAGAGACACTTTGCTACAAAGGGGCGTGTTTGAACAAATAATTTAACTGCCCTAAATTTGTAGTTTTAGCTTAAAAGCATATTGAATATATCTTCATCAGACTTTCCTGAAAAAAAATTTAGGAAATTGCAGTGGCTTCTGTGGATTGTTGAAATAAAAATCGTAACATTTCTTCTTAAACTGTTTTGCACAAAGAGGAGAAAAATAACAAAGGAGTGAAAAGGAAAAATCAAGTTTAACTTAGGTAAAAACCTTTTGATTTGGCTCATAAGCATCTTTATTTTTTTGCTTTTCTCTTTTGGACTTTGAAATAAAAGTCTTGTTTATGTTAATTAAGATCTCTTTTTATCTGGGAAGCTTATTTATTATCCATATTAAAAAGATCACTGTGTTCTCATCCAAGGCCATCATATGGGATGAACCATTGGGACTTCTTTTCTAAAGGAAGCACTTTTGACTGCACGCATCAAATAAGACAATGTACCCTGATACCTACACCATAAAAATCTCACTTCTGTTTAGTGCCTGTTGCTAGCGAAGTCCTTGGACAATAAGTTGTCTGTAAACATCTTGAACATACCTAAACTTTTCATTTCTGTTCTGTCTAGGAGAAAGCTAAGCAGTACTGTATCTAGCAATTGCATTCTCAGTATCTTTTCATTGATAATGAAGACGGAAGCCCTCCATTATCCCATTTCTCTGTGTAAAAGTTTGCGTCTAACCCAAGGAAAGCCCTGGAGTTGTGAAACTACCATCAAGCGTATTAGAGAACTGCTGAAATAGCTGGTATGTGATGCGCTTACACGCTCATCATCATAATAGCTTATTTTCGGGAAACCTCATCTCAACTAAACGAGACATAACTAATACTTTAGCATTAGAACCGAGAAGATGGAGATAATCACTGAAAAGCTTATCTGAAACTGAGCTGAAAAGCAGAATCGTGTTACAGCAGTTCCTTAAGCATCCTCTACCTAGCTGAGTAGTGATAGCTAACTATGCCTAGTCTAACTGACGGCAGTTTTGAGGTATTGCAGCGTGTGGCCAAGGAAAGTAACTAAAATTGCCTAACTTCTCACAGGTGAGGAACCCATATGTAATATTTATGATTCTGTTTGTAGCGGGCCCTAAAGATTCTGTATTCTATTTGTATCTTCTCTGATTGCAAGATCAAAAGGCAAAAGTTTACGTGTGGAAGACAGTGCTGTTCAGATTTGGATCTTATTTTCTGTGGCGTTGGTAACTACGTAAGCTGTTAGCAGTAAACAAGGGCTAACTTACACTATTTCTGTAATCTTTAAGACTGATAGAAGTGAGACAGTGCAAAAGAAAAGGGTAGCATGATTTGCAGAGCATGAAGGGGATTGAGGCTTGTTTTGGTACTTCAATTCAAGGATTTGGCTTTATTTTTAGAACTGAAAGTTAAGGGTATCAAGTATTTTATGAACCACACAAGTCCATAGGAAGTCCACTTTATACTCCACCTAACCAAAAGAGATACAAGTTATATGTGTTCATTTCTTTTAGACGTGCTAAGCCTTTCTTGGCTGAGATTTCTAAACTATTAATCAAGAATAGCTGACTTGAACAGTACTTGGCATCAGCTTATAGGCAACGAAAAAATCATGAAGCTTTCTTATTGCAGCTCAGTCTTTTAAAGTGGTCAAACATTTATAGTACAGAAACAATGCAGAACTGTTTGTAGTATCAGTTTTTAAATGAAACATATCCCAAAGTTAACAACCACTATTACCCTCCTATTCTTGTTTACAGCATCCTTTCTTCTTCCCTGCCAACATCCAGAGGCTGAGTTTTAGTATCTATTTTCTTTAAATATGTTGGGGTGTTCTAATGTTGACTAGCTTTCTTTCTAACCCTTGTCCTGCAATTAGAGCCATGAATTTTATGTGTAGTTTTGTAATGGAACCTTTTAACCTGAGATTTTAAAAACTGTCTCCTATAATTGGGAAATGTGGTCACATGTGACATTAAATCTTCAAAATAACTTCTCCACTTTAAAAGAAATTCTTTACGAACCCTTTGGAACTTAAATATGAAGTAGAAGTCCTTAAAAACAAGTTTCTTGTTACTCTGTTTGGGGGTTTTGGTTTGGTGTTTTGTTTTTTTTTTTTTAGAAATTGGTGGATTTGTACTTTGATACTCTGAGGCAGTTACTGAATAAGCCTGAAGAGCAAATTGCTATAATATATTAAATTCTTTTTAATAAAAAGTTTGTCTGAATGACATTGGGAATTGTGGGAAATGTGATGATCCTTTTGGTACCTAGGTTTAAGTTTGTTTAATGAATTGAATTAGTCAAATCAGTGCATGTAACAGTTGTCATGAAATTTGCCTTTATTATGTGGGTGGCTTTGGCATATCAGTATATTGTAGTAATGTATATCACTAAGCTGTTGTCATATATAGTTTCTCAGATATGTTACCAGGTATGTAAAAAGGTAAAGAGCTTTCTGCCTCTCTGGCCTACATTTTTTTTTTTAGGTGTTCCTCTGTTCCGATCTCATCGAAAATATCGTACTTCTTTCAGGTGTTCTTTTTTTGTAGGCTGTTGGAATAGCAAACCTTATTGTAGTTTTATAAGAGAAGTGGTAGTCAGTAGACATCAGAGTCCTGGTCCCACGTGGTTTGGAAAGTCTTTTTCTGAGCAGTCAGCCAGTCAAAAGCAGCTATATGAAGAGTCACAGCTGGCTTGGAGTCAGTTCTTCCTTCTCTTTTATACTACAGTCTTCTCTCTTGACTTATTTCCCTTGACGTTGGGTTGCTCCATTCTACTACTACTTCTCCTAAGATGATTACCCTAGTGTGAGACATTCAAGGACTGAGACTTCAATTTTTTTATGTGAGTATGGAAGTCCATAAACGTTGAGCAGTATGAATCACTACTGGCTTACCTCTATTTGTATCTTGACATTTCATGTTGTCATATACTGCTAAAGTGCAAGCAGTAAAAAAAGGTCATGGGAAGAAATGTTACTTTGTTAAAAATATTGCCATTTTTACATGGCATAACATGTCAAAGCATTGCAATGCTAGAGTGAATGAATACCAGAGTTGTACGCTTATTGCTGGCATGAATTTAGGGTGAAGTCAGAGTTGTCCATAAGCGAATAGCTAGATGAGACCTGAGGTATCGCAAATACTGTCATCAAAATGCTGCAAAAATATACTTTTTTAAAAAAACATCAATTCAGGCTCTCTGACATTTGCAACATGCACCTAGAGCTTCTGATGAACAAATAAGATCACTTGAATGAGTTGCTGGCATGCGATTGCTGAAGGCAAAGATGCTGCTTTGCAGGCTGCTTTGAAGTGTGGTTATGTAACTGTCCCTGCCTATTAGAATTCAGGGGGTATCTGGCACATGGAGACAAAGGACTTAATTTAGGATTAGCCAAATGCCAAATTCTATCAAGGTAGTTGATATGTTAGGGTTAATAGGTGTGAATAAGAAATACAGCATACTAATGTGGGAATGCATCTTCGATCTGCATAGGAAAAGGCACAGGTTTCCAGCCCTATCAGTTTGTGTTACTATTAGAGCTGCATATGCTATTGCCCAATTTCCGTTTCATTACGTGAAGGAAAAAAGGAAAACATTTCTATGCTTATGCTGGAATTTTAGTTCATAAATTAGGCTCTTTCAGAAGCATTTTCATGAGAAACAGACAGCTTGAGCTAACAAATTTTTTCTGCCTAATTTGCGTCAGTTCGGAGATAGCTAACCTAGATGTTGATTATTCATCTGTCTCTGGTACTCTGATTGTAGATAAAATTTTGAATGTTAACAGGGAAACCGTTCATAAGTTTCCATTTTTATTTCTTTTTTTAATACTGACTAGACCTTTATGTGGGATAGTGTTTGATTCCAAGTCCTGTCTGCAGTAAAAATTCAATACAGAAACCTACTTTCCTGTATTCAGAAGGAACATGGCTAAAAGAAGGGAGAAAACAGGAAAGGGGCTTAAAGATTTCAGAAGTAACTCCTTTCCCTTCCATAAGATCCCATGCCGATTTTTGTTAAGCGGTTTTTCTGCAGTGTTGGAAGTCTCATTAAAATTAAGCTGTATCTATATATACCCCCCTTTTTTTATCAAGGCTTGTTATCTTGGCACAAAAGTAAATCAGCATTTTATTTTCATGATTACCAACCAATACGGATTTACTTATCTCTAAATTTACATTTGATTTAAGCAAAAAACATCCATATTTGTTTGAAGCCAAAAGGTACAGTACCCCCACTCCTCCTTAGTACTGTGCCATGAGTTGAGGGCTAAATGGCTTCAACTATCTTCTAAATGTCCTGAGCTGAAGTTCATCAGGCCGAGGTGTTTAATTTAATTAGAAAATTCATCCAAATACTCTCTAGTATGCTTTTTCTCAATTGTAGGTTGACCCCTTAGTCTTCTCCAAAATTAGGAGTGTGTGGAGAGGAGGAGCAGAGGTACCCTTCATCTTGAAATTAATTATGCCAGTCACTTGGGGTTTTTTCAGTGAAATTCAAGAATTATTAAAAAAAAAAAAAAGAGCCTAACCACTTCAAGCTCTTTACAGTCCTCCTTGCAGCTGTACTTTCTTTCATCTTCCCTGTGTTTATGGTGCATTTAATGACTGAGTTCTTGTTTTCCTTTATATGTCTTAATAGCATATATTTTGTCCCTTTAGCTTCTCTATTATTGTCTTTGCATTCTTTTATGCCTAGCTTAAAAATCTAGTTTACACTCTCTTTAGGCTTCTTTCTAGGATATGAGGTGAATGAAAAGTTCATTAATTAGCCATATTGATCTGTGGCTATATTTCTTGTTCTGTGTGCATATTAACAATTCATAAATTATACTTGTGCCCATAGCTCGTTTTTTACAAAATCGATTTCTTTGAGAAATTGCTGGTCTTCTGGTATCCTTTCCCTTTCTTTCAATCCATCTTGAGAATACCAATTATCAGTTCTACAGCTGTTGGTGTGCTTGGCTTTCCTTTTTCTCATTTTATTTCTTGTCTTCACTTGTTGCCAGGATATCTTTTATGATACAGGTAGTATTTTGGCAATGAAAATTGCTGCCAGGACAGCTTGTCTGTTCTTGCTTTCTGTAGGCCCTCGCTCATTACCGTGGCCTTTGACATCTCAAACCAGCTAGTTAGTGCCTCTGTACATTAAAGTTGTATGTCATCTTCATTGTCATCCTGGTGACTTCTCCATCTGGGCACTTTTTTCAACAGCTTTTCTACATAATTTTGAAAAACAGGCAATGGATAGGATTCTCTACCAGCTATCTTTTGCTGTTGGGAAAATGTAAATCATGGTGCCAGTAAATCCCATCTGAAATCTGAATTGGAGTATTCAGTGGGGATGGAGATTATTGCAATCTTTGTACTACTTTCCTAGCTACAGGTCTAATAGCAGAGATCTTGCCTTTCCTAAGAGAAACTTGTCCACAGTGCTGACATCAAGCGAGTGTTGGAACAGGTTGCCCAGAGAGGTTGTGCAGGCTCCATCTTTGGATGTTTCCAAGAGCTTACTGGATAAAGCCCTGAGCAATCTGGTCTGACCCGGTAGCTGACTTCCAGAGGTCCCTTCCAGCCTGAGTCATTGTTGCTGTCATCCCTATGATCCCATCCTATGACTTGTGATCCTTGTCTTTTCTTCTTCAGACTTGCTTATGATACTGTGCCCTAACCTTCTATAGGTAAACTCCGGTGGTAGGTGAAGGTCACCTTTCTTGCCTAGGTGAGCTCTCATCTCTCATTAACTTGCAGCTTTTTAGCAGTGGCTTTCCTAAATAGCACCACTAAAAGTAAGTATGAGTTCCGTGACTCTGACTGTCCACTCCCAGTTCAATGTGAGTGTCTAACCACAGGAGAGGGAAGTCACTTATGGTCAACAAAATAACACTCTGAAAGCATTGCACTTGACTTTTTCATACATTGTATCTCTAATTCTTTGTGCAGTCAGTTTCAGTTTTGAAGAAAGAGATGGTGAATTAACTCATTCTATGAACTATCCTGAATTGACTTAATTAGATTCTTATTTTTTCTTAGAATAACTCTGGGTTGCATCTTCAAGGTGAAAAAACAGATACAGACAGAGCCCTACCTAGGGAATACAATAAGTTCTCAAAGTGAAACCAGGGAGGGTTTCTCTTCTGTCTCCTGAGACAGATTCACCTAGAGAAAATTAACGTGATATCTTCATATATATGAATGTCTGGTTGTACCAAAAAAGGAGAAAAATGTGCGTAAGTAAAGAAAAAATGTCATTTCAGATAATATGTATTTTACTGGTGTATTTAAGGACACTTGTACTTCTGATGGTGATTGATAACTGTGAAAGCTTCAATTAAAATATGAAACCTACATCTGTGAACTTCATATTTTGCCTTGTGTAGTTTCCAATTTTGAATTGCTGAAGTACTGAAAAAAAACAAACAGGAGAAGCTATTTTTGTGTTTCATTTTCTAAATCATAGTAGTACAGGGAAACCTTGGTGCGTTAATGATAGGTTTCTAATCCACACTTCATAAGGGTTGCTCCTTAGTAATTTGTAGTCTTCTATATTGTTGACTGAGTGACTTTTTTTAATGAGCAAAGTTGGAAAGACTTGTATATTCAGCTGTTAAATGCTGGTGTGAGTTATTCTACATCACTTTGCCAGTTTATTCAGCCTGACCTCTGAGAATCCATTTATTACAATATTGAAGATCATTCAGATGTAGGTTGCTTGTATGCTAGTTGCTAAAACAAGGCTAAGGAGATCATAATCGAAGATGGGCAAAAATATTTTCTCAATTTGAGGGTTGGATTTGTCAAAATACATCCAATACATTAAAGACTTAATTTAGAAGTTTTTATCTTATGCCATCACTGTATATGTAGCTAATAAACTAACCATACTAAGAAGCAGTTTAACGCTCAGCATCATAGAGTCAGCCTTGGTTTGACCACTACAGTGGCCAGTACTTTAAAATGATGGTGACTGGTTGCTCCAGCGTTCTATTTGCATGTTCTACTCTCATCACTACTTCTTAATGTTTTTGCAAGAGGTCAGATCTGAAAACATGCTGCTTTCAACAGTGTGTGTATATATATATTTTTAATACTAGAAGGTACATAGAACATCTAGGCAGACATGTTGATTTAAAAACTTAGTTAATTTTAAATTTTTTTCTGAGTTTGGGGGTTTATTTTTTTAATGCTTCCTTGAAAAGTGCTTGAACTGTTTCAATTCAGTGTTTTGTTTCAACAATGATAGAATTTTTCAGCACTGTGGTATTACACAGCACTGTTAATGATAGAGGGGAAAAAAATTTTTTCTTTTAGTCTACTATTTTGTAACTTGTATTTGAAAGAAGAAAGTCTTCCTGTAATATCTGTTTCTGGATTGGAGTGCTGGGTCAAAATTGATACATAACCTTTTTAACTTTTCCCCTAAGAAATCTGATTTTCCTTCTCTGTTTCTCCATATTTGTAAGTATTTGTAAGCTTTCTTTTTCTGTAATGCGTAGTATAAGATCTCATGTGGAGGGTGCAAACTGGCTGTTGTTACAGGAATGCTGGAGCCTTTTCTTTCTTCAAAAATCCACGAGGATGAATATCAGGCTGGGATGGGGAGGGATTTTTTTTTTTTTTTTCTACATACTTACGTGGTGTGTCAAATCCCCTAGTTAAATATTTCTTGCTTTTTGTACAGCTTTTACTAATATATTTTGAACAATAAGCGAAAATATGTAACTATCTAATGAGATATAGGCTCCTTAAGAAGAGAGTGAGTCTTTTGTATGCTGTGTGCAGCTATGACAGCATATATACTGTAGCTGGTTCTGTAAGGGATTTCCCTTAGGAAACATTGAAAAAGGCCTTATGGGAAAGTTGGTTTATACAAACAAAAAAACCCCAAAGCTTTCTCTGGACACCCTAAACAAAGCATCCAGGTGTACCTTTGCTGTTACCTTTGTGAGTAAATCTTTTAATTTGTGTAGATGTAATGAGAATGAGTAAATTTAATCTTGTCATATGGTTATAATTTCCAACTGGATTAGGCATGGGATCATGCCACCGTTACTGTCATTGCCCCTGTAACTGGTTCAGGACAGCCAGCTGATCCTAAGGCTGCTTAAAAGGATCAAAAGTTTTTCAAAAGTGTTCCCATGTCTTCTCTTGTCCATACACTTCTTTCTTTCTAGCTTAAATTCACTTTCTGAAAGTTTCTGTATACAGACAGAAATTAAGTGTTTCAGCACAATTTTTGATCCTTTTTGGTCTGTACTTGTATCTTTGTCCCAGCTGTATTGCCAGAACCATATCCTTTTGCTTTTAGCCAAGAATGGTAGCAAGGGATAAAAATGAAATCTTTATTAGGTATTCTTCTGTACATTGAGAAGTGCAGTGAGAAAATGAGAGCCGATTTACATATGAGTTAAAAAGAAAATAAATACTTACATACACACCCGTGCTCTAGGGGCATGCCTGGAAAGCACCAGAGGACCAGTAGTATGGATGCTTGAAAATTTCATTGTACAATAAAATCAAAACTATAACAGGTCCTGATTTTAAAACAGATTATGAAAGGATGAAGATGAAACCATCAGGATCACCTACAGTCTCTTTGTATATGTTTGGTTACCCTTCCTACATGTCCAGTCTTGCTCAGTTGTGTCCGGATTTCTAACTGTCACATAGGCAATCTGTGTAATGGGGCTGTCATATATAATACAGAAGGCCCAATGTACTTAATATTATTTGAATGTATTTGATTGTGATAGGTATTTATGTGAGTCAAACCAGACCATACAGAAAAAGAGTAGTTTCTTCATAAATACTCAGTAAACCTTACATCATTTTACAAGTGGTCAGTAGAAATTCTTATCTGCCCTTCTGCAAAGCTTTTAATTATGCTGGACCATCACCCCTACAAATAGCACTTGGATTCTTTTATCAATAGTAAGGGTTGAGGAACAAAATACAAATTACCCTATTTTATGATTTGCATTTACTTAGTGGTGTTTTATGTGTCATTAAACATGCATAAGATTAAATTAGAAAATTGTGTTAAAATATGTATTTCAAAACATCATAAAAGCATAGTAATTCAGTAATTAATGTGGTAGATAATGACAGCCTTTCTATTTCCAGCTCTATCTATACAAGAGTTCAATGCTTCTGCTACTCCTCCACTGTAGTAGTTAAGGAATTTAGTCCGAGCATCAAACTGAACACAAATCGGGCTTTTTTTCAGAGTACAGGTTAGTATTTCCAGCACTCTGTCACTGAAACGAAAGAGACTCCACTGCAAAAGAAAATACTTCTATCATGTGCTTAATTAAAATCCACAACTGTTGTTCTATGTTTTTATGAAAGTAGTCTTTAAAAACCTAGATGCTTTTAAAATTCTGAAATATGAAAAGCAGCTTTTCTGTGAGGTTTAAGTTGGAAGGCAAATGGGCATGTTTACCAAACTGATTATTTTTCCCTGAGAAATACCTAGTTTGTGAAGATCTTAAAATTCTTTTTGACCCAGTTATTCAAGATCTGGTTAACAGTATTTATGCCAAATATGCTATGTCGTGAGGTGTGGAGAGGCAGTGATAATAACCTTGTATTGTTAGAGAGCACTGTTAGACATACTTTTTATAGCCTGGATTAAGGAAATAGGATAAATTGTTTTAAAATTAGCATAGCCAAAACAATTGCATTTGCTGTAAATAGTTTTAAAGGAATCATTAGAGATGTCAGGACTTTCAGCAATATTGATAAATTATTAAAATTAATGTATAGTGTAGATCACAGAAGCAAAGAATGAAATGCTTAAGGGAGACATTCCCCTGCCATGTACCTAAAATATACAGTGGAATAGTAGCAGCCATTGCTGATGCTGGGTTTGAAAGGGCACCAGAGAGAGTAACTAGAAGATGTAGTTTTTATTTTTGTATGTTGTACATGACAACAAATGAATGGTAATTTGAATGCGTTTATAAAATAAAGTGGGGGGAGGTGTGTATGTAGTGCACATATAAGGCATTGACGACTAAAGCTGGTAAAGTATAATTTTTCTAACCTTTTTTAAAGAAAAAAGGTAGCAAACACAAAGATTTTGCCAGAGAATATGGTGATCTGCCATTTCTCTCTTTGGGCACCTGTCCTCTAGAAATCAACAATTAACTTGGCAGTTCCTTTCTCTCGTTTTGCCACAAATACTTGTGGGGAAGGGATTATTTGGCATTAGTGATTTGGTAGCTAATTGACAGCTTTGCTTTTTTCCTCTTGTGCATCTGTTTTTCTTCTTTCTTACCTTCTGTCACAAAGACCTGTGCAGTCTTCCAAACTGAAATATCTCAGAGTAAATTTGCAGTTACTTTTAGTTGAGGCTTCTTTTGTGTTATGTCATGCTTCAAACAGTCTTTCTTGTTGCTAGAGATTTAAATCAGTAACACTGTGGCTGATGGGAAATTTCCTAAATTCATCTGATAGAAATAGCGTAGTGTAAAAAGACTTCAATAAAACCAATTCTGTTAATATCAAAATCCTTAGATTTTTTTTTTTTAGCAGGTCTGTTTTCAAAAGGTTGAGCAAACACAGAAGCCCATGAGCAGTTAAAGAGCCACTGACTGAAAGACTGTTGCTTCACTGTTCCCTTATCTTATTAAATACAAGCTCTAGCAAAATAAGATTCTTCCATGCCTTGAAATTAAGGAAGCAGATTTTGGATTATAGAGCACTGTTTTTTTCCTTTTCTGTATGTTTTGGGTGGTGGGGAGTGGAGATTGAGGCTTTCTGTTGTAACTTAAGAAGGGAAAAGGATGTTTTAATTATGTCAAAACAAGAAATTCAAAGGTACTGAAATAATCATAAAATTAAAACATTTTATTTGTTATTGTCGCAAATAAGAAGTTGACTTTTGAATGTGTTAGCTCCTTATTTACCCATTTATTTCCTTACATTTTCTGATTTTCTTCTTACGACATTATTTTATCTTTTATTTTTTGCTAAATCCATTTGAATCCTTTTAAGTATCTGTACAGATATTCCAACACATTGTTACACTTTGTTAAATAACTCACACCATTTTAACAACTGCAGTCAGAATGTTTGTGTCTTAAAAGGTCGTCTATTAAATACAATCTTTCTTTTGTTCCTCTGCTATGATAATTCAAACTCTTTTCTGAAAAACTCTCAAAGCTGGGGGGGAGGTTGTTCTGTAAAATGATATGCTTTTTTCATTAACATTTGATCATATTCTGACAGACTGCAAAATATTGCTAAACACCAACTGTGATTTTGATGGTCACAATTATGTAACTTCTTAAATGCAATTCAGATCCACTCATTTTATTTAGTGGTGCATTTTTAGTCTAGTCCATCTCATAAAGTGGTATGCATAGCTACTATAACACCGTAAACTTATCATTCATGGAAGATTCCAGAAGAGACTGGAAGGTACTTTATTTACTAGCAGTCACTATTCCAAGATGAAATTTTCAAGACAATATAATACAGCTTATATATGTTCTGCATATTTTCCTACTCCAAGTTTTCTCGGGGGGAGTTTTGGTGTTTTTTTTCTTTTATATTGTATATATTAGCATGAATTATGTTGCAGGAGTTCTTTCAGATTTTCTGCTTTCATTTATTTCCCATTTAACAGTAATTTGGCATAGTTCCTTAATAGTTGTTTTTAAGTATAAAATGCTTCTGGATTCTGATGCTGCAGAATATGGAGGGCATCAAAGGCTGGACCACAGTACGGAGTACTTCTCTGAAGAATATCCTCACAATTATCGACCTAATTCACTTATGGTAAGTAAGGTTTTTATTTTTTTTTTATTCTACTTTTATCTGAATAACTTTTAAAATTCTTTGGACAAATATGGAGTCTATTCTAGGAGTATTTTGGGGGGAGGTGGTTTTTTTTCTTAATTTTCTGAAATTAACCTTTGTATGAATACAGTGGAGATGACAAAGTTATAATTTGATTATGACTTATGTTAACTGATTTTTCTTTCTTGACATTACATTTAAATTTGCATGCACTCTTGCAGTGTCTGGCACACAATGTTCCTTGCCAACATGCATGAAAACCTTCTAATGTGCTTTTGAATTGTCATTTTTAATATCACCATTTGCTTTATTTTTGTGTATGACAAGCTCCACCTTCATGCTTGCTTTGTGATTTTAAAGCTCTGTAGAAACTGAATCTTGCGTTGCTTTCTTAAAATCATTTTCTTAACTCCACAAACACAAATTAGGCCAAATCATGTGTTTGCCAAATGGCTTTCCCCTCCTCAGTTTACAGAAAAACTTTGCAAAATGGAATAGATCTTCTCTGTTCACATCAAGAATTTCCAGTCCTAAAGTGATACAAATAATGGATAAAGACTTTCCCACAAATTACTTCAGATGAAGTGGGAGGCGTATCCTTGTGTACAATTTCTGTTAGCTGAGATCGTGACTAATAAAAACTCTACCTTTCTTAATTACCCTTGAAATCATAATCACTTACCACAATTAACAATTCAAAAATGTCTTTTTTCCCATTCTTTGTATATGTATACATATATACACTTATTTACCATTCTTTGTATATGTATTCACATATGTATATCTGCATTAAGGCAGAGTTCACTGAAAAAGTTCTGACAACGCTTATATTGCTGACTAGATTTTCATATCTAAAACATATACATGTGTGAAGGGGTCTGTATCTCTATGCATAGGTATATTTATACACATAAACACCTGTAAATAAGTTACACTTGTAATCTTAACAGGCTACAAAAATGGAGTATCTGCACTGATTTGTGTGGGCTACTCCTCTTCCATGACAGAATGGAGACATCAATTTCTAGTGTCACATCACAGAATCACTAAGGTTGGAAAAGACCTGTAAGATCACCAAGTCCAACCATCAACTAACACCACCATGCCCATTAAACCATGTCCCACAACGCCTCATCCACACGTTCCTTGTGGAAGATCTTAACATCTCTCGTGAGATCTAAACTCGTGAGAATTATTGTCACTTTTAATCTCTCACTCAATTTCATTGTATTCAGGGTATTGACATTTCCCTCGTTTGCTTGTTTTAAAATAGTTTCATTACATGAAAATTCCTGTGCTTTCATCATGCTTGGTGTAAAGCCTCTTGGGAAGATTATTTATTTTTTTAAGTATCTGTATGTAACAATGCCCTCATAGTGTGGGTAAGTATCTATGCTCGTTTGCACACAAAGAAACTAAGGCTCTAAGATTTCATTCCTGAAGGTTATGTAGCAAATTAATGCTCCCAGAATTCTTGCTTCTTGTATCCAATTCAAATACCTTGCTTTGGTGATTGGAGAGCATCTTAATTATCTACCGCTAACTTAACGTTTGCAAACCAATTAATTGTAATATGGAATGTATATTTCACATCTAGACTCTTAGATGGTGAGTGCAAGTCATTCAAGATAGAAAAAAAAAAAGCGACAAAATGTGAAGATGCAATTTCCTAGGAGCATGTGGAAGATAAGGCATGTGACAAGCAAAGCAGCAAATGCACTTTTGCAACATAAACCGTGGCATGGCAATGGCACTTCTGGGTCAGAAAGAAACCCAGCAGTGTGGGTCAAGTCAATTTTCTTTTATGTCCTTCAGCAATCCAATTCACAGACCACCTTCAGCCAACACCCCAGAAGAAGCCACAAGCACCACATAGAGGTAAAATGCTAGTAAAAGGACACCAAGTAGAAGTGATTGGGGGGAAAAAAATCTGGAAAACCTGACTAAATTCGGCAAGATAGAACTCCAAGTAAGAAAGAACAAAAGTTACAGTAAATACCTCCAGCTGCTATTTTACCACAAAACAGCAATGTTGTATTTTAAACAGCAATTTACATCCTAGTTCTTGGGTAACCAGTCATCCTTGGGAGTTGTGTTAGTCTTAGTTGCAGTTTCTAAAATCCAAGTAGAACTCTTCCCCTCAAATTTCTTTTCAAAAAACGCATGATACCACCCCAATAAACTCATAACGGTTCTTTTCCTGCTGTTTAACGATTATCTTATTCTCTTTACATAATGTATGAGACTTAAGTTTCTTGTTTCAAAAATTTTAGTTCCTCCTCCACCACAAACTTCAAAGAAATATTTTTTTTAATGACAGATGCACCTCCCTTACGGTGTGTAAGTAAACACTGTCAGCAAAACATGCCCAGAGGGCTATGACAAAATGAAATCACATGCAATAATTCTGCTGCTCAAGTCAAGCTTAAATAGCACACAAATGTGTTACAAAAATAGAAGATTAGATGTGACATGATTCATTCTAGAAACATCACCTAATAAAAGAAATATTCAAAGTGACATTGCAAAATGAGAAGGGAGATATGAAATTCCTGGAGCAAAGAACCCTGGATGAAGAGGAAGCTTTGTAAGCACTGCTAGGCATTTCACTTTAGAATTTTGTTGATGAACAGATGATGATTCAGGTTTGTTTAGTAATGCTGTAGAGGGCCAGATTTAAAAATCATCAGACACGCCTTGAAAACTCCATAGAAAAATGCACAAAAAATGTCCTTTGTAGTATGACTGATTTAAATAATTACTATAATCTAATTTTTCCATTTCACTGCTTGCTCTGTTCTGGATTGTTAACAAATATATGAAATGTACATAACTTTCCACGTAATCAAACTTTCTAATAACAAGCTGTTAACTACTTTGTCATTGTAAAAATAGACTCTTTTTACCACAGTTTTATTTCTGTTTATGGCTCCACTGTGGTATTCTCCTAATAGTCTTTTCTGAGGTACGTTTTATAAAAGTTGTATGCTTTTTCAATGCTTCTATAAACTTTTAGTTTTGCTTATGTCTTATCTCTTTACAAGATGTAAATTAAGTGCTGCACACACATTTCAACTCCTGTCGGACCCTAGTGCCGCTTTATGTACGAACTCATTTGTTGATATCTTGGTGGTTGTAGTTGGATGTGAAACTTAGATTTGGGGGGATGGGGGGGAAGAAGAACCATTTTTAATACTCATCATTCAAAATGTTTTGTCAGTCTTTTTCTAAGACATCTGACTTGACTGAATTTTACTGTAAAATGGAACTAGATATCAGTGTGTCCTAGTAACTTTGATATATTTGTACCACACCAAAAGTTAGGATTTATATGAAAACAGTGGTGTTTATACTCTGATACTTCGTGCACCAACAGGACTAAGTAATAAGCAGGCTAAATGGAATATTGTAGAGTATATTGTGTCATTGGCAAAGTAGTGTGCAGTTTATTGAGAAATGTAATTGTTTAACAGATTTCAGCTTTTGTAGATTTCCTTTTTCTGTAGTTCTTTCCAATTAGTTAAAAAATAAATAGATGGCAAAGTATTCCTTTCCCCCTGCCCCCAATACCGATTTTTCTGATTCTATATTTTTGGCATCCACTGATATAATCTTTTCACATTAAATGAAAATGAAATTATATAGTTTCTTTTTAAAATATCCTTATTGCTGGGTTGGATTTTTAACCTTGACCTTAATGTATACTATTCTATGTCAAAGTGCAACTTCCTGCTTCCTTGAGTCTATTGACAAATTAAAATACTCATATAGACTGAAATGATCTAAAAGCTTTTAGTGACCTTAGCTTTGAAAATACTCATTTGAATAACTTTCATGGTAAGGATTTATGTATTGAATTTTAAGGGACTGATATAGTCTTTAACTGTTTTCTCCCCTGATATGCACAGATATACAGATTATATGAAAGAATGTTTGTAGTTAGAAGATTGACTGTTTTAACTAGGGGAATCAGTGAGATTTTAATACCAGCAAGGTCTTTTGGTATTTTTACTTCTTGATGATTAATACTTAAATTCATTTTCTCATATTCATTGATCATTTGACTGCCTAAAACCACAAGCAAGTGTAATGATTCAAAAGTTATTCTGTTTGTCATTTTCTTTCATCCTATCTTATTTTTTAATCTACTTGTTCGTGTTTGCCAGGGGTTTTTGCTGTCTTTTTCAAGTACTCTCTCTTAACCTGAAGAAAGAGTGCAGAAGATAATAGAAGAGAAATTTTGAGATACAGCCTGTGCAGTATATGGACTTCTTTTGCATAAATGAAGCAAGACAGTCTGAGAAATTATGTTCTGCATATTCATGCTGTACAGCTGTAAATTGAAAAACAAATTGGAAGGCAGAACTTCACATTATTTTAAGCATACCTTCTTTGTCATACGCAATATCTAACAAAATGAAAACTGAAATGTCTGAGGTTTTGTATAACAAATTATAGTCAGAAAGCAAAAGCTATCATGTATTTTATTCATTGATGGTTAATTATATTCTCAGAATAGTGTCAGTGTCTGACAATTAGTAGTGATACAGGGACATGAGATTGTCTAAAGCCCTCATTTTAATTAGAAGTTTGGGATAATGCTGGCACAGACTCTTGTGACATTGCCTTCTGCATCTACCAGCTGCAATATGCACTATGAAATATTTTTCTGCAGTGCCTGATCTAGCTCTGAGTTCTAGTAATTCTCCCATCTGTTGCAAAATGACCTTGAAAAGATTTTTAGGGCTTAGTGTTTTCCAACCCTGAAAGTGGGATGAAGAGTAGTTCTTCGCAGTTCCAGCCAATTTCAGTTGTGCTTGCACCTGGTACTGACTCTAGTCTGACAGATCTGAAAGTAGCAGTTGTCATTTGCAGAACTTCTTGCTTCTGGGTTTTTAGATACATTTGGAGATTGCTGTGTATTGTAGTCCTCCCCCAATATAAGAAAGGTGAGATTTCTGCTTATAGCTGCTGTTGTCCACAAGTGCTTCCTGTACTTGGTATTCCTGTGTTCTTCTTAGCTTTTCTAATCTCTCTTTTCTTGACATTATCTGGATATTTACAGAAAAAAAGTATAAGGAGTAAGCATTTGTATGGCTGAAAAGCATCTTATGTTACTGCCAAGTAGTAGTAGTACCAGTTGTTTTTTCCCTGTTGGTGAGATAGCCTACATGAGTGGACTGTGATCTTGATAGAACACCACGTATGTTGGTGGAAAACAGGTTGATTGTAATAAATGGGTTTTTGTCTCTGTATTAGAGTGGCTATACTATTTGAGTTCCAGGAGCCTTGATCTGTGTGGGATTTGCCTAGTCTCAGACAGTGTAACTGCCTCATAGCTTAAATGGACATGCAGTATCAAAAGGTCAGAGGTGATAATAGAAAACAATTTTGTACGTATTTGACTCATAAACAACATTCCTATCCTCCATCATCCTCTCTGTTAGCACACCTGCTTGTGAAGTCAACCACAATTACTCCACTTCATTCTTGCTGAATACTCCATCGAGAATAAAAAGACTCTCAATGATAGCTTGATGACTAAATGTATGAATGTTAACTTTGTCAAAAACTTACATTTCAGCTAAGTCATCCTAACTCTGTCCCAAATAGATCTGATGTTCTACCTTCCCCATATTCCACTCCCCCATCAGAAAAGGCCTCATAAGCCTTCCTATGTGTGGTTTTAGATGTCTTAATGTTTTCCTAAAATAGTGGAGTTTGTGTGACACCTTAGAGGACCTGAGGTAATAAGTAAGCAATTGGTGTAGAAAGCAGAGGGCCAATTCATTGAGATATCTAAAGCCCTGAGTAACCTGGTCTGACATCATAGCTGACACTGCTTTCAGCAGGGAGTTTGGGCCTCCTGAGGCCCTTTCAAACATGGATGAGCCTGGTGGGGAGGAAAGAGCTGGGAAGGGTGTTTAAGATGAACAGAGAAAGCTTGAAACAGAAGAGAGATTCAGAGGATGATTTGATTGAATGATAGTCAAGACATTGGTGAGCTATGAATTTAGTATTCGGTACTTTGGGTTTTCACTTCTGTCAATGCTCATCAAGTGATCCTCGTGAAATGGTGAAGGAGACATGAATGGGATAAAACTTCTTATCAGAAAGAAGCAGGTTGGAAGAGCAGAGATCAATAAAACTGAAGCTGGTAACTGGAAGTATAGAATTCAGTAACAGTTTATGAAAAGGAAAAGAGAAGACAAGAGTAAACTTCTGAGAACCCTTCTAGGGTAAAGAAAAACATCAAAAATTGCATATCTCTGATAATGTCCTTTACTGATGAATACCTAGGTTTCCTATGATAGTTTTAATCAGGACACCTCTATATACTTTTACTATACTTATCTATCTCAGGCCATGTACTATACACATAAAAACTAGCTAGAGATAATGAAGAGTGTCAAGAAGGTGATTCTACAAGCATACTAATAGGAAAAGCAGCTTAAGAAAAAAATGCAAGTCTCTTGACAAAGGGAGGAGTCAAACCTGTGATGGGCACTATGGACAGTATAGGAGTATTCAATGCCTTTTTTTTTTACCTTGGACTCCAAAGGGCAAAGCCTTCTCTCAGACCCTTTTGTGTGCCAGTACACTACTGAAAAGAAAGTAGTAGTGCAATAGCTTAGGGACATGCTATATATAAATGGGATACGCCCAGAAGTTTGGAAAGATTTCAGCGATGGGTTTGCAAGGCTGCTGACTTTCATCTGTGAAAAATCATGGTGGTCAGGGGGAAATTTCTGACAACTGAATAAAGGCTGTAGTAAAAACAAAAAGGAAGGCTGAGGGTTCTGTAGGCCAGTCAGCCTCTCCCCTCAGTCCCTTGAGAAATTAAGGACCACCTCCTCTTAGAATCCTTATCTAAGCAAGTGGGGTATATGAGACAGGTAAATCAGAAAGCCAACCCAGATTTAGGTAAGGCAAAACATGCATGATCAACCTGATTGTTTTCTGTGATGAAATTACTCTAGCTGTGTGCATGAGGTTGCTACAATCAATCAATGCAGTAAGACTTTCAGCTTTGTCTTCTACATCATTCTTACCTAGGAGCTGAGGAAATATGGGCTGGATAAGAAGATTGTTAGGTGGGTTAAAAACTGGCTGGGCTGCTGCAGTTTTAGTAATCGGAGGCTCAGTGTCCAGCTGTCGACTGGTATCAAGGAGAGTGTCCTAGGAATTGCTCCTGGGGCTGATACTGTTTGGAGTCTTCAGCAGTGGCTGAAATGATGAGACAGAGCGTACCCTCAGCAGATTTGGAGATGACACTGAATTAAGAGTGAATGGTTGATAAATTGAATGTTAGAAGTCCAATCCAAATGCATCTTGATAAATTTAAGGATTTAGCCAACAGAAACTTCAGAAAAACTAATGAAGAAAAATTCTGCAAAGGAATCCCATGCATCAGTAAAGATTAGAAACCAACTTGCTGAGTAGCAGCCTGACTGAAAAGGACCGGGGTTACGCTGGATACTAGGTTGAATGGAATGGAGTTTGTCACAGGCACATATCGTAACGTGTCAGAACAGATATCTTCATTAATGCATTTCAGTGTGTTGGAATTCTCTTTAAAATTCTTCATTGTAATTTGGACCTAAATAACTTAAAGACAGAAAAAGGAGGGGGGGGGGGGGGCACGGAAATTGATGGTACTTTATGTAAGAAATGCAAAAAGAACTGTGGTTGCCTTAAGTAAGACAGAACTGAGTAATACGATAGAAGCATGGTTGCTTCAGTCTCTGGGGATGTCAGGCTTTTATTGTATGCTATTGTGCATTTATTTCTATAATATTAAGTACTGTATGTATGTGTTTTGATACAAATCAGAACAATGGATTAAAATATTATATGCAAGCAGAGTTCTTAATCTAAATCAGATAGAGATATCAATTAAAATAGACCTAATGTTACTAATTAATTAGCTTTTAGCTAAGGATTATCCATATTTTTATATATTCGAAAGTGACTGGACTCAAACATATACAATAAGATGCTTGCATTTCAACTTATCCTGTTAGTAATGGATTCCTGACTTTTTTTAATCATGCAGCTTGGTGGCAAATTGTACCATATGGCTGGAGCACAGTCTACCCAGGATACCTCAGTACACTCAGGAAAAGGATAGAGAAAATAAATTTAATGGGGATATGTTACTACAAAAGTGGTAGTTCAAGTGAGAGGTGCTGAAGGAAAAGGAATAATACTGGAATAGAAAGGCTGAGGGAAGTTCTGGGATTCAGGGTGTCAGAAGAGGAAGGAGCAGAGGTGAGAAATCTGGCCTGAGAAGGCTGAAAACCCTGCTGGGATCCTGGGCAGATAATCTTCCAGATTTCACCTTACCTCAGAAAAGACAAGCAATCTTTCCAACCTCATTGGTCATGGTTTAACCCCCATCTCCCTCACACAAATGTTCTGGGTTCTGTCTGTTTAAACAAATAATAAAGCCAGAGCATATACACTGTAGTATTTCTGGAAATACTGTTGGGCTGGGGGGAAGGAATAATCCTGATGCAATTTTAACAAGAATTATCTAATACTTGTGTAATATTTTTCCTTTTAAAAAAATTGTACAGCAGTGGAGTGAATAATTAATAATAATATTTAATAACTATTAATATATTTAATCAATAATTAACATTTATTCATTGTTCATGCCCTAATTGTTTTGTTGCTTCTTGCAGTTTTGTTTAAGCCTTAGGGGTGGTTACACTGACCAATGAAGTAAGTTGATGAGATTAGGAGATAATGCCGTATGTGGCTCTTCTATGATGTAGCAAGAAGCCCACCAAGACAAAAAACATTAAAACACATTTTTAATTTGCCCAGGTAAGAAGGAAAAATGTGACTAAAATATTAAGCTGGCAGTTGCATCTCTTCATAGCAAACAGAAAACATATCTGTCTGTCATCAGTCTAAATACAATCATTTGTACAAGTTCTGAAGTTGTGCTTAAAACCAGTTTTAAAATTCTGATTGCCAATGAAGTGGTAGGAGTGGGTTGCTTCCACACTGCTCTCAGATTCTCAGCTGATGTAGATTGACTTTAAAGGGACTGGGCTAATTTACTCCTACTAGGATCTGACATATTATTGACCAGAATATAATTGATAATTGCTGTGTCCGCATTAACTTTAATTTTTGTTCCCTTAACTGAAGTAACTTTTTACACATTCTTTCTTAGAAAAAGTATTTCTATTTGTTCCTTCTCACTTCATCATACAAACCCAGAGCACTGAATTTCTCAATATACAATTTTAAAGTCTCTCCTTCATATGTTCTGAGCTAGTTGACTTCATTAAGTATTTCCTCTCCTGCACAGATTTGTAGAAGCTATTTATCACCAAAACCTTAAGGGAAATAGTTATGTTTGCTGCCTTTCAAAAGCATTGGACATAGCTCTGATTCAATGAAGATCAGTTCTTTTCCTTTTTCTCCTTTTCCTAAAGCTTTTTGCTTTCTTGCCTTATTCTGTTTTGAAAACTGTGAAAGCCTTTCATGCCATCAGGCTCTAGTTAGCAGATAACATAGTTGAAATTGCAGAATATTAGACATTGCACAGGGATGAAGGATAGTCTAAAAGAGGATGTTGTCAGAATGAAGCCGATAATCTTCAATCTTGTGTTACCTTTTACAATTGCATTTTTATTGACTTGTTCAGCCAACACATTCATACACTTGACAATTGATGGAGTACCATATATCAAGGTAATTGGTAGGTAGTACATATCGGTCTTGTTTTCAGATTGTGACTCTACTCTGCTTGGAAGGAATGTCATGTAAAATATATCGCCACAAGTTCTTTTGTGATCTATGAGGAGTCTTTTGATTATACATGTTTGGTTTTTTTCATGGTAATCAGGAAAAAAGGGTAAGAAAAATGCAATAACTTAATGGTTAATTTTTTAATCTATCTAGTTTTGAGAGTGAATTTTATTGCTCAGATACTGAAACTCCATAGATGCCAAGAGTGAGAAGAATACATTGCTGTGTCATATTGCTGTTATTTACCTGTATGAAATGACATCGTAGACTTTGGGGCAACTTTAATTCACAGAAGTAGTGTTGTGAAACTTTGTCATTTATCATTGTACAGTCTATTGACCTAGATGTCCTCAGGTTTTTGAAACTGGTCATTGTTAAGTCATATGAGGCCCTCTCCTGGTAGCTGCTTTCAAATATATCAAGGTAAGATTTTGAAAAAAGAGAGGGGAGGACAGATTGCAATGAAGTGTCTTTTAAACTTCTAGGTTATCTTGTGTAATTCAAGTGCTGGGGACTAAGCAGTCCATAATCACTCTTTAAATGTGATTAATATGACCAACAACATTGCACAAATGACAAATTTTTAACAGTTAAAATACTTCACGTGTTTGTTTTTCACATACTGTTATTTAGAAATTGTATTCTGTGGGGTTGATGTTTTTTCAGCTGTTCTTGTTCTTGTCGTATTTTTACTAGGTGTACATTCCAAGCAGAGTGGCTATTGTGCTTCAGAATATGGACATCCCAAAATGAAGTTCTCTAACTATCACCGAAGAAGCAAGTCATAGAAGAAGTGCTGATACGCTGTACTAGTACTAAGTATAACAAAACTAGCTCTAAGGAAGCTTTCTGAAACTGAGTATAGTAATATTACGTCTTTAAAATGTAAGATTAATATTCACATATAATTGCAGAGCTCTTGACTTGCTAGAACCTCTTCTGAGGAAACTTTACAAAAGAAGCAGGAAGTAAAACGTTGGGTTTGTAGTTCTAGTAGTACAAAATTACACTTAAGATATTGCAAAGCAGCAGGTATTCTCAATTAAATTGTTGTTTACAGAATTTTGCCAGGAGTAACAAGAGTGATCCTCCTCCAAAGTTGGTAATTTCTTGTAATCCTCTTTTTTGATAGTGTATTCAAATGTTCATTATGTATTAATGCTTCTTACTAAAAGTAAGTATTTTGCTTAAATAGAACAGAAGTTTTTGGCTAAAAGGCAGCCTTAACGGTTTGTGGGACCTAATTTGAGGCTCCTCTTCTTCAATGAAGTCCAACATGGAATTAGAAATGTTATCCAAATGGATGAGAAGGTCCTCTGAGAGTATTGTACTTCGCCATTCTTTTATTTAATTAAAATTGCACAAAAATGCTGAACAGCAAAATGAGCAGGCAATCGACTGGTGACCTGCTGATGCTATTGTGTGTGTTGCTTATTTGCTCCCAGTCAAATCACTTAGTCTGCGCATCTCCCTTGCTACAACTGAAAAAAATGACACAACTATTTTATTTAGATGACTAAAATGTTCAGCGAGAAGAGTGTTTTATTCTTACTGCAATGATACCACACTAGAAGATGTACTTAAAATGTTATTATTCCCATTGCATTTATTTCACTAATGTCAGGACCTTGCAATACTGATTTCACTATTTCCAGTAGCTGTCTTTCAGCTTGGAACATGATGACGTTCTTGCACTTTTATAACTTTTGAAACATTGCTTCTCATGAAGAAGCAGTCTCAAAATACAGTGATCAAACTAAGGTGTTTTTTCGATAAAATCAAGGTAGTTCATTATTGGAGTGCTGCTAAGATTATTCAAGTGAGTTCTTTCATGAGCTACAACTTTTTTGGAAAGAGCAAGATTTTGTATATTTGAAAATGTATTGCAGAATATTCTGGAAAATTAATAACAAATTAACGAGACAGGCTTTGTTTTGTTCCATTTATTTAAAAACATATTTGAATTTATGAAATTAATGTCTTTTGTACAAATCTGAATTTTCTAACTTTTAGAGTAGCCAAAGAGGAAGATGCCCGTGACCATTTCCAAGTCATAATTTTACCCAGTTTCCTGTGTGAACCATTGTGTAAATTACTGAATAGTTGTGCCAACACTGAAAATCTGTTCACAGTTCTTGGAATGCTTATTTGCGGCTTACTTAAGCAAAATGAGGGATATGATGGAATAATGGAGCATGATAGAAAACAGTCTTTTTTTGCAGAGGTCACACTGAGAGAACTTTATGAACATCCCCAGTCTGCAATGTTCTGTATGACAGAGAATTTTATATTGTAGTTGAGTACCATAATGCTGTTTAGGATCATGCTTCATTTTCCTCTACACCAGTATGATCATTGTTTGGTAGTGGGCTAATAAAAGCATTCCCATTACACTAAGACTTTAAAGAAAATGCACTGAACCGTTTTAGCAACTGGAACTGATTATCTTTTTTTTTTCCCCCAGATTGTTTTCCTTGTCGTGAAATAACGAGCAACTTCTAATACAAGTTATATTTACATTGTATTGATCGAATATGTTTTATAGGGTGGCTTGGTTTTTTTACTGGCAACAGTTCCAGGTTTCAAAATGTAATGCAAGGCAAGTGTCTATGTCAAACCTTTTTTTCAAGAGAAGGAATAAATGTATTATGTGAAGTATAAAACTGTGTAAAATTACATGCAAAATAAACTCTGACGATAAAACAAATACATATGTGGTTTCATTACTTGTACTGTAAAAGGATTGTACAGTAGTCTTAACACTGGAGGAGATTATTAGATTTTGCTCCATCTTGAAATCAGGAACTCGTCTTGGCCAGAAAGTCTATGAGATTGGTAGAATACTTGTCCTACGTACATTTTTCTTTCCTGTAGTGATAGATTAATAAAAGCAGACTACAAGGTTTGCAAGATGAGCATGTAAATATGGGAAGCATAATAATTAGGGCTTTTTTGGAATCGACCTCTACACTAATGGTGGGTGTGCTCCTGCCTGCCTTGAGAGGCTGGAAAATTTTCCCTTGCGATACCCATGGAAGGACAATCTTTTCCTCCTGCTCTCTGTATTCTGATGGATTATGAAGAGGAATTCAGCTACTGCCACTTCACCTTCTGTCTAGTGTCTCACTCAGATTGCAAGACTTCAACCAGGGGCCTTCCTTACCGTTATGCACTGAGGCTTGTAGCTGCCTGTCACCATGACTGGTTGAAGCCTCAGGCATGTTCTGAGAAGCAGATGAGCTCCAGAGCTTTTTTGCTTGGGTGCGCCTCAAATCAGCACTCTTCAGTCAAATATGATAGTTTAGCTCTGTCACAGAAGTAAATTAAGTGGTCCATGGTGCTGTATCCCTGGGCACAAAGGTCTCCACAGAGATTTAGACATTGTGGAAGAACTCTCTTTAAAGATAACCTCTCTTAGTATGAAGGACTGATAAGGGTTTATATTTCTACACTTAGAAATACATACTTCCCTGTTACCTGAAAGAGTACTGGTAATTCTTGGTAGCTCTGGCCTCAGAAATTGTTGCTTCATGGTCTCTCTTAACAGTCAATGAGAACTCAAGTTCATCCTCACCTGCTGGTTTATCTAAAGATTCAGGCTGACCTTCCCTCCATCTTGCACACTGTGTGCTGAATGGTTCTTTCTGCTGAATAATTCAAGTTCTTCTCCAGACCAGGTTATTCTTCTGGTAACAGGCAGGCATCCACTAGACTGGTGTATTCTATGGGCAGTGAGTTTTGATTTCCTTGCTGTTTTCTCCTCCTCCCACAATTAAAGCCTTACTGTCATGAGGCTTATTTTGAAGATGAAGAATGGAGTGGTTATTTCAGCTTGGCGAGTACTTCTGGAAAACAGATTTTTAATGGAAACATTGTTTGACCTTTCAGGTTGTTTTCTCCTATGAAATTTGTCTTGCTCATTGTACTCACTTTAGTAAAGAGTTTGTTAACCATGTCCTCTGAACGACAGGAATGTGGTGTAGCTAATCCTCTGACAACAGGAGACCAGCTGTATGAACAGTAAGATACCAGACTAGGTAAGCAATTGTAGGGTACTTGGACATAATGCGAGGTGATATTTTTCTGTATTAATCTGTCAGTCACAGTTCTGCTTTCAAATGGTGATTTAAGCAGCTTGAAGTTTTATTTTCCCCATTTTTTTTTTCATTACTCCAAGTTCTTAACTGCCCATTAATGATTAAAGAAAGAACTTCCTGTTTATTTAAGTCTCCCTTCCCAGAGCTCAAAAATAACTTTACTAGTAAAGTGGTGAAGGGTGATGATTAACTGAATGAACAGCAGAAATTGTTTCCTTTTACTTAAATAAATGTGGATACTCTGTTCTGGATATATTGAGGTCTATGATCTGTCTTTCTTCTGCTGCATTATTTAAGTTTCTGAGGAATTTAAGTATTAAGCATTTAAGAGTTTCCTCATTGACTAATGTTTCCAAACTGGGCGTGTTGTCATTGTTGGAGGACTGCTACAGAGGTGGAGCAGTATTTTACATATTTTCATACATCATACCTTAACTAGGATCTGAATTTCATAAAAATCAGCTTATAAATGGCATCTTCCTAACAATTAATGGGAACTTTTTTGCCAAGGAAGACTGCACATGTGTGTGTTTTCACACCTCATAGTATATGGTGTAAGTGTTTTGAAGGGGTTGAGGGTGTCAGTCATTTGCTGTAATGGAGAGCTGTCTCTTACGCCAAACATATGTTTTAACTCTCTTAATAGATTTCCAGATTATTTAGAGTTGTATTCAAATTCTTGAGGAGAGAAATAGTATCTTTCTGAAAGTTTCGTGAGCATTTAAAAAAAAGAAAATCCAAAAGTTTTGGTCATGTTTGCCTTTATTTATAGGGAGAAATACTTTTTTCTTCATGCAATGTTTCCTTTATGTAGGCTTTTTCATTTTTGTTTTATCTGAAAATAAGCAGTAATAGTGATAGGCTGACATATGACTGCTCTTATTAAAAAGAATTATATAAATTGTTGGGTAAAAATAACTTCAGTGGAATATGTTAAAAATATTCTGCCTATGGAAAGGTTAAAAACAAAAGCTAATGATAACTCATTAAATGAGACAAATTATATTTTTCATGCCTGTAAGTACAATATGTAGCCTGTAAATATAAATAACTCTTGGATATTCATGGTAAATTAAAGCCTGTAATGAATTAGGAGAAAATGTAAGAACTTGTAGGCATTGAAGTAATAGGTCTCAGCTTAGTTGATGTTTTTGCATATTTACAAAGCTATTCTGAACTCTGAAAAAAGAGGAAGTGTTTCACTGAATAGTTCTGAGAACTGTCTTCTGAAGTTAAGACAAAGACAATAATTCCTCAGAATATTAGGAGAGGATTAAAATTGGTGCAGCACTGATCAACCATGCTATTTGACTCCAAGATAATCTTCAGCATTGTTAAAAGCTAGGGGGGAACTCCCTCTAAACTTGCTTGTTTCTTCTGACTGTGCCTCACAAATCACAATTTAAATGTCTAGAACAAGGACAGTCTATGATAGGATGATGTAAATTGAATATGTTGAATATTCAGTCTTTCCTCAGGGTATGAGGTTTATCACAAAATAGGTAACAGTGCATTTAGGAAGAAAGGTATGTCTGCAAACACTGAAGAAACTAAGCTGCAAACGCTGTAATGTTGTCGTGTTTTCCCCTTAGTTATTTTTTGTTCTGCTACTTTCCAGTAGTCTGCTTGAGTCTTGTGTAGCAAAGGAACCAACTCTAGTCTATTTTCTGTTCCCCTTACTGGAAAGAGGGATTCGGGGCAAGCAGCTAACTGTACTGGGTCTGGCTGGGATGGAGTTAACGTTCTTCATAGCAGCCCTATGGTGCTGTGTTGTGGGTTTGTGCCTAAAATGGTGTTGATAAAATACCAATGTTTTGACTGTTGCTGACCACTTCTTGCACAGTGTGAAGGCGTTCTGTTTCCTACTCTGCTCCCACTCACCTCTTGCCAGGAAGTGGCTAGACATCTGCCTGCTGATGGGAAGTCATGAATGAATTCCTATTTCTGCTCTGCTTGCACGTGCAGCTTTTCCTTTCCCTGTTAAAGTATTATCTTGAGCCACAAGTCTTCTCACCTTCCTTCTATTTCCTCCCCATTCTGGAGGAGAGGGGAGTGAATGAGCAACTTGTGAGGGTGTTTGGCTGTTTGCTGAGATCAACTCATCACCTCCACCAAAAACTGAGTGAGCTGTCCACCTCAGAAGGAAATTGGCTGGCAAGATGAAAGTAGGTGAAGTTACTTGAAGTCATTTGAAGAAAAAGGTAGGGGGTAAATCCCAATCTTGCTTAGTTGCCTTCCAAAAAATAATGAGTGTATCTTGCATTTACTTGGGTTGTAGAGCAAGATAACTGGAGTAGATTAATTATCCTGCTCTTAAAGTATCACCTGTGTGAATGATCAGACAAAGGCCATGTATTCAGTATATTTCATGCTAAGAATTCTTGGACCAGTTCTTTCATAGTAGTAGCACATGACTGTCCCTGTAGAAAAGTGTAAAAATACTTCTCTACTTCAAAGTGTAAGTAATTTTTAATGTAAATTCCTTCATAAAAGTTTATTGACTATTAGGAAAAAAAAAAACCTTCTCTCAGAAGACTGCCCTCTGGTACAGTAAAGATATGGAAAATGAACTGAAATGAAAGCCTGATCTTTAGAATGTATCAAATTTTAACCATTACTTTTGTACAAAGCTCCTTTCATTCACTGACCGCTGCTTCTGTTGGGATTTTTTTTTTGTTCATCACAGTGGTATTAGACCAAATGCAACACTTT
The DNA here is from genome assembly GCF_030936135.1 of Gavia stellata. Taxonomy (NCBI): domain Eukaryota; kingdom Metazoa; phylum Chordata; class Aves; order Gaviiformes; family Gaviidae; genus Gavia; species Gavia stellata. The sequence continues at coordinate 113,337,817 of NC_082594.1, read as the reverse complement.
CTTTGAGTCTTTCTGTATTCTGTAACCTGTGTAAATACTAGTTATGAATATTTGAGGCAATCAGTTTTCAGTCTTCAGTAGTAAGTTGAGGTTAGCTTTGGTTTGGGGGTTTCTAGGGTAGGGATAAGAGGGGAGCCTTAAGATGTTTGGTGGTTTTGTTAAATGCCACTGAAATTCGTGCCTTTGCAATTCCACTAGTCATCTGAAATCTTTGACTGTGGCATGTTTTCATCAGACAACAGTAAACCCTGTCTGGCAGCAAAAAAAGCATGTCTTTAGACTAGCATGAGAAAGCCAATTATGTAAACACATCATGTCCAAAAACTGAAATGTATTATTTTTCTATCCAGGATTGTTTATCTGAAGGAACTGGTTTTGATCACTTCCTGAAATGGAAGAGAAGGGCTGTATGGCATAGAGAAAGGGTTTTTGTACAGGAAACTATTTTCCCAAGGCAAAAAATATTCCAAGATTTCAAATATGGGATTTTTTCATTAAAAATATTGGATTATGACAAGTGAGCATTTTCATATAAAGGTATTTGTCAAAAACCCTCCCAGAACAGTTCTATAAGAATACTAAGCAAAATCAATGCTCGCATTACGTGCAAAGCATAGACACTAACAGCTCTAATTCTCTAAAAATCTAATTATCCAGTTCTCTGTTGGATTTAAGTACTGATGGAGTGGCGGGAGGCGAGTCCTAATCTTCCATCACTGCACAGAGTTACTCTTTCAGAAATCTTCATGTTAGTTCTGGTACAAAACATGAAAGGAGCAAATATCCTGGAGTTATGCGTCTGCTGCTGCTATAGAAGCTCTTGTCAGGAAATGCTTGCCTTGCAGTGCGTACTTATTATAGTGGTTGATTGTAATAGTCCCATTTGAACTTGAGTGGTGAATACACACCTTGTTACGTAAAACACTGTGCACTGTTGTTTAAACATAAAAGATAATTGCTGATGTTTCGTTAGTAGTAACTCATAGATAGACATTCCTATGACTAATTAAATACATTGACCTTTAGTATTAACAGCCTTGATGGGTTTCAAGCCACGATATGCTTTGATGCTAGGCATAGCTTTTAACCTGTCTTACCTGCTTTTGCTTTTTTCTGAACGGAGCTTGTGAACCTTCCTGTTTATTTTGGACAATGTAGGTAGGTGTCTGGTTGGCTTGCGCTCCCTACAGAGTCCTGCCACCTTGCAGGACTGTGCCATGCTTAGTCCTGCATGCCTTTAGCTATTTTCTGTCTATTGCATCAAACCATATGGACTTTCTGAGCAGCTCCTGTGTCCTTATCCCTTCCTGTTTCTCTGGCTTCCACCACCCAGCAAGGTGGGTATGTTGATGCAGGTATTTGCAAGGGTATTGACCCATCAAAAGATCTGTTAAGGCCAGATCGCTCAGGTGCTTGGAGACAGAGGGGACTGCAGCACAAATAAATGTGTTGGCCTGGGTTTTACTTTAGCCTTAAAGGTCATGAGAGGCCCAGATTCTAACTCCTAATTTCCCCAGATTTGAAAGATTCTGTCACCCTGGTTTGGTTGCTCCTTTTCAGGGCTGTTCCTGACCTGAAAGGATTGGTACTAATGTTTCAGCCGTTGCTCTCACAGCAATTGCTGTAACAGTGCAGATGGAAGCTGCAGAGATGTGCAAATGAACCATCTTCAGCTTCTTGAAGTTATTCCTTCATGTCATCTGCTGAGCAATGCTTGCATGTTGCTGGTAGGGAATTTTCCCCGTGAGGAAAAGTAGTAAATCTGAGCATGTCCTTGCATATATTTCAAAGTCTGTTTCCTTTGCACCATGCACATCTCTCCTCTGAAAAGCTGATATGTGGCAGATGACTTGCCCAGGATTTGAGACAATCACTCCACAACTCAGCAGGTACAGCTTTTTGTACTGGGGGAAGCAAAACAAAGTATGAAGATATGAAGGGCTTATGAAGATATGAAGGGCTTGTGAAGACACGCCGCCTGCTGAGGTTGCTTTGATGCCCAGTGGAAGAGTCAGACTTGATGTGAACCGTGCTGTAACCTGCTGGAACAGTACAATCAAATCCACCCTCTTCCCATCTCTTTCAGGGGAGTCCGTCATATCCATACCAGTACGCAGGTACTGCATATGCTCCAGGGATTACAAGTACAATGTCAAGAACTCAGATGACAGAATGACCAAGGCAAACAAGGATATGAAACCTCAAGCACACAACGCATACACACAAACACACAGAATTTACTGTATCTTAACTCTCTTCCAGTTCTTACTGGAATCGATCAGGTGCTCATCCTGCCTTTCACAGTGACTGCTGCTGGCAGAAGATGCAAGCAGGCAGCAGCAGATATTGATGCGATAATCCTGCTTATGGGGAAGCCAGGTTTGCTTCAGGATGGACTGCACATGATAGAGGAATCTGTGTGGAGCAGGGAGAGTATAAGTATCCAGCTATATCTGGTAGGTATCTGCAGTGAAGCTGTTTCTCTTGCTTTGAAGTTTTCTGTTGATACATCTCTTCGTCACAGAAACTTTGTAATTGGGCTTTATTTTTTAAGCACACATTCTGCAGTATTTTTTGTCCACTTCCATTTCTTTTCTGCATCTCTAAGTGGCATCATTAGCAACAGCAACCTACTGCTGCACAATATTTTTGCAAATTGTACTGCTTAATTAACCAAGTGATGTGTAATAATACTACATGACATTGCTCTAGAAGTATTACCTAAAAGGTCTGAACCTCTTAGAACTGATAACAGAAGAAGTAATAGAGTTCAGAAAGATAAATGTGCTGCAAATAGTTTGGTATCTCTGGAAGTCAGCATCTACAACAATGATTCGGATCAGAGAAGTAATAACACAGTTTTGAAGCGAGTCCCCTAATGCTCTCCACTTACCATGTGCTAACTCAGTTCCCAGACCAGTTTTGGCACAAAAAAAGTAAATTTCTTAGAGGTGGAAGCAAACAGCAGTCTCTTCTCTAAAAGCACTCCGAACGTCCCTTGATGTGTAATTTGTTTAGACTCTAATCTTCCCATGCATGGTCTCCACCTGCTGCAAGGACTCCCCACGTGCATCTAGTAAGTTTTCCTGTCAGGAAGCTTCAGTTACACATGGAGGTAAGACTTTTCAGCATCGATGAGATTGCATCTAATCCACAGTATACTGCCTAAACCACATGTAATAGCAGTGTGAGGAACTCAGCAGGAGCCACTTTGATCTATTCCGAAAATATTTGCTAACGTAGATGTAGCATAATAGGGCAGTACTATTATTTCTAAATTTGCAAGACTATACTATTGTCAATCCATATTCCTTGGCTTAAGCCCTGTTCCTCATGTAACACTGCAAACCAAACTAAAGATACAGCAATGTTTCTGAAAATGTTTACACAGAACTGATGTTGTAAATCTACAATTATTTTTGCAGTTATCTTAATGTAGCTGTTATGGCATAATAACAGCCTTTAGTCATTGTTCTTCTGCCTGCTAAGGCAAATAATGTGCTTGTCTAATGTAACAGAAACTGCAGTCAGTAGCAAAATCTTTAATATCTAATTTGCTAAACCTTATTTTGCACTTTTTCATCTGAAATGTAGATTTAGAAATTGAAGTTGTACATGTAACATTTCAGTGCACAAAAATCATTACCGACAGGATATTTGGATGGCAGTTGTAGTTTGGTTTGGGAGGGTTTTTTTTAGCTGAGACTAATTTGTCTTTGTGTGCCAGAAGATTTTTAAACATTAACAAGTTGGGGGGGAGGGGGGGGAGGTGTTTCATGAAGATTTTTTTTTATTATTTTTAATTTAGCAGCACATAGTGAAACAGTTAATTCCCCGCCACCTCCTCAAGACTCTTTCCTTTCCAGCACCTGAGGGTTGCCATTCCCATTGGTACAGCCATAAGCTCAAAATCAGGAATTGGTTTTCTCAGTCCTCATTGAGGTTGGTGCTTCCTTGTGCTACAAGCATTACGTTCACATAAGGGATTGTGGGGGATGATTTGTGTCCCCGACAAAAGCACACAAGAATTAAAAGTGATATTGTCCCATTTTACAGATAGGGATCTGTCACATAGAGGATATATTTCAGGATACACATTACAGTACTTTGCTGATACAAGGATTCACTGCTTCCAGACCTTGTAATGCTTTTGTTTTACTAAATTATTCCTTATCTAATTGCAGTCAGGAAAAGCCCACCTGTGAGTTAGATGGGATTAATACCGACCTTGATGACCTTCACATATTTTATTTTGCTTATTTTCTGCTGCATTTTATCATTGCGCTCTAATGTCACATGCTCTAACAAATAGAGTAATTGGGGAGGGTGCCATGTCATACGTTAAAGGTACATCAAAGGTATAAAGTGATGTCCGTAAAAGATTATGCTGTGGTATTCACCATATCAGCCCTCTTTGCAGCTTTGGAGCGGCTCCCCAGTTGGAGCTTCAGAGCCAGTTTGTTCTTGCCTGGCTAGCCGTGCACAGCCGCTCTTAGGTCCAGTGACGGGCAAAAGTGTATTTCTGGAGTAGGTAAATGAGACCTCCAGGTGCTCCCCATACCTGGTCACTGGAAGCATCCATTGCCCAGGCATCAGGTGGCTGCAGGGAGAGGATTATCCCAGAAGTCACATGGGAAGAACTGTTGTGGAGTCACGGGGAAAAATGAACATCCTCCCTCACCGTTGCTGGTAACTGACAGGTGAGGAGAAAGGTGGGCATGTTTTTGTGTGTTGCAATATTCTGCCAGTTTTAAGTGCTTGGGGGGAAAATAACATGGGCAGCACAGAGCTGGGGTATAAAAGCCATGTAAGAGACTGTAGAGGACCGATGACTGAGTCCTGTGCCTGCAGGGTGCCAGCTGAGCCGCAGCAGCAGCTGTGTCCCGGCACAAGGAGGTCACCCAGGCTGTGCTAGGCGCTGTCACCCTGCTGTTCCCGCTGAAGGCAGCGCAGGTGGGTCATGGCAGAAGAGACGCAGGTATTTCCAAGGCACGGCAAGCTTTCTGCCTTCTCTTCCCTGGCCTTGTGTTGGCACAGCTTGAACTGGTGCAGGGTCAGCAGGTTGGTCTTCTGCGTGGCCAGTGCATGTGATCTTCTGTAATGCCAGGGAAGTTGTGCTATATACCAGAAAATATATAGCTATTCCTATTCAAAGGATGTGTTTGCTGTATATATTGGGATATATAGCTAGTGTGTTCTCTGGCACTGCATATGAGACATTGCTTGATTTCCCTAAGGTTAACATTTTTTTCTATGTAAATCCACTAAATGTGCCTACTGTAGCTACCTATGCACTGTATTGAAACCAAATATACCTTTATATCCAAATATTAGTTAACATAAGCAAAAATTAATTTCATTTAAATATAAATTAAATCATCAAGGTTATCCAACCATCTTTGTTCATCCAAAGCCTATGTAAATGGTTGTAGCTCTGTGCCAGGCGCTAAAATCAAGATTATGGAAGGACCTGGGGGAGGAAGAGTTAGAATTACTTTTTGTTGGAAAACCTCACACAGAGGTCAGTGTTGTGATGGTTACAGTGGTCTCATGAATCTGATGCTTATAGAGGCATATCAGCTGTATAACAGCAGTTCAGTAATTCATGCTTATTGTTACTGTAAGGAATCTCGGACACAAACTTCTCCAGCACAGTGTCCAGTTCTGGCCTTGCTAAGTATAGATTACAACATAGTATTTAGGAAATACTGACTCAAAATATATTTGTTTCTTAAAGAGTAATCCCTGTTTATGTATTCAGTTCATACCACAGAAAGCAAAAATTATTTATAAATACAGTTTAACTGCCATTAAAGCTTAAAATAATTTCTCTTGAAAAATTTTTAAGAGGGCTAAGCAAAGATATTAAAGCTGTCATTCTCATTCCAGTCCTCCAGGAAAAGTCATTCTTCAGTTTTCATAAAAATCCATCAATAACTAAAATGGATTTCTCTGTCTAAGTAGAGCTCAGTGTCTCCTCTCTGGGTGAATAACTGAATTTATTGGGTCATTCAACACACCGATAACGTATAAATGTTTAAGGATCATATTAGCAGTTTTTATCTTTTGTTATCAAAGTAAAACACTATGTTTTGTAATACTTTAATCACTTTGTTTGACCTAAAATAACAAGATTAATTTTGGAACAGTTGAAAAACAGAAGATGACTGAGGGGACTAGTTTTGCCAAGGGTCCACTCTGAACTGTGTTAGGAAAAGAAGTGGGTTTTAGTTAGAGGTCTCAATGTTAATGTGATACGGACCTAAGTGTAAAATGACCGTCCTCTTACAGAGCAGTGGTGAGGTTGTTGTGAAATACCCAGATGCTTGTTGTTTCAGAAAAACATCATGATTCTCTGCCCTAGTGATCAGTTACACCCACGTGGGAGGTGAGAGATCTGGGGTGTGTTTTCTAGTCCCCTCAAAATTGTTGATCGCGTGTGTGAACGAAGCAGCATTTAACACAACAGGGCAGTCAGTGCACCTGAAGTACCTCTCTTTTTGTGGGTCAGAGTACCTGTTGGAGAGGTGAGCAGTCAAGTTTGGGCCTCGGGCACTGAGCAAGACAGAAGTTGGGCTCCTCACCCTCCAGTGGCCTCAGCCACCCATTTGGCTTCCAGGTGACACAGCTTGACCCACATGTGTAGCTAGGGTACATCCATGATTTAGCAATGCCATGACCCAAAGCGCAGGTGATACTACAGCATCAATTTTGCCCTGTGTTCTGCAATACCTGGCCCTACTGTGACTGCGTCCCACTGTCCCCTCCTTTTTAGGGCTGTCCTATAGCCCACCTGCACGTCCACACTGTCCCAAAGGGGCACACAGTGGTGGTGCATGCAATCCTGTCGGTGGTATTAGTTTGGCTGAACAGTCAAACTGTGTCATAAACATGGCCAACTGTTGGGGTTTTTGCCCCTCATAAGCAGGGTGTTCTCCACAAAAAAGTGTGTGTTTCTAAGTGTATGTATGTATGACATATGTATGCACACACAAACATGTAACTCTAATTCTTATATTTGAGTGCAAGAAAACTGCATCGATATTTGTTAGATTTCATTCTCTTTAGGGTCAGGAACTGCTTGGTTTTGTGTGCCTGAACCTAACACAAAGAAGTTCTGGTTTACTTACGAAATTCCTAGAAATCCCTGCAAAATAAATCAGTAATAGAAACATTCTTAACACATGATCAATCAGGCTATTTACAAAGATTTTTTTTTTTTTTTTTTTTCCCCAGAAACAGGATGAAAAGGCTGATCTTTCTGTTGGGGAACTATACGATTAAGCCTTTTTCATAGGCTCTGCACTCATTAAGGAAAATATACAGATAGGCAAGTACCACATGACTGTATATTTCTTTCACGTTCATTATATTTATTTAAATATTAAGTGAAACCGTTGTCCTGACAACTTGCTAAAGCAGCCATTGAGTCTGTGGGTCTTGAATGCTCTAGCTTAAGTAGTTTCAAAGCTATTTTTGTTCAGTACTTTCTTTTGAGTCTTTCATTGAACTAGCTTCCCTTAGGCAAGTGAATCTAGTCCATCAGGAAACTTCTGGGATCACAAATTCTAGGTCAGTGGGAATTCTATTTCCTCCTTAAGGCTGTGGTTTTGTCTTTGCAATACAGAGATGTAGTAATTAGCATAACTCTGATACATTAAGATCAGAATTACGTGAAGTAGAAGGCAGGATTTGAGACCCAGTATACTAAATTTGCAGAAGTGTTTTTAATATTGCAAATCAGTGCTAAAATTCTGCTTACCTCGTCAACTGCATATGGATTATGAAACAGAATTTGGGTTCCTATGTATTCTGATTTACATATCAGTAAAATAATGATCGTGTAATAAGATCTGATAATGACTGGCAAATTATTACATCTTTCTGATTATTTTGGCTTCACTATTCTTAATACTTTTGCTGTATCACCGATCCGCTGTGCTGTGATCTACCTAGTTATTTTATTGCAAGCTCTCTCAACAAGCTCTGTCCACAGAAGTCACTGAAAGTGTTATGCCTGTTATCATGTAATGATTGATAACCACTACAGCTAACTTCCCCGAGCCTTTCTGTGTCGTGGTGTGTTTGGCTGTGGGATCTTTGCGTGCTCAGATACTTGCTTTCTGGAATGGCAGTGCCGTGGATGTTCCTTTTAGCACAACGCAGCCTTTGCCTAAGGAACTTTGTCTTGCTTTCTCATCTGGTAACTACTTCAGGAGAGGAAAGGGAGGAGAGATGCACAGAATTGTGCTGCAATGAATAAGCAAAATGAAGTCTACATGCAGTATAAGCCACTGCAAAACGATTCATGTGTTACATTCTGCATGCCAATGAGGTGCTGTTGCGTCCCATGACTTCTCTCTGGCCAGTCTAGAAAGCAATTTAAGCATTGGCTGAACTGAGGGATGCCAGTGAGATAAAAGCCTTAAAGTTGAGTAAATGTATGCTTTTTGTTTTGTCTTCCTTTTTAATCAGTGTTAAGAGCTCAGTACCATGTAGAATTGAGGTACGGATATTCAAGAAATCACTCTGCTTGGTTTACATTAAATCACACTGGACCTCCTACATCTTGTCTTTTGAAAAAAACCTAGAATTACTCTGTAGGAAACACCCCAAAATGTCCCTTAAAGCCAACGAAATCAGTCACAGTACTGTCAATGACTGCCAAATCCAACCCATGACATTTATTTTCTGGCTCTGTTTTGCTTACAGTTTGTCAATTACAACTAAGTTTTTCCCCTTAATAATTGTCAAGTGCAAACCCTTTTATGCTCTCCTGATTTATACATATGTTTAAATTAAATTTTGAAGGACTGTGGTACTTATGATGAGGTTAAACACATTTTAAATCTTGATAAGCCTGTTTTTATATTATGCTGCTTGAACTACAGTCATGCTAAGGAATGGTGTGAGAGGGAATAAAATTAATGGGTTTCTCTTGAAGTAGAAAAAATTACTCATTTTTGATAAAAGGTCTTTTGATAATTTACTCTTGACTTCACTACTTGATTTATCTCATCTTCCCACATTAATTTGTTTTTAATTTTTTTTCCCTTGCCTTCTGAGGTTTTCTAGCTTTGGTAACAACCCTGAGATAGTTGGATTGATGGACTACGAAATGTAACATTTTTGAACTAAGAGAAAAAAGAGCTTAAACACTTGAGCTAACAAACAATATAACCTTCACATAATAAACTAGAAATCCAACTTTCCAGTGCCTTGCTCTAAGATGCTGGAAATTGATTATTTAGTTCACCTATGCCATGTCCCTGCTAGGCCAGTGTAGTTCCATAATGCAAAACTTAACTTTTAGTGATTTGCAGAGTCGTTAGAATGGGTTGTACTGGTACTGCCATTGTTTCCCTTGAGATACCATTTATAGGCTGATATGTATTGTTGACAGTAAGGTTTTTGGCTATATCAGATCCTGTTTGCCCCTCTCTCCCTTTTTTCTTATTTTTAATTTTTTTTAAAGAGTTATTTAGCTCTTTCCTCAAATGTAACCAGAACATCTCCCTAAATATTCAGTAAAAGATCAGTCTATGTGTAAATTATCATTGTTATTACATGCTAACAAAGCATTCTCAGTGCACGTATTATCTCATTTTCAGCCTGTTGGTGTGCTCTCAGAATAAGCTATGCTGGTCAGAATTAGCAAGCCTTGTAGGGCAGACATACAGTTATGTTATTTAATAGAGAGTCAAGATACTACTTCCACTATTACAATGATTTTTAAGAACTAACATGCTACTTGCTGTAAACACAGAGAGATTAGAGTAATTGAGAGAGCAAAGGAGGAAAAAAAATGAAATAGAGTACCTGAAAACATTAAAACCTCCCTGGTACTAAGCCCCTGAACTACACCTAGGCCTAGGTCTTGATTGGCAAGTGCTTCAATGCAGACCATGATACCTTCACCATGAGCTCATGCACGGAACACAGGTGGACATTGAAAGTACTCCAGTGTGATGAATGTTGATGGAAAATGGTAGAAGTTGAAAACAAACTGGTTTAACCCAGACAGGAAGAATTTTGATGAAACTGTGGACTGCACTTAGGACTGTGAGTGAAGCATGAGGGGGGGAATACTTTCTGAATTGGTTGACCAAAGGTGACAAGGCAGAAATGGAAGCTACCTGAATTAAATGGTAAAAAGAATCCTCTCATATTATTTCTCAACATTTAAAAAAAAAAAAAAGTTGAGGACGAGGAGGAGAGTTAAATAGACTTTGGCATATCAGTTGGAGCTAGTACTGAAAGAGGAAAGATCATAACTCCATACCCTGGAGAACTTCCTGCTACTTTCGCCACTGCCTGTCCCATTCTCTCTTCCATTGTTTTTATCCATCCTATTCCCTTCTTGTGCATGCATGTTTCTCTGTTTCACCTGTGTCTGAGCCAACCTTCCTTGATTGTGCACCAAAACAAAATGAGGCACTGCCCAAACAGCACTAATAGGGGTCAGAATATCCACCAAGGCACCAAACCTGCCGAGACTGACCAGGTAATAGTCTAGACCAGATGGTTGCAAGAAGCAGTTTTAGCTGAGACACACAGCGTGTGCTTTCATGGATGATGGATCACATTTTAACCTGAGATATATAAAATAAGCATTTTCCCTTTTACTAATGTTGTGTTTGTCTGTGTTGGCAGCAACATAGCGCAAATCAATTGAGATTCAATAAGAACACTGTTTCTTTCTTCTTTACTAAGAAAGATTACTTGATGTTCAAGAATACTGAATATCCACTCTCTAGCAACATAAATCTGATAGTGTTTATTAAATTTATCTTGTGCAAGTGTTGAATATCAAAGTCAAATTGTCATGCTATAATTTTATTTTTTTCTATTGTGTATTCTAATTAATAAGTTATGAAACTTTTGTTGAGTACTGCCTGTTCCGTTTGCTATGAAATAATGTATTACCTACTCTTTGTTCTTGGACTTTATATGGCTGTTAAATGTGGTAAACTAGCATTAAGAGAATTGTATGTGTACTCAGAAAAATGTAAATGTGTCTGTAACCTTTAAAAGATCCTTATTTTCAGCAGCTTACAAGTGCTTGGGCAACAGCACTTTTCAGGTCACATATATGGCATATCCATCTTTATCATTTTCATGGTTTAATAGCATAGATGGCGAATTTGGTTTTGAACAATTAATATTTAATATAAATCCCAGCTTAAATTTTTCTTTAATCTGATGCTTTAACTCTTTGGTGTTTAAACATAGAAGTTTTAAAGCTTTGCTACTCAGTAACAGACCAGATTTTTAGTTAAGAATGGTCTCTAAATCTGTGTAATTTTTATTTTTTATTTAAGGCAGTCTGAGAAGGTAAAGCCTTTTCTCCTTCCTAGGTGCTTAAAGCCTTCAAATGTTGATTCTTCCATTAACACACACCTACTCTCTTTTCCACACCTTGCTTTTTAGTCAAGTCTTGGCCAAATAGCACATTTTCAGTGATTTTTTTTTTTTTTTTTTTTTTTGTCCTTCCTTGTTAATTAGTTCCTGAGCAATCACCAATGATGTTCCAATTTTCTGAGATATTTAGTTGGTAGGAGTTATGCATGGCATTTAAAGCAAGTGTCCTAGATTCTAGGCTTTTCTGGTATGCCCTATGACTAAGGTAATGAATGTAAATGCAAAGGAGGGAAAAAGCAGCCTGTTCCATATTGTAGCTTTTTTCTTTTAGTCTCAGCTCTTGCCTTTCAAGACATTTTTCTATTTCCATGACCCAGGGGAAGAAGAGATGAACTTTGCAGCTTACTCTGGAAGGTCAGTGGCCTGAGGCTGCTCAGGGAACGAGGGGAATGAGCCCAGCACTGTGGCTGCCTGTGTGGCAAACCCTACTCACGGCTGTCCCTGTGTTCAGAAGGTTTATGTGCCTTTGACACAGCTGGAGTTGAGGAGGTTTTTAGATGACAACAAATAGCCTAGGTAGGGTAACTTCCCCTGTAAGCCTCCAGGCAGTGAATGCATCTCCTGGAAGACTGGTATCATTTTCACAGAAAAAAGAAAAGAAAAAAAATTCCCCTAGTGGGTTTCCTTTGGCATTATTTTCATCATTCACAGAATCACAGAATCTCAATTCAATCTATTGTGTTGCAGCTTTATTTTGTATTAAAATCAGCTTAACCTTAGATTAAAGTACCAATTCCGTAAAAAGCCACCAGCAGCAGTCCTCGCCGCATCATCAGCACACATCTTCTGTCTTGCTTACGCTATTGCTACATCGTTGAATTTTTGCTACCAATTTCATGCCCTGGTGTATCTGTGCTTGACAAGGAGTGCTTGAAGTTGTCTGTAAGTGTAGTAGAGAGGACTGCCAGAAAAAGTTTGAATCAGTTGGAGTGTTATTTTTTCAGTGGGTTTTGCTAAACGGTAAGATTTTAAAGAACTGTTCAGAAGAAATGTAGACATAGGCAAATATCAGCTCCCCTGGCTCAGGCGTTCATTTTTGTCTGCTCAGCTAGAGTCTTTTGACAGCTCTCTAGACACTGCCTGTATATTGTCGGCAGGAATACTGACGGGACCGGTTAGATCAGTAAAACTGTTAACTGAATCTATATTTGACTGGAATTTTTGCAGACCTTTAAAACCTTTACAACGTTATGCCATCTATTATGTCCACTCACTTACTGAAATCTATTCTAATTGATGAATGGGATGGTAAACTTTCAGGAATAGGTTTTAGCTTGCTTGCTTTACTTACTGTAAATCTCCATAGGCTAGTGATTGAGAAAAGCAGATCTATTGCCCATTAAACTGATAGGGAAGGAATCAACACTTTGTTAAGCCTCAGACAATATTGGTAGATAAGTAAGACGGAGTGGGTTGTAACTTTAAGGGAAGAGGGGGAGGTATCACGAAGATGCATGTGGTTTTAAATAGCTTGACTTTCTTTTTTGCTTCTCCAGTGGCTTCATTTTCCAGGTGATGCTGTCTGCTTCAGAGAGACACTACCCAATTCCCACATATAAGCACAAGTGAATAATCAAAGTCATATTCATCTGCCATTGCTTTGCTTTTGTAAAGGTTATTTTATATCCAGGCTTAATAAAAGATGGTAATGCATTTCAAAATATTTTTTTTCTTTTCTCACAAATTTAGGCAATCAAAGCAATTTCTGAAAATTTTCCAGTTGTACAGTATGTTAGCGAGGGCTGTATTTGAGCTTAATGTCAGACATCTAGTTGAAGGAAAAAAGTGAAATGATAAATAACAAAAGACTGAAATATCAGATTAAATGGGTGTGTTAAAAGGGTATGAATTGGCTAGATTTAGATCTTACAGTTTTGAAAAGCATATTGAATTTTACAAATGTTTCTCTCATACATTTTTAATGAACATAAGTAATCAGAATGATTTTCAATCATGGTGGAAGGCTATAGCCACACTGTGACTTAGTTCAATACGTGTACGGGCTTTAAAAAAAGAGTCAGGTGCAAGAAATGACCTGTAAGTTTATAAAAGAAATGAGCATGGGCTGTAAGGAGGCAGACTCTGTCTCGCCCACTGAAAGCTATAGACTGAAAATGTAACCTTGCCACTCCAAGTTCAGCTTCGCCATTTTTTTTAGAAAGCCCAGAGAAAAAGACATCTGTTTTCAGGATGGAAAATATTTGCATTGTAAAGATTGCAGCAATTTTGTTAAAGAATTAGAATAATAACTCTTTTTTTTTAATCTTCTTATACATGGGTTTTTTTATACTACTCATTTTGAAGTTTCCCCAGAATTAAAACTGCATGAGAGTTATTTAAAAAGTCATGCCTTAAGGTTTGCAGGTTTTTTTCGTCTATATGTTTGCAGGGTTGATTCTTTACTTTCTAAGAGGTGGTGGTGGTTAGGGTTTCTTTTTTACTTCATTACTAGTGGGGAAAATCAGTGTCTGAAAAAACAGAATAGTATTTGTTTCCTATGTGATCATCTGTTCCTGCTGTTTGTTTCACCTGGATACCTAATCCTTTTAGCAGTGCAGAAGATTATGAAGCTAGAAACAAGAGATTACGGCTCCAGGTGAGGGATAAGCAGCTGATCAAATGAATGAAGGAGAAAGAGAGATTGTTTCAATGCAAATATCCCCTACTAATTAGGGCTAGGGAGAAGAACTGAGAAGAAATATGATCAGGATTCTCCCTTTCTCTCTCAACAGGAATTTTTTTTCCCCCAAGGAGAATGCCTTAAAGTTTTTAAAAGGAATTAAAGCCACTTTTAAAATACAATTCTTCAGGAGACTGGTATAGCTGTACAGTTAGTACCACACTCTTGTGCCGGCTTTGTGGATGTTTTTCCTCTCACTTGTTAGATATATGTTTGTTTTAATCTTCCTTTGTATCAGAATGTCAAAGGGTTAAGAACTAAATATCAGGAGGACATACATCTGTCAAGTGTGTATGGTCAGGGTTTTCCATGGCTTTGCTTGCAGAAATAGACATCACCAGTTCATTTTGCAGTTAGCATCGCATGTATTTGAGTGATATTTACCCTGGTAAACACCAAGTGAGGTAACAATGCAGCAAAAATCTTCCTCGCTGCAGTGTCACCCTTTTCAGATGTGACTATTGGAGCCCAGCGTAGCAGCCGGTGCAGTCAGGTTCTTACTATGTTTTACACTTTATTCTGAGTGTATTCTGTTCTCTGACTTGTCCACAAACAAGCTTTCATGTCTTGTATAAAGCAAAGAGCCAATAAAGATACTAATTAGCTAAATAATATTAGAGCCACTTCTTTTTCCCCCATCCTATCTACAGAACAGAGGCAGTTTTCTACTGATCTTTCCTGGGACCTCTGGGTGCTACTGCAATTCAAATATTTGCATATTTTCTCAAGCATCTTGTCATCTGTCTTTCCTTCCCATCCTCTTTGCAGAAAGTTGTGACCACAATGGGAAATTACTGGATTTTACTAAAGTTAATCCAATTTGCAAATAGAAGCAAACTAGAAAACGCGTGCTTAATTTTATCTCAGCATGGGATAGTATTTGGTCTTCTACAAAGCAGTCACCCGCTATTTTGTTTCTATATGGCAGGTTTTGGTTTTGCTTCTCAGAAAACTGTAACAGAAATGGAAAAAATACCTGTCTCCACATTGATGCAAATGCCAGAGGGTGACATGACTTGTCTAGTCTCATACTGTTTAACTGTGGTACAGTTGAGAAGAAAATCCAGTTATCCAGTTCTGACTGCATGTCCTAAACCCTAGACCATGCTGCTTTCACTGGTACCAGAAGACAGTATTTCTGTTTCTCATTTTTCTTGAAAAGAAAAAAAAAAAACAACAAAACAACAAACCATGGCTCAAAGACAGTAGGTGGGGTAAGTAAATAAAGAAGGGAATGATTTATAGTGTGAGCTATGCTATAGACTCAGTAAAACTCATAAATTGTTTCCCAATGTGTATATGCAAGACTCGGTTAAATGCAGGTAATTAAAAGCTCTTTCACAAAACTGACAAAAGAACTTCTCTACCTGTGAAGACATTCCTTCTGAAAAGGAATTACCGTTTCCCAAATGTGCTTGGGATTAAAACAGATACTTGCTAAGCATTTTCATAATATGTTTTAAGAAAGGTACTCTGATTTACTTGTGACAGGCATGGTATTTTACAATCCTGTTCTCTTATGCAAGCTAACAATAAAGTTCTGTCATGTTCCACAGAAAAAACCCCAGAGAACAGAGAGAAGAAATGAAAAAGATTGTTTGCCTTTATGGATGATTTAAAGTTTTGCCACCTAGCTGAGCAGTGTTTGTAAAAGTGTAAAAATGTGAACAACGCATATGCTACACGATAGTAGAGGAAATAATTTGCAGTATAATTAGGTGGCCTGTACATGCTAATATATTTGTCCTTGGAAAAAAAAATTGTGGATGCTAACACTTGAGTCAGTATTTCAATCTGAGAGTTGCTCTATTAATAATCAAATTCATTAACAAAGGTATCTGCAGTATATATCTAATTAATTGACTGTTGCACAGTACTAGTCTTTTCCAGCTTTTGAAGTCAGCCAGTATTTATAGCAAAAAAGTGCTGCTAGGAACTTTTAAGTTGTAATTAGTAATTCTTACACCTCATCATTTAAAAGGCTTGTCCCATCAATATGTTGCTTCAGTTTATTGCTTGGGAGTCTTGCAATAATTAAAAGTAAAATGGTGAAAAGTAAATTAAATTCTACATAGCAGAGATATTAACGGGGAACAGATATGTCTTGTACAATTAACAACAAAGTCAAGTGTTTCTTTAAAAAGAAGAGCTATGTTTCTATGAGTTATGTGAAAGACTTAAAATACTGAGTTTTAAATCAAAATTGCATCCATCAAATTTAATTATGAAAGATTGCAGGTTACAAGAATAATCTGTATGTTTTTAGATAGCACTAGTACATAAGCAGCAGCTTTACAGGTGGGAGGGCAAAGGAGCAAAGCAAAGAAGTGACTTTTCCAAGGTCACGGCTAATGGCAATGCTGCCAATAGATGACTGAAATCAGGCCCTTTTTTGAACAAAAAGGCAGTTGTGCTTTGATCTCTCTCATGCACTGATGTTGACTTCTGGTACCACTCTGTCCTGCGCACGTGAGCCCAACTGTTTCTCATCACTTTAACTGGCGTGGTAGCACAGGTGGCCACAACCTCTTCTAGTTGAAAAAAAAGTACAAAATTTGGGAAGAACACCTCTATTGAGATAACTTCAGTATGATCAGTGAAGCTGCGCTGATTTTTTTTTTCTTTCCAGCAGCTGAGACTTAGGCCCCAGATTTGTGCACTGGATGAGAGAGATTTTTCCTGCCCCTGGGTAGAGGCCCAGGCTGTGGGCTCTGCTGATGGCCTTCCTCCAAGCCTACGTTCTCCTGACCCCTCCAATAAACAGCAGTTGCAAAGCCTCACTCTGTTCATCTGCTCCTCAGTCTGGAGATGGACAGTCCTCTCTTAACTGTTTTTATATGAAAAAATTCTCTCCAGTTAGATTAATCTAAGGTATTTTTATACCATCACTGTTGGGAGAAAACCATCACGTTTTAGAAGGTGGAAAATGCTTCACTGTGGTCTTTTCTTCTGGTGAGATGGTATTTCCTCAGTAATACTGAACAGTTCATCTGATAATTTCATGTTTCACTTTTGTCCTTCTAAGCCTTATGTCAGATGAGTACTGATAATCCTAGATGCTAATTTTTCTTCACAAGCTTCCTAATGGTTATTTTGTTTGCTGAACCGCTTAAGCTATCAGTCCCCCAGGCAGAGACAAGAAAAGAGCCAAGAGCAAAGCTCTTTGAGAGAGTTTTCAAGGTTCACCTTACACTGATCTTTTGGAGGCTAGAATACCTGCTCATCAAAGGCAGTTTGAGCTACCAACAGAGCCATTTTTTTCCCCCCAATATTTTGTGCCTTAACACGTTTAAATGTTTTTCAATATTTAATTTCTCTAACCTCAGGGATGTACCAGTGAGGCTACAGTGACCTTTGGCATGCAGCCTGAGAACCCAACATCGAGTCCATTCACTGTTTTTTCTATTATTTTGCCCACTTTAAAGCATGACATATGGAGTCCACCATCTTCTGGCAAACAATTGATT
The DNA here is from genome assembly GCF_030936135.1 of Gavia stellata. Lineage (NCBI taxonomy): Eukaryota > Metazoa > Chordata > Aves > Gaviiformes > Gaviidae > Gavia > Gavia stellata. Next base: position 113,320,249 of record NC_082594.1, on the reverse strand, counting down.
CTAGAAACATCTATTGATAATCCTTCTACGTATTTCTTTTCACGCTATCCCCTGGGTTTCTACCTGAGCATGGGTAACTGGCAGAAGATGCCTGAGAAAGTTACTGCCCTCAGCTGCAGAAGGTAAATAACTTCAGTGTAAATCAGCAACTACTTCCATTTGTGCTGCAGTTCTGCACTGTAAACTATGGTGGTTCAAGGTCTACTTGGTGATCAGCTTTGCTGCGATAGCAGGGCAAAAATTTAACTTTTGTGAACTGTTCAAAACCAAAGCATCCTGCTTGTAATTAAACCCCCTTGTGTTACTGTTATATTTTTTTACTGAATGAATCTATATTACTTTTCTTTCCTTAGTGCCACATTCATTACAGAATTACTGTGGTTATTTGAGGAGCAACAACTGAGATTATTATGACTTCCTTGGGAATGGTGGGACATGGGCAGAATATAGCATGCGTTTTCTGTCTAGCAACATTCAGTATCAGGAGGAAGCAGGCGTTAATGTTACGTGCTGTTGCTGGCTGTCACGCTGTATACGTCTGGCACCTTAGAGCAATTGCTTTGGATTAGAGATGGCACCGAGCATGCAAAGGAAAAATGGTACTTCGTTGTAGAGTAAGAGAGCACCTCACAACAGCCTTTTGAACACCTTCATTTGTTCTAGTCGCTGGCTGTGAGTAATATGACTTTATCTGGTACATGCAGGCATTTAAAAAGAAAAAGGACAAAAAAAAAGCCTGTTTATGGTCCAGGTTGTGCAGGTTTGGTCTGTGGGCCAGTTTTTCAATGTCCGAATTATATTATGAACATTTGTTTATCCATGCAGTTATCTGTTCACCTTGCTCTAGTAACCAGAAATCATGCTCACGCTCTGTATAAACCTAGTCACGCAACTGCACAATTGTTTTATTCTTCTGCAATGTGTTTTATTTGTGTTTTGTTTCTCCAAGTGGCCTACTGCACACTGAGTAGCTTAAGCTTCTGTTATTTGTGAATAGTAGCAGTTATTTATATAAATTAAATCACTGTATTTGCCTTATTGGCAGTGTAGTGGGTAGAAAGTCTAATGGCCTAGTTCGCTGGAGCATTTTGGCATTCACTTTTAGCATCATGGGGACTGTATCGTCCATTAGCTTTTACTAGTTAGTACTATCAGTATTTATTCTGGATCTTAAATATCTCAGTTTTACTTAGGAAATACAAGATAAAGCCAACAGGATCATTTGAATGTTCTGATTATTTTTTTTTTAGCAGAAGAAGAAATAAACTGATAGCTGAATTTTGCAGCTTGCAACTTGTAGTTAATTGACAAAATCCCGTCAGCTCGTTGCTTGAGCTGATGGCAAAAAAAGTCGCGATGGATTGTTAAAGGGTAAGCAGGATGATTTGTTCCTACAGAAGAGACAAAATTTATCTGTTTATTGTGCATCTAATTTTCCTTCTTAGATAAATAGCAGAGGTCACCAACATAATTATCCATTTTTCCCCCATGTGTATAAACATTTTTACAGTAGACAGGAAGCTTTTGTCCACTTAAGAAATTACATATGCAGATTTAGACATGTATTTCTGTTCTGTATTACCAAAACAACTCAGGTTTAAGAGTTTTCTTATGTGCACTTTACCTTTTATCTGTGCACAACTACTAATGAAATAGAACACTTTACATAAACTGTGGCTATCATTTATTTTGCAGAAAAAAATTCCCGCATTTTTAATTCCTCTTCTGTTTGTGCTGTATTTTCCTGAAGGTGTCTGCGTGAATCTGTAACCTCTTTCTTGTGATCCTGTTTGCTACAGGTGTGTTTGGTCATCCAGTCCTTCCTTGCTACGCTTACAAGAGGTAACAGACACTAAGTGGATATTCTCCAGGCTCTTAGGGGAGAAAAAAATAATATAAAGAAATGATGGATAATGTGCTTCTTCAGGAATGTTTCCATTATAAATATATATATTTTTAAAAGATTTCTTAGTGACATCTTTACTTTTGAAATATTCGTATTGCGCTGATGCAGTATGACTGTATTTAGGACTGTGTTTCATTAACCATTCTCATTTCAATTGTCCACAGCTTCCTCAGCCAGATCCCTTTTGGTTTGCTGTGTTCCATGGTTGGCTTCAGATCAGAAATTATACTTCTGAGAGTAGAGAAAATTTAGTCAACTTTGGATTTCTCCATATGTTTTGAATCAGGAGAGCTGTCAATATGCCATTTGACGGATGATGTAGGGCTGGATTTTTAGATCTTACGAAAAAGCAAGACAGGTGTGAATCCAGTACATCTTGTAGGTTTAAGTTCTGAACACATTTGATTTTTTACTTGTTTTCTTTGTTAATTAATGCAAATCTGCTGCCATTTTTCATATGGTGAAATGGAACTGCAAATGGGCTAGAGAGGTATTTCTCTTACCAGGTTTCTAGACCTCTAGTCTCATCTAGACTTCTACCTTCAACTGAGATCAATCATACTGTGTATAAACCTACATTTCTGTGCTGACTATAATAAAAGTTTAGTTGACTAGCTCTCACATATCCATTTACATTATAGATGTCTGTAGGCGGTCAGATGATTCTTAATCTGACTTCAGGGAAGTGAAGTGCTGGAACTTCCTTCGCCTCACTTTATCAGTGTGCATAAAAAGAAGTCTTTTGATTTTAATTCACATTTAGAAAACACTTCAGGGAACACTAATGTTGTATATATACATGCGTGTGTGTGTATATATATGTGTATATCTATATGTGTATATGCATATATAATAGAAATGTGGGACCAGATTGTTTTTAAGCAAAAATTTGATCTAGGAATAAATTTTTTGGTTACTTTAAAAATGACTGTGCATTTGTTTTACAGTAACCATATTTAGAGTCAACAATGCACATTCTAATGTTTTAGTTGACCTCGGCCTCCAATATATTGATCGGCAGTTATGCCTTATGAGTCCAGAGTGGTTCACTGGTTTGCCTAAGTGAAATGGGTCTCAATTTTCAGAAATCAGCCATGAAAGAATCAGGAAATAAGTGTACCTGATTTTACCTTTGATTAGATATTTTGCTGTTGTGTAAGCAGCGGGAAGAAGCTCCTCATAATAACCTAGAAGTAGCAGAGAGAATCAAGTACTTCTAATAGTATTAAGTCCCTCAGTACTAATCCTTTAAGCACCCTGCAGCAGATTGGGAAGTTGATCTAACCTTTGCTGTCAGTACCTATCAGCCAACCTTGCACTCTGGAAATGAATGAGCTGAGCAGGAACAGTGTTGCAAACTTACTATTTATTTGAAATTCTTGCAGTATGTGGTGTCTTATTCCAGTTTCACACTTCTGTTAGTATTGGAGAATCTGTTTTTAGGTTTGTTTGGGGTTTTTTTTTAAGTCTCTAGTCTTTGCTTTTAAAAAACTTAAAAATATGAAATTTTTTCACTGTGTTCAAAATATTTTTCAGCTTATTATTTCAAACTAAACTCTCAAATTTTTGGATGACTTGGAGTTATCAGTACTAGAGGAAATATGTATCTCTGTTATCTTCCCTAAAATTTAAAGATCCCTTGCTTCGTGGTCTAATAAATGGTTTTGTATCCTACCTAAACTGCTCTAAAATTAGAGGACAGGAAGACTGAAATGCACCAATGAGAGTTTTGGCAATTGCCCTTAGGCCTTTACTGCACACTGAAAACAAATGCTCTTTAACCTTATTGTGATAGAAGAGGTTGCTGCTATTTTGCATAGCCCAGAGTGTGTGTTACAGGTTATCAGGTGTTATATAGCTCCTCCAGCTCTGACAATACTTTGAGACATGAACTATAAAACACAGAAGCATGTAAAATGGAGCACAAGTACAAGAATGCAGTGCACAGACTGTCTTGATACTGAAAGGCCCATGAATCCATACCTATGGTTTTTTTAGTGGACTATTCAAGGTAGCTAGAGGGGTTTTATTATGAGTGTGGCCCAGATTGCTATCTTTATGAAAAAGTATTTAATTGTCTAGGCTTGATTTAGCTTCCATTGCATGATAAATGTGGCTGGAGGAAGAGGAAGTACTGAGAGGGTTCCCCAGACCTGGTACATACCCCTTGCGTTATGATGTGAAGGTCAAAGTTTTAATTGATCCTCTGCCCGAGGAATGCCGACCCTTGCCTGTCCTTTCCCATGAAAGTGCCCTAATTGTAAAGCTGGAGGCTAGATTGGCCAGTCTTTAAAAAGAGTGAAGGATTGTCTTTGCAGTCCAGTGATAAGGGCATTCCCCGGGCAAAGGGAGGACTGAAGATTGATCTGTGCTTCCCAAATCAAGTGCAAAGCCCAGTGCAATCCTAATTACTGCACTGCTATGACACATTTATCATTACTCTTCCCTTTCCACTGTCTCCGCTTGGTGTTTCGCAAGACAAGAAGCAAGCTGAGAATGCCAGCCCTGTCACTGCAATCCTGATCTAGAGAGGGACGAAGGTAATGGTGATGCTTACGTCTTTTGTCCATGAATGAAATGCACTGCTCCTAGGTTGTTACAAAACGAAAAGAAAAATAGTAGCACAAGTTCCACTTCTATTTCAGCTGTTTTTAAGAGGAAAAGTGTAAGTTGCCTGTGTGTGCTCAAAAGGTTTCCAAGTGCTGCAGGACTGTGGATCCTGACTTCATAAAAACTAACACAGATCACAGAGATGTCTGAGAAAGATGAGATTTTTTTAGGCGCTTCTCTCTCCTACATTTCCTTCCAGCTAGTTTAGATGACCTTTGAATTATATGGAAACCGAGTGCTTAAAATAAGGCTTCTGTAAATTCTGTGGAGGGATGGGGTTGTCAAAGCCAACCATCACCATGTTTTAGTCCTGTCTAGTTTTGGACTGCAGTGACAATGCTGGCATTCTCAGCTTGCTTTTTGTCTTGCGGATTATTTTAGTAGAGGCAGTGGATAAGAATGAGTAATTATGAAGGTGTCATAGCAGCACCATAATTAGGATTGCATTGAGCTTTGCAGTTAAATTTTATGCCTAATGCTCCCCTGCTGTCCCCCATCAGTGCACCACATTTGAAGTACAGCTACAATTAAACCATCATAAAACAGAGTACACAACTAGACAAAATGATGAAAAGGAACCTGAATCCATGTGGTGTTAGAGAGGAATGACTTTCTTATGACATTGATTGCTCTTGCTATGGGTTGTAGATTTCCAAGCCCTTCAGTTTGGTAATTTCCCCCTCTGCCCCTCTATTAATATTATAGCATGTGTCACCTTGGGCCCTATTATTTGTCCGATTGCAGCATAGCCTCATCCAATGTGATACAAAAGAACTATAAATAATCTTGGCTCTGTTTATGCTTGAATAGTTCAACATGCCTGAGATGCCTAGGCACAGTTTGTGAACACAGCTATATAACAATCTATGGGATATAAAGCCAGTTCTCTTTTTGAAATATACATTGGGTTTTGTTTTCTTTAGCTTGGATATTCACATCAATGCTGTTTTCCAGGAAGCAGGCAGAACATGAATGAAAAAGTCTCACTGTGCTGTTGAAGCCCAGAACACCTGCAAAAATCTGCTGGAGTTTGCAGTAACCCCAGGGTATTTTTTGGCTTGTTCTTGTTTTATACAGCATTTGTTCATTTCTCTTTTCCTATGGTATTCTGAATAAGGCATGCACTAGCATCCACCTGCTAGAATACAGACAGAGGACATATATGGCTTAATTGGGAGGTTAAAAAGCTAAACAAAACACTTACGTACTTACTGAATCAAACATTACTAACCAGTGATTCAGTCTTTTGGGGCAGGTTTTCAAATCTACTCATCTCACATTTGCATTCCTAAACAAAGCGCATAGAGTTGCAGACATGCCCCAGTGCAATTATTATTGCACAGCTATACAGCTTTGTGTAGGTCAGGATCTATAATCCAGTTAAATATTTGGGAGCTGCCTGGGAAGGAGGTGGAAAGGGTTTCTCTGTTCTCTTGTTCCAAGCATTTAGGGCTTTGGAGGAACGGAGGAGCATGGCAGCTGAGAGCAGGGAGTACAAGAGGTGACTGAGGAGGCACCTTAAATGGAGGTGAGAAAGCATCTTGTGTATGCAGAGAAGGCAAGCTGTGTAGTGTTTATCTGGGAACAGTCAGCACATGGTTGCGTGGAGCCCTCAGTCCACCTGCACTGATGAGGGCTTGGAAGCAGTGTAGGCGTGAGACAACCAGCCCAGACCTTGTACTGTTCAGTGGGAAATCTGAGTGGGCATCAGATGACTCCATGTCCTAGAGAGCCTGTACTAGCATTGATTTTCCGTGACTCAGGAAGCCCCAGATAGCCATAATCTTGGATAAAAGGGAGATGAACCATGCAGTAATCGCACTGTTTGGGTCCAGTTCTCATGTGCTGAACTGGCAGAGAAAAGTGTCAGTTCATATGTGTATATATATAGTTGGAGATTATCACCTTGTTTGATGGCAGTGACAGTTGGCATCTCTTTGACTTGCCCTTTTCCAGACAGATTGCCTTACTGCTAGGATCTAATTCTGGAAGGTGTATAGCATTGAAAGACAGGTCATAGTCAAATACAAGTTATTGGGCTCCATGTAGCAGTAACAGAGACCCTGTGTTATATGGGAATTTATATTTGTTGATCTAATGATACTGACATTTCGGGGTTTACTACAAATTAATGCAGCATTCTGATGTAATGCTAAGCAGGGATCCTAGCAGCAAGTTTCCATTTTGTTACTAGATGTTCTGCTTGTAAAACCAGAGATCCCTACTGGATAAACTATTCAAACTTAGTGAAGTTCTTATTTATAAAGACCTAACTGACTTCGGGAGGAAGATATGTTACTGTAACTTTTGCAGGCACGTGTCCTGTTCCAGAAAATATTTTATTGCTTGAAAATAATGTTGCTTTTATTTTCGCTAGAGCCTGCAATACTGTTCAGACAGAGAAATATATTTTATTTAAGGAACTTATGTAATAAATGAAATGTTATTTATTCTATTTTTGCTACACTTTGCACTACAAAAGCATGCATATCGTTTAATAACTCATTAAACTGACAGTCATTACGGCAGACTAATTCAAAAACATTGGTGAAAACACTGTAAACTGCAAAGAGGCCAAAATGTGTATAATCATAAAAGTTTACTAAAGTATGCCATCTACTGGTCTTTGACAGAGCAGAAATAACACTTCAGAGTCTTCAGAGAAACATTATAATAGTATCTCTGTAAGTATTTTGTCTTAACTGTACGTAACCTTAGTTAAAACTCAACTTTCTGCATGAAACTATGTGCATGTGTGCATGTTTTGACTGGCAACAGAGAATAAGCTGAGGTTAGTTCCACCATTTCTCTGATCTGAAAAAACAATTTCAAATGGCCTTGCAATTTACAGGTTAGAATTTTTCTCCTGTGTGTGTATAGTAAGACTTTCAGTTTTCATTCACTTCATCTTTTTGATGTAGAACATAAAAAAGACTTTTCAAATCGTGCTGCATAATAAATATTTGCATCATCTTTACAGTAAAGAAAAATAAATGAATCAAAGCCATAGGTAAATGTCATCTTGTGAATATAGATGACTGATCTAAAACATGAGGAATTGAGTGCACAGCAATTATTTTTGTTCCTAAGGCCTGCCTATATCTTAAAGCTTTGTTTCACTACCTGTTATAATTTTGAAAGCAAAGAAACTTCTGCTTGAAAAGAAAAAAAAATAAAATAAAATGGAGTAGCAGTAATGGTGTTCATGAGGTTCATTCCGTACAAAGGAATTCTGTAACAATCCTACAAGATAATAAAAACATTTTCTCACATCCACTTCTTTTTTTCCTCCACCAAAGAGATCTATAATCCTTAGTTTGATTTTTTTTTTTTTTTTTTTCATCAATTAAACATGTGGGATTCTTGTCAGGATTCCAATGGGCATTTCATTATGTGGCAGGGCTGTAGTCACATCACTTTAAAACTTGGAAGAACGGGCTTTAGAATGCATTTTGCGTGATTGAATACAGCAGGAGTGGCAAGTAAACATTAAATTTTGAATTTGAACTGAGTAATGCTTGTGATCCAGGGCTTTTTTAGTACAAAGATGATCCTGAACTCTTGGGTATGAGGTAAAATAATATTATAGTATGTATCCCACTCTGTCTTCCATAAACATCTGCTGGGATACCTTTCAGAATGCAGTTTTCTCATCTCGATTTCTTAGGCAAAACTTGACTTTATACCCCGTAGCTCCTGTTGATGCATTTCTGAGGACAAGAGAAGGAGTGAGAATGGGAAGTTGAAGCGGGTGGCATCTAGCCTTCTTTTGAATGGGCTGAGGATTTTACATGGCACATAAGTGTGTGTCTCTGAACTTTCTTCATACATTTAAAAGACAGGAAGATACAAGTTTGGTTCATTTACATCTTTATTGTTAGAGTAGAATGGAAGTAAGAATTCCCAGCAGGAACAGAGAGAGGTTGTGCAGGGACCATGTAGAGATCTGTCTCGAGCAACTCTGAGCTTTGATTCAAGTTCTAGATGTGTCCAGTTATATGAACTGCTTTTACCTTTCCCTGAAGAAAAAACTGCTAGCGAAAGGATTTTCTCCACTTCCTCTTTACTTTCTCACTTTGTCTTCATTATAAATGATGTAGTTGAGTATGCCTGTTATTGAGAAAGGACTAAATATTACATTCTGATAATAAAGGTGTAGTAGAGTCTATGATGGAAATCCTAGCTGAGATAAAGTAAGATTTCTCAGTGCGGCTTTGTAGCAAAAAAAACCCAAAACACCAAAAATAAAACCAAAAAACCCACCACCAAACAACCCAGTCTTTCTCACTTTCTGGAGAATCAGAAATAGGCAGTAGGGAAGAAATTGTGGCGGTTGTTTAAGTCTAGATTTCCCTCAGGAGAAAAATCAGTCTGAGAGACACTAAGGACTAAAGCAGAGAGAAGCTCAGGTCTCCAGCCAGCTCCGTGGCTTTCCAAGAGAGGAAGTTGGATTTGGTCCTTCCTAACTGAAGAAAGAAGCTGGTCTGCCTTGTTTGTATGGTAACGAAGCATGAGATTAGATGAGATTACATAAGTGTACAGGCTTTCTTTTTTATGAATGATTCTCTAATATCTTGCTTCATTTATTACTTCAGCAGACCAGTATTAACAAAAGCTGCTGGCCACAGGTTCCCAAAAGCAGCTGGCACAGCAGTAATTTCGGAGAGGCAGGGAGCGATGTTCAGCCTCCAGTGGAATCACATTTCTGGGTGTGCACTTAAAGAGCCTGGGAAGGAGCAGAGCTGCAATCAGCTCCGCAACCTAGATAGTGGTATTAACAAGTAATTAAAACTTGATTCCCTCCTCCATCTTCCCCTGCATTGTTCCTGACCTACCTTTACAAATAACCTAAAAAATCAGTTATGAATATTAACCTTTCTGTTGCTACAAAGAAACACAACATGTGGTGGTGGGTTAATAATTAAAATCAGGAAACGAAGAGCACGAGCACTCGAGGGAGTCAGCAGCAATAGTGTTATTGAAACAGCCAACTTAAGAGTCAGAAATTCTCAAATAATTTAAATGTTAACTTTTAAGATCACCTATTAAAGATCAAACAACATATAAATCACCAGTAACTACACTGACTTTCTGCGTAATTGGAAGTTTATAATCAGCCTGTTTCTCTGTCTGTGTTTGGAGAAACAGCAAAGCTTCATAAGCTCAGAAAGCTTCTTAAAGGTGGAGTACACAAATAAATGAGATTTGGGCTCTTCAAGTAATATGTACATTGCAGTCAGAGAAGAAGGGGTGAGGGGAAAAAAAAAGATAAATTGAGATGCTGAACTCTGTGCAGCCACAGTTAGGTTTTTACCTATAATCAGGTCTGCCTTAGTGTAAAGGTAGTCTGAGTGTCTCTGTGTTGCATTATAGGCACTGGTATACTTGAATGAAAGGTTGTGTAAGTGTTTCTGGGAATTGCTAGCCTTGTTCTAAAACTGTGGTTTGTTCCGTTTTTTAACTCAAACAATTTTTTTGTTCTGTTTTTGTCTTTACTCTCATTTTCCTTCTGTCTCTTAACTGTTGAGGAGACCACCTTCATCTCATCCCTGCTGGCATTCCCCCATAACGAATTGTTCTCCAAGCCCCTTCCTGCCTTTGGATCAGGCACCCAAGGCACTTTAGACCTTGGGGAAGTCTCCTGTGGGATGTGTGTGTCACACAGTGGGTTTTCAACAAAGCCAATTAGTCCACACAGAAAGTTGTTTTAGTCTTACTGCATGCTTCTGACTTCTTCAAAGTAAACGTGGAAGTCTGAGCCGGGCTTTTTCTCTCTTCTAGCTCTGAAGCTCTTTCCATGATATTTCCTGGTGACAGCTCATAGAGTTGTTGGTTTTCTTTCTTTTTTTGTTTGTTTGTTTGTTTTGTTTTAATCTTGATATAGAGGTCATTATCAAAATACTATTTTTTCTCTCTTCAGTTTTGCAGCTGCTGCTTCTTTGAATACGTATTTGCACTGAAAGGGCCACTAGATGTGCTTCAGAGGAAGCCTGCCGAAATTTCAGAACTCTGCTGCTTCTCAATGAGGACAGACCACTCTCTCAGATATTGACCTCAATAACAAAGAGTTGCTATCATTAATAGTGACTAACAATGGGAAAGGCATTAAATCTCAGGGATCTAAAACTAAAAAGATGAGGAGTAAAAAGCTTTCATGTGGTGAATTTTATTCCACGTATGTTAAACAAGAATTCTTGTATTTCCTACCGCAGTATCTCCTTCTGGGTACCCACAGAAACAAGAAACCCAGAGGAGCTAGTGTTTCATGACAAAGCTCTGAAGTGTTTATGAATGTTTAAAAAAAATGTAGTAATCTTTGCCTTCACTAGAAGTGCAGAAAATTGCTTATTTGTCAGTTGAAAGGTATCTCCTCTGCCTTTTCCCCTGTCCAAATGGTCTTGCTGTTGTCACAATGATTAAAAGTAACTATGCATTTTCTTACCTGAGGTAAGTCCCTATTATTAGAGAAATGAGGGGCAGCAGTGTGCAGTGTTTTGTCTGGAGCTTTTCTAATTGTGACTCTGCCTGTGTGCTAGAGGTCCTTTTGATTTTCAGCACTCCAGGAAGCACGCTTGATTTAAATCATAAGCTTGGCATTAAAATGTGTATGTGTGTGGGGAAACGTTTTTTTAAGTAGTTTGGGTTTTATAAGAATTTATAATGGAAAATAAAACCTTGAACATTTGTATTTCTTTTCCCCTCTTCGTCGTTTCTGTGGTTAATCTGCTGGTAAAAGTATTAAGGCTCCAAACTCTGGTCTTTCAAATTTTTAAAGCATCTTGTCTTTTCCCACTGCCATGCCATGCTTGTTAATTCTATATGTTGCAGTAGCATCCAGAAGCCAGTACCGTGATCAAAACCTCGTAATGCACTTTGCTGTATAGCGAAATAGGAAGATGCAGTTTTTCCACTCTCCAAAGTCCCTGTCCTTTGCTATCTTTTTGGAGGTAACTTAATATATGTCTCACAATATTAACTATTCAGCTATGTTCATGTATCACCTCTCATTCATCTCCCCCTTGACCAACCACCGTTAACTGGTTGAACTCCTATGGTCATGAGAGCAAAGATCAGGTTTGAGGAAATGCTTAAAGGAATAAAATAGTGAGAAAGAGATAGAAATGTGAATTTTTGAAACTTAATTGATAGTAATTTAAAGAGAGTTTTGAATTCTCTCCATTACATCCATCCTACTTCTAGGTGCCTCTGATGGCTCTGTCTTCACCTCTCTGCTCTCCCTTCTTTTCCTGTACTGTATAGTTTCTTCTCACCCTGTTAGTCTGCTATACCCTCATTTGTATACAGTGTTTTTTCCTTCCGTTGCCAGTGCTAGGTGTGTTTCTTCCCCTTGAACACTTCCATTTCCCTCTCCATTGCTCCCCCCACTTGTCTGAGATTTTCAATCATCATTTCATAGCAGTGGGCTCTGAACCTCCCTATGCTCACAACGCTGTACCTGCCACGGAGAGAAAAACACATTACTTGATTCATTTTAGAAATGATTTTACGATACGTCAAGATAAAAAGGCCTGGGGATATAAACAAGCTCAGAAATATTTTGAGATCAGGTAGACATAATTAGAACACAGACTGTTGATTAGATTGTTTCATTTTGCAACAATGCGAGTTTAATCATGTTGGAAATTGGTTACGGGATTTCTTGTGGAGATTAGATATTTCTATCGCATTTTAGTCTCCTTTAATTACGCCAATAAATACTGGTTGTTTACTTTTTTTGGCTTTTTTCCTGTCAGTGTGCAGACAGTAACTAAGCCTCTTGTTCAGCAGCCACGTTATGTGCGACCAGCCTCCTTATGGCTCCTGCTGAAGAGGAGAGGAGAGGTCAGTGCCCATTTTCTTTTGCGAGAGGATTACTCCGTTACCCGCTTCCCAATTCCGTTGTAGTGCAATGCACCGAGGGGAGTCAGAGCTGAGCATGGTGGTCTCTAGAGATGCCCCAGGTGCTGTATTGCCATGCCAATATGACGACAGCACCTGAGTTCAAATGGCCCTTCCTGCACCGTGCCCTGCTGCGGTGGCAGAGCCAGCCCCCAGCCCTGCTGCGCCTGGTGATGCTCACATCTGTCCTCCTCTGCAGATGCGCCCACGCAGCTGCACCCTGCCTCTTTATTTATATATATACACATATACATATTCACATATAGGTAGCGCTAGGCTGGCGAAAATACGTAAATAATTTTCACACGGGAAACAGCAGAAGCATCTCAGCATTTTTCCTTCCCTTGGCCTATGAGGCTGCAGCCTCACTGAAGTAAAAGAAGTTGCCCTCTTTCTTGACAGTGTGCATTAGCTCCCCACCGGTTTCTATGTCACCCCTGCTATGTGTGGCACTGCCGATTCCCTGGGGAGGGGTAGCAGAGCTGTCAGTCCCCTGCCTTTGCTGCCACAGAACAGCACACTTGGCAATGGGAGATGGCCAGCTTATGAAGGCAGACCTAGACTGCCATTCCCGCAGGTCAGGTTTTGTACTATAGACATATCAAGGTCAAACTAGTTGAGATGTAAATGCTTCTCCTAGATTTCTCCATGCAGTGTGAGGCCTTGTTGTCCTTCAGTATCACAGGGGAAGTTTATGGGATTCCAGGAGATTGAATGCACCAAGCTGGGCCTGATAATCTTGTAGGAAAACACATTCTTTTTTTTTTTTCCCATGAGCCTCCCACCTTTTGAGCCTCTTGGATCAGCTATCTACACTGACCTAGTCAGATCATTCACACGCTGCCTGGATTACCACCCTTGTACAGTTTATATGGCATCTAATCCACCCATAAGGCTCTGCAGATAATAATTCTATGGCTTTAATAATACATTATATAACAACTATCCTCCCATAATTATTTCCTGATTGCAGATAACTTTTTTCCCTTTTTTTTTTTTCCCCCCTTCTCCCTAGCTCCACCCTGACTTGTCAAATACATCTTTGGTGACGCAGGTCTGCAAGCAGTCTGCTTGCAGGTAGACATGATTTGTGGGCAGGTGACACAATTACCAACATTAATGTTTCCATAACATTAAGAAATGGATAACCTAGCGCACAATTCCATATTACGGAGTTTTAGGAACTCTGCATTTACCTGCAAGACTTGATTCTATAAAGTAAACTTTAAAAAATGTTTTTAACAGAACTTTTTTCCTGCAACAGAAGACTGTTAAACTTCAGGTGTAATGAGCAATCTCTCTGTATGCCATCCAGCATTCCACATAAATGTATAGGACATGTTAAAAGCCAGTAGCTCTGTGTATGTATATCCAGATGGCAATATTGTCATCTTGAGATTTTTTTGCAGGGAAGGGAGAGTAATATGACAGTGTTAAAGGTTTTTGTGTCTCTTTCTCCTGTGGATTGATTTTGAAAACTTAATTCTAATATGTACACTGCTAGATTCACCTTCTGAGAATAAGAGAATCTGTTCTTAAAAACAGGTCAATATGGTGAGGAAACAAAGGGAAAATATTGAGAAGGAAATGGAAAAATAAATTGTGTGATACCAAGAAGATAATATTGTTGAGAAGTCCAGAAAAGAGATGGTAGTAGAAAGATAAGGAGAGTATTTAAATATGCAAATTTGAAACATATAAAGACCCATAAAGCAAATTAGAGGATATTTTTCATAACAAAACCAAAATTTTTATGAGTGATTTCAAGACATGAATAGAGAACATGGTCCACATAATGACAGCTCTACCACTATTTCTATTAGACATTGAATGTTCAGTCCTGCTTCCTCACTTTTTTTTTAATTGACGGTTTTCTGTGGCAATACTGTGTTCCTTTCAACCAAACCACTGTTCACTTGGTCACCTATAGCTCCAGAAGCATCATCAAAACTTTCTGTAGCTCACAAGCCTGCCTCTTACAAGTAGAGTCGTCTTTCGGAAAGAGCAGTCTTAAATTGCTGGAGGAAATGCTTTATACGGTCAAATGGGCTTTGTGAACCAAAGAAAATAATTTGAGGTTTTCAAAATCTCCAGCTTAACAAAGTTTCCCCCACTCCTAGTTCACCTGGGGTTTGAAGAAACCAGTCAGGCAAAGCAGTTCAAATCTAATGCTGGGAAAACTGTAAAAATTTAATGTAAAAAGGAGAAGCATTTCTCTGTGCCACAGTGAATACCAAAACATACTTGATAACACTGACTTAATGTAAGTGTGATAAATCAGATTTTAGCATAACTTTCTATATTATCTCTTTGCATAATACCTAGTGGTTCTTTGGCAGTGTAATCCGTAAAGGCAAAATAATACATAAAAGTTGCAGTACACAGAAGAGATGAATACCGGCCTTGGTTTCCTTTTGAGGTCTATGCTGTGCCGTGAGAGGAAGCACATTCAGATACCAAGGGAAGACCCTTCTGTCCATCCACAAAGGTCAGGATATCTCACAGTCTTTGCAGTTTTGAAACTAAATTCTCATCAGTCTGAGTGATGTTTTGCCTCAGCCAAAATCAGCAGAATACAGAATTTCAGGGTCTCTGGGATTAATGTGGTTTTATTAACCCATCCATGCTTGGGTTAAAAGTATGGAGAGAAGTGTATGTTGTCTTGTAGCATAAATTGTTCTCTTCTCAAGGTCTCAGTTACCTGAAACCAATTTCTTTATGAATTGAGTCCAGGTCATGGAGGTGACAGTGAGTGACCAGGTTCTTCAGCTTCTCCTTCCATCAGTCTCTGGTCACAGTCCCACAGTGTTGTCCAGGGACAAAAGTTCAATGTGTAAGCGATCTTGGAGGATGGTTCGTAGCATGAGAGCAGCTGCCTTAGAAGCAAAGAAGGCCCCCTGTGCCCAAAGTCTTAGGAGACTTTATTTAGCCCATTTGGATGAAGCACACTGCCTAGTGATTGCCTGCCTGTCCTCTGTTCTGAGAGGAGGTTGCACTTTCTGAGTGGGAAGTCAGGAAGCTAAAGAAGCTCCTAAGTATCGTTCAATGTTATTAAACAGTAATAACAATGTTCTGTGGTTTCGCATCATTTCAGTCCAGCAGTGTCAAAATGCATGACTATCACTAATGAAGGCACACAACGTATCCCTGAGATAAAAAATCGGTGTTCTTATTTTAGTGATGCAGATGATGAAGCAGAATGTGGTAATGCGTGTGTCGCAAGGACAAATGCAGTAGGACTGTGGCAATGGCAGAAATGTTAACAGGATTTTTCTGTTGTAATCAAAAGATGGCATTTCCAGCAGACCAAGAACTAGACTCTAGGCTGAGGGTGGATCTGGGAGGAAAGATGTACAGTGATTATACTGATTCCTTCTCCCTTGCCCTAGGCTTAATGTTATTTAATGATTGTTTTACAGTGGTGCCCCAGGGCTCTACTCCACTAGGCTCCTTGCACACAATTAAAAAAAAAGATAATCCTTATCCAGAAGCGTAGGTTATAGACTGCACTTCATCTGTTATAACTTTAGAATAACCAAGATCTCCCTGGGGGGGGAAAAAAAAAATCAAGAAAAACTAAACTGAATGTCTGTATTTCAGCCAGAACAGTGCCTTTGGGAATTATTTCCAATGCTCTCACAGAGAAAGGAGATACAGTATACTATATGTACTATTTACTAATAAGTGACATAAAGAACTACAAGAAAGCAGACTAATGATTTTGTCATTATCGTCATCAGTCCATTCCAATCTTGTCTGCAATGCAAACTGTAAAGAAAAGAGAAGGTGAGATTGATGGGGTTTTTTATTTTACTTTTTAAACTTTTTTCTTTTTTTTTTATCTGAGGTAATTGTGCTGAACAGTAAATCCCAACCTGACAGATTTCATCAGGCCTCTGCATAACACGCACTCTCTTTCAATCGTAAAATGTCACCACTGCGTAAACCTTTTCAGTGTTCCCTTCTGTTCTCTAAACCCTTTATAAACCCATTATGATTTTAAAAAGATTTTATTTCTTACAGCTACTGCATAGAGAGGGTAAAACCAATTTCTTTGTTTCTAGGATGTTGTAACCTGAGGTAATTTCCAGAGTGCTTGAATTGAAACTTTTATGAAGAATATACGCTCATTTGTCCCCTAACAAGAAAAAATGTGAAAGTATACATTGCTTAAGTTACTAGAGATAAAAAAATGCCCATAAATATGGTTGTGTTACTTTAAATATTTGAAGTATACTAAAGAAAGTAAATAACGCTACCATTTTAATTGCGGCAGCCAACAGCTGGCTGGCTTTAAATCTTAGTGGAAACAACATTTCTGGGTGCTCAGGGCCTCCGCTGTTCCATTTCAGCTAAAGGCAGGATTACTTGAGCTGTATTATATCCTCCGTCTCATTTTGAGCTCTATTGCACCAATTATGCAGCCTGGAGGCTTATAGAGGCTTATATTGAGTTTCAGATAGATATAAGAAAGTAGTCTATATACTCTGTGATAAAAACAGTCATTAATTACTGAGACTTGTAAACTGCTTAGCATCCTTCTTAATGTGGGACATCAGGCACTTTACTGCATTCTATAGCTAATCACCAAAAAAGAGAGGAGAAAAATACTTCATGAAGAATATATGATCTTTCTCAGTTGGAATTGAATGCTGGAGTTAGAGGGATCTACAGGAAAAGCTTAGCCACTTCAATATGAATTTGCTTTTCAACAGCTTCATTGTTTGTGTCTATAAAATAGATTAAATGTTGATGTTGAAGGCAGCCCCTTGTGCGGGGTTCACCAATACAATCAAATGTCTTCCCTAATCTGCACAGTGGTGTGATTGCATAGAAACAAAGGAGCCTTATCTAACTGGAAAAGATATTTTCAAGTAGGAGGGTGCCAGAGTGAACTAACAAAAGCCGTTTTAGACTTCTTAAAAAGGCAAGAACAACAACAAAGACTTGTTAAATTTTACACACGTGAATAATGCACCAACCAGTCCAAATATGGAATGGCTAATTTTCATTCATCTGTTTGTGGGCTTTCATGCAATGGCAGACAACTGATCAATATTAATTTTAAAACCCCATTCAAATCTGTTTTTAAATCCCTAAACTTCATATTCTAAGTCAGCCAGAATAGACTAAGTGAATACTAAGTGAATAACTTCAGCTTTCATGACAAGTTATTCAGTCTATTAAAGGAAAACTCATTTAACCTGTGTGGTTTTAAACATTTATTTGCCATGTAATTTTTCTTCATTTTGAAAAGTGTCCATTTGCAGTTTTTTCTCGATTCTCTTGAGATGGGTGATTTAATTACAGAAGCAACTGGTTTTAGGTCTTTTATGGCTTCCATTACCATAGTATATAAGTGCCTCTCTGCATAATTCATCCACATAAACAATTGCCTATCTAATTGGAAACAATACTCCTTCAACTCAGTCTGGAAACTGATACACAAGGAAACTGAAGATGTATCTATACAACGTGGCATCAAGAAGTTCTGTGCTCCTGAGTTACATGCCTCAGCTACGCGCCAAGTCTAAGGACAAGACTTTGGCATGAGCCTTCCTATGCCGCATGCGCTTTTTGTGGTGATGAAGCCAGGAGAGGTCATGGCACTGACGGGCAGCCAGGACATCTCCTGCCAGGGGATCTCCTGCCAGGTCGCTGGCTGGAGAGTGGAAGACACTGGGACTGTGGACTGCACCACAGCATATAGCTGCCTCACAGTTTAGGGTAGGTACAAGCACGTCTATGTTGCATTCAGCTAACGCTTGTGTTTGTAGGTGATAGTCTATGATAGTTTTCTTCAACTTCTAGGAAAAACATGTACGTGATTTACCCAAGGGAAAATCCTCCGGTTTTTACACTGAGAAGGAGAAGCAACAAATTGTTAATCCCAATCTAGCACCAGTTTCTCTATGGCTAAATGGTAATGGTGCAAATAATGGTATATAGATTAATATTGGCTCAAGAAAAGGTAACATCAATAATATAAACATATAAATAACTAGAGCTGCAAAAACACTGTTAGAAGGTAAATTTTTACCATTGAATTGCTTAATGTGGATTCATTGGCAGTCCATTGGACTGACTAAAAGTATCTCCAAAAAAAAGTGACTCCAAACCAACAGTTAAGAGTAATATGTTAGAGATATTAACTTAATCACACCAGAAGTTTCATGTGTTCCAGAGCCACAACAGACTGCAGCCATGGAGAATCATTAGCAGATCAGCATTCATTGCTCACTGCAAACTCCTTCAGAAGCAAAATAAAAACAAAATCCAAAACTTATCTGAAATATAAACTCTGGACAACTGAATTTAGGGATAATTGCTTTGATCACCTGGAAGTAAGTGCTATGACTGAACTACCAATTTAAAAAAAAAAAAAGGCTGTACTAATGTTTATGTATTACAACACCCCCTAAAAGCCCAGTTGTGAAACTGTGAACTTAATTATATTTGGGAATTGTATTTAGGACATGAACACAAACCTCACAGCTTCCAAAATAATGTTCCAACCCTGAGAGCCTTTTTTTTTTTTTTTTTTTTTTTTTTTTTTTTACAATTGACTGATTTTAGAAGAAGTTTCAAATATGTCATCTTAGCCTGCTTTTCTGGTATTTTCTTCTTGCTTTCCTCCTCTTAACAATAATGACAAGACCAAATAGGGTCTTACACATTTATTTCTGTATTTGTCCATGTCCCTTTAGGTTTGTACCTCTAGTATGATAGAGGGATCTTGGTGATGGAGTATCCAAGCACTGCATGTGACTCTTGAGCTTCTGCGATCAGGTAGAGGTAGATGAATTCAACCCGGCAGTTTTCAAAAATGTCGTGAACACCAGGGACCTGAAAAGAGGTAAGGTTTTCCAAATTATTTACCGTTAATTATTTTTAGTGAAGAGTACACTTAGCACTTTAAAAATGCAAAGGAAATCTTACGCTGACTGAGAAAGGTATCTGCATGAATAACAATTTTTTATTTTCCCCTAGTGTGTATTGTCATCTTTTAAATTTTATCCAGTGTTTTTCCTGACTTTCATATCTTTTGCAAGTGGGCATTAACTATTTGTGGCATTTTCCGTCAGATTTTTTTGCTGTTATGTATTCGTTCTAAAATTACAGGTCTCATCCGGTTTTAATATTTTTTTTTCCTTGTCACCGATAGTATTACAGATTATGTCATAACTGTGCACCAAAAGTATTTGCCATGCTGTCGAAAGAAGAAATAGGCTTGTTAAAAAATCACATCCTTATTTAATTCTTCCATAATATTCCTTTATTTGATTTTAATAGGAAATGAGACAACCTGCAATGCAGATTTTATAGCTTTTATACACTAATTTACTCTTGATGCTTTTTTCCCCAATTTACTGCAACAAGATAATTGTACTGACTGTGTTACGGTGAGTGAAAAAAGATTAGGGTATGTAGCATTCCAATGTTTTTGACAGCCTGATGTATTGCAACTTGAAATGTACAAGTCCTTTCAGTGTTATTCTCTCTTGCTCATTAAAACTTAGAACGAGGTTTAGGAATCTGATGCTACTTTTCTTGACTGCTTTTAAGGAAGAGCAGAAATAAGATGTTTGCACTGGAGACACATATCCCATTCACATGTTCATACTTGTGACCTAAGGGCTAATTTCCTTTTTCAGTTTCATTCTCATTTTGAATCTGAGACTGAAGGAAAATGAGGATGGAGATGGCCAAGTGGCACGTCCAGTATCTGTGAAATCAGATGATTTAGTATTCTCTGCTGACTACCAAGTAGGGGCAATACCTGGCTCTGCAAAAATTATTTCTGTGAGATGCTAGCCTAGGAGGAGGAATTATATGTCTTTGTGTCTGGTGGAAAGGAGAAGACCAAGTCCAATAATTTTTGTCCAATATGACCTTTGAGTGTACTCCGCAGTGCAACCTGGGCTCTCTGTCACCCGCTCAGCTGTTATACAGCTCTTGTACGGTTTGCAAGATATCTTTTCTGTAGAAACAGGAGGGCTAGGGAGAGAAGGGGGTTGGTGTTCATCTGGCTTCTTTCCTCAGAGAAGGGTTAGGATGTTGTGGAGTGCAAACTTCTATTTGGGGCCACAGAACTCCATTTACAGTTAGCTATCATGACGCAATAAAACAGCAACCTTAATGGGGTTTCTGCTAACGGGTTAAGTCCTGCGCAAATGCTCAAAAAATAAGTAACTTGCTTCATAGCAACTCCTTTCTTCTGTTTGTGGAAGTTTACCTTGGGTTTTGGTAGAATTTAGATCACGTTCTGCCGTCTTCCCCATAATTCACCATGGATAACAGAGCAGGAAACTTCATACCAGAGAGCGAAATTGGTCATGCAGCATAAAAGTCAGTCCTGGAAAGAAAAGAATATTCCTGTCAAGTGTTTAAACACTATATGCGCTTTTAGTTCCTAAATGGGGAAAAATAAGTGACAATAATTCTACCATGCACCTTAGGATCTCTGGGTTGACACTTGTCTTATGTCCCTCATATACCTCCATAGGCATAAAGATCTGATTAGGAGCGTGGTAGTTCAGCTGAATAGAGTGAAAGGTGGACTATCGTTCCAGCAGATAAATGTCTCAATAAGTAAATCTGACTTTTGTACTTTGTGTTTAATAACTACTGTATACCAGCCAAACCAACCTTTTAGATTTAATAGGACAGTCTCTTGACTTTGTGAAAGTTCCAGTTCACTGGGCATTATTCCAAAAAGCATCCATTTCCAGCACTGAAATGACTTTCAGGATCAAACCATGCTTTGCATCTCTGGTTTTCACTAAGATTACACTTTATCCATTACCCTATCAAAACTAAAGACAAAGTAGAAGTGGCTTTTCTCTCTCATTTAATCATTACTGTTAAGAGTTGTGGTTTTAACGGCAATGCCCAGTGGCAAGTTTTCACATTATGGAGTACTGTGAGAACTGCCTGAGCCTGACACGGGAGATTTTAAATAAAGTGTCCTGTGAAAAACATAAGAAGCCAAAGTTGTCTGTCCACTGTGCTAGCTTAATATCTTGAAGCAAAATTAAGGTGTCTTTAAAAGGTTATGTCTTCTAATGAAGGTGCAGTGTTTAGTCTAGTAAGGGATTATAGAGCTCAACAAACTAAACAGTAAAACTTTTTTTGTTGTGAAGTAGACAGAGCATTGCTGTAGCCTACCTGGAATAGAAATCTTTGTGTTTTCCCCTAAAGGCTGTGAATAGTTAGGATTTAAGTTCAACTTAAAGCTGGGCAAATAATACGAAAAATAAATCACAATAATTTGGAATGATTTGGAAAGTGAAACAGCTGGCCATGTTTTCCTGCTTTCTATGTTCACAAATATTTGTATTAATGTGAGCGAAATTTTATTTATACAAAAGTTTGAGAAATAGATTTTTAGGTTATAAACTGAAATCTGTTTCATAATATACCAAATCCAGATAAAAGTGAAAGTAAAAGATTTTTTGTTTTCCAATTAAATTTGTCCGAAGGCACTTTTCTCTCTCTTCCCCTGCTCCCTCTCTCTTCCCTAGGTAGAACTCAGAGTAGGAATGGGCCATGATATTAGGATATCAGGAAAAATTTCTTCACTGAAAGGGTTACCAAGCACTGAACCGGCTGCCCAGGGAAGTGTTTGAGTCACCATCCCTGCAGGTATTTAAAAGACATGTGGACATAGCGCTTAGGGACATGGTTTAGTGGTAGACTTGGCAGGTGTTAGGTTTATGGTGGGACTCAATGATCTTAAGGGTCTTTTCCAACCTAAATGATTCTGTGAAATATCTCCAATAATGAGACATCTGTAATATTTTGCTTTTTAGAATCATTACAGAAAACTCTATCTAGATTAGATGTTTAACACTCCCATTGTAAAAATTCTTTGATAACCTTCCCTAGGGTGACTTTGATCCACCTTGGTTGTGTTTTTTCTATGCTATCTTTATTTCTTTCTGTCTATCCATTATACACTTCTTCCCAATCAGAATTATCTTGATGGGCTGAGAAGGACATGGTGTTGATAACAATTTAAATCTTGTCCTTGAATATCTAAAGAAAATCTAGGAGGACCTGTTTAAAGAAATTCCCTTCCTCTTCCTGCACGTCCCCCTGCCTTTGCTGTTTTCTGTCACTTGCATGCACATGATATCTGCCAAAGAATAAGGAAGATATAGCTAGAAAAAGAGTCCTTTGAACCAAGCAAATCTTCACTTGAAATACACTCTTCCAGAGGTTCAGCAAGAAGATATTATTCTTGTAATGCCTATGGGTACTTCCCTTTAGTTTCTCAGGGAGGACCGGGCAGACGGTCAATCAGCTAGTTTGTCATGGCAGTGCTGGTGAACAGTGGTGAATAGCAGGACTCCGAAGACCAAAATATTGTGCGTGCTCTTTATATGCAAGCAAAGAGCTGCTGCACCACGATGACAGAGGGAGCCTGTGAGGAGGGGGATTCTGCCCTCAGACTGCAGTCTGTGTCAAGCAGCTGTCTGAGCCACAGCGGTTAGCAAGCTTGTATTAAGCACAGACTCCTCTTGGACAGGGTCTTAGATAGCTCTGGTCAGCTCACCAGGTACCCCTATTAAAAGTTACCTTACGGTGCTGAGAGTCATGATGGGGCCAGGAATGTGTGGCCGGGCCAGGAATTGCCAAAGTCATTTCTGTGCCATGCCAAGAGGTACGTCTGGGTGGCCAGACACCTCATCGCATGGCCCCGCATCAGCTGAAGCAGAAAACTTTGAAGCAGGCTGGACTCCAAGTGACACAGCCACATATCCTTGCAGTAAGAGAAAGTCTGAACATCAAGGATTGTAGCTAACTTTCTTAGAATAATCCAAAACATCTGGCCAGAGATATTTAAAGGGACCCAGAAAGACAGAGTTTTGGAATATCTTAAAAAAAACAAACCCCAAACCTAAACCCCTCAAACTTTTTAATCCATTAGTCTGGCTTCCCTTAATTGCCTTTGCTTCAGTCTCTTTGCTCCATGAACATACTTAAATATAATGAAGTGTATCCTCAAGAAAGGGAAGAGTGGAAACATATCCCAAGGTGACCTACAACAAACAGCAATATTAATTCTCTAAATACAATTTTCAAGCATGTCATAGGCCAAATATTACTGATCTCCAAATAATTACAGCCTGCAATCAGATTCATACAAATAAAAGTATGTTTGTGAACTATTCATTTACTTAATTGTTTGCTGCACATAGCCTATATATGGGACAAATGGCAGTAGCAGATGTGCTATTTAAGAGATAATGGCTTCCTTCAGTAGTAATGAGAATAGCTTGACTGGTGGTGAACATGAGAAGACAGTGTGGCCAAATTAACAGTAAGAATGTGTTTCATAAATGTAGTAGCATTGAATCTATTACAATATTGGTATTTAGCTAAATTCTTTCCTTGGCTAATAATCAGACAGATAATTCTAAGATCAATCAGGTCACTTCAAAGTCCTCCATTATTTTCAGGTGGATGTAATTTCTTCATTCTCTTATTTCATCTGGCTATCAAGCAAGCATTGCATTCTCCTGAAGGGAAGCAACAGTGTAAGAAAAGGTGTGGTAGATTTTGGTATACATACAGCCCTTTAATTGATTCATGTTTTTTTTAAAAAAAAAACAATTAAATGTCTGTGTAATTCTTAACTACTTAAATTTTATTCAGATTAAGTATTACTGTTTGAAACTAATATTCAATATGCACAACTGGAAAACAACAGAGGGGCTAGTAAAATTGATTGCAAATCTAATATTACTCTAGCCAGCACAGCCTCAAGCTGAAAAGCAGTTAACATGCTAGAATCAGACAGCTCTTCTGCTTCCTCCAGAGTCTCTAGCTCTGCATTATAAAATAGTGAACTGCATTTTCAAATACTTTGCCAAAAAGAGTAAGCAGTGTTGTGCTATTTTAAAAAGCAAGGGAATAATCCTATTCATCTGTCATCTGAAAACTTCCTGGGAAATTTTGGAGAGTTCCTTTGATGAGGACCCTTCCCCATCTTCATTCTACAAATGCACCTACCTGCTGAGTTCAGTGGTGCATAGGCTCCCAGACACCTCTGTGTTTCTGCACAAACCCTTAGAAAGCTTTCCTTTATGGTTTACAAAGTTTGTAATTGGCCTTGCTAATTATAGCTGGCAGACGGCGTGTGAGGTGTTTCCATTCTTTATTTTGAACCTGGCTTTTGCCCCTCTGTCATGTTGCTAACTGCAGCAGAACTCACTAGCAGACAATGAGTGCTGGGAGGGGTGGAGTGTCTTAGAGGTTAAGATGCAAAATCTTCACCTAGATAAAGAAAATTGCTCTATTGACAGGGATTACACCTTTGAGCATCGACCTTATGTCATCCACGTCACTTTAAGATGCAGTTGTATAAAAGACTGCTTTAAACATAACTCCATATTACTTGTGGAGGTTTTTTTGGTTGCTGAACAATGATGATGAGGAGAAGCCTCCTGGAAGTATCATGTGTTGCCAATATTTTTATGCATAATAAGTGCTAGTTCAGCTTGTGGGTTGTTTCATTTTTTATTCTTTCCTGAGGCAGCTTCTCAGCTTGCTGGAAAGCTATGTTTGTTGTCTTGGGCAGGAAATAATTATGATTACATCTTTTCCAGGACTAATGGTGTGGGGTAGAGTAGGGCGTGTAAAACAGTGAGGTAGCATGGTGTACGGGGAGGAAAAATATTCTGATTTTTTTACTAGCAATTAACAAAAAGAAAGACTAAAACGTTTGCTCACTAACATGACTGATCTGTTGCTTTTTTTCATTGGAGACCCGGGAGTTAAGTATGTGGCTCCTAATGAAAGCCTGTTGGGTTTAGGCACCCTTAAGTCTTAGCCTTCCTTGTATCTCTTGGAATTAGAAAATGGATGTGTGTAGCGTAGCAGATGTTCCCAGCCTGCTTTGCCTCATTGTAATTCCTACAATACTTGGTTCCTTATCTTTAACCCATTTCTGAAATCGATGGTGTCAAGCCTCTCTGGCTTCACATAATCTAATATGTTTTAAAAAATGATTTTTCTTGCCATCTTATTTTTTCCGCCTCGCTTCTGCATCTTCCATCGACTTTAATTAAGCTTTCCTTGGGCTTGTGACCTTGGTGAGCTTTTAAAAATAAAGCGAACTGACTTGCAAGGTGATTTTTCCCAATCTTTTTGTAGCCCTGCTGGAAATTTACTTTGTGTGGTGTTTGAAAATATAGGCTGATCATTTGGGATCATCGTATGTGCACAGAGTGGCAAGACTGAGAAACCTCAGCCTTCTAATCACTACATTGTAGTAAATACTTCATTTCTCTGTAATTTATGCTTTGACTTTTCCACCCCTTTAGGACCTAACTATACACTGTTGTTTTTTAAAAGAAAGATAGAGAAGATTTCTTCTTTCAGGCAGGCAGTATTGAAAGAAAACCTTAAAAAAAAACAGAGTGCAGAGTAAAAGATGTGTAGAAATGCCTAACAGAGATTCTCAGCATGCTTGTTATCTTCCTTACCATTTTTTTCCCAATAAAATCTCAGAATAGATGGGTAGAAGTAGATAACTCTTCCTAATTCCATTTATAATTACATTTGGCTGGTTCCATCAAAGGTCTGAATAGTAGCTCTTGTCCTGATTTTCACTGCTATGGAATCTACATATAAATCACTGCACACTGTCATAGTCTGGAAGGCTGAATATGAAATACTCCTAAAGCTGACGTTATAGGTACTAGATCTACAGAGAATCTTACATGTAGAATGACTAAATGGGGCTAAATTTTAAAGGATTTTTTTGTTTGTTAGCTTGGTCTATTCTTTCTTACTTAGAATAATTCTTTTTGTTAGCTTCTGTGCCTTGTGGATGGTAAGCAGTGTACAGCCCCATACAGAGCTTTATGCAGCTTTATAATTACTTGCCTTTGCAGAGGCTTCTCTTCCTGCATTCATCAGGGAGCTGGAGGAGTTAGCAGAGTGTGTGTGACCTGCCCAATCTTGGCCCTTTAGTAAAAATCACATCATGCTGGAGCACCCACTCAGGTCAAGTAATGAAGGCAGTATTAGATGTGACTGCACACACAGAGCAAACTCACAGTAGAAAAAAAAGAAAAGCTTTTATGGGCTTTACATACTGTACTAAATAACACAATAGAAATCTTAGTAATGGCTGGCATTTTAGTATTAGGTTGAGGTAAACATTATGGTGAAGACTGCAGTGTGCCTTGACCTAATGACCTACAGTAGTACAAGTCCTCATTTGTTTTTGCTAGGAACATATTTTGCATTAGTCATTACTTGTTAAGACAGTAAGCTCCTTTCTTTTGGGGGAAAAAAAAAAAAGGCAGTCTTTTCAAATAGATTATGCTCAGTGTTAGCAAAGACTAAACCTTGAATTACCCATGACTATCTGACATACTGCTAAATTTAGCAATACTTCTTGATATGGTGCCTTTAAAACTTTCCTAATTCCTAGTATTCCTCAAGCCATATTCTAGCATGATGCAGTTTTCCACTGCTGACAAGGCCTTTAAATGAGGTTGTGAACAATGTCAGATTTGTTTTATTTAGCTGCCTTAGTATATAGCCCAGCAAGCTGCATCAGTATTCAATATTCGGTTTTTAGAACCAAAAGCAGTATATCAGTTCAGCAAAGCGTGAGACCTTCCTAACACAGCTGCAATGCTTTTGAGATCCAAGAGCTCTGCACAGGTGTATACTGCACTTGGAATGAGCTTGGCTGTCTCTAATGTACTGCTGCAGTGCTCTTTATAGACACAGCCTCACTAAGTAAGAGAGGATGACTCACGGCCGTGAAATTAGGCATGTGACTTCATATGGTACTAGATCAAGGCATAACCCTGATTTTAAAGAGCATTGATTTAGTCGTTTAGGTCAAATTTAATGTAAGGTATTAATAATGCCATAAAATTATTAACAGGAACTCCTTGCCATCTATGAAAAGTGAATGTTTCAAACAGCTATGATATTAAAGTCATACCAGCTTTCTTTCTTTTCTCTTTTTAATCCTCTAGAGTCAGTCTATTGTCACTATTGTATTTAAGAGAAAAGTTAGAAAAAGAATTCTGAGAGCAGACAGGTTGCAAATCATTTTTCATGTGCATTCTTTCCCTGTGAAGCACTTCTTGGTATTTTAAAATGTATTTGAACGTTTTTCTGCTCCACTTTTGCAGCCTCCACTAAGACTGCAAGGCTTGAGGCTTTTAAATAGACTTGTGTTGGAAGATACGAGATGATGAAGGAATAGCAGAGCCACTCCTCAAAGAGTCTGGACCTTTGGACAGTACGGATACTGCCTTTAGAACTTGAGAGGCACTATGTGCTATTCCAGCTGTGTGATGGCATGCAGTGTATCCTTTTGCCTGACATTTTGCCTAAGCAGATACTATTGCTGTCACAGAGTCTGTTGCATTCTGTACAGACATTCTGCTCTTAAGAAGCAAATACCTTTTTTTCATAAGGCTGGAATTAATTCATAGACACATTTTGCAGATTGGGCGTGTTTGGGGGTGGTGGAATTCCTTGCTTGTGCTAAGAGACACAGAGATGTAAATGTTTTCCTAGACTTACTGAAGATGAATGGCAAGCCCTTAAATGTCTGAGCATAGATCGATGTTCAATTTAGTAAGTATGGTAGATAAGGGTGAGGCTTTTTTTGTCATAATCTGGAATATGTACAGTATCAGCAAGAAACTCTCAGGCAATTTTATTTTGGTATCTGAAACTCAGCATCTCTTAAGCGACTTAAAGATAAATTACCACTTCTTACAGTCCCCATTGGAATCCATATTTAGTCAACAACATTTAGGAGTCAATTTAAAAGAACTGATTGCTCCCTGTCCTGTTGGTACTAGCTAGCATTCATGCAGGATAGATTTATCAGCCTGATTTTCAAGCTGTATTTGCCAGGGATGTTTTAGAAATTTCCTTTTCTCTTACAGGTAGTTCCAGACCAATGAATAAAATCTATGCTTCCAGTGCCTTAAATTCATTCTACATTACAGCGAGTGGCTGCTCAAGGTATACTATAGCAGAAGGTCAGATCCATTCTAGGCTTGTCTAATAAGTTTTAAAATACTTATTTACAATTTAAAAATATGGGCTATTTGTGTTGATAAATAGATCCCGGGGTAGGGGTAGATTCCCTGAATATGGTGTTGCTCTATCAGCCAGCATTCTGAATCTGGAAAAACTGGTACTCCAGTGTTCTGTGCCTTTTGATTAGAGCAGAGCAGCACAAGAGAAAAGGGTCAATGTCATCTCCTGTGTTGGCTGTCTTACAGCAGGTATCCTGGGTTTAGTTTGATTGTTCTGATACTTGTTATATAGTACACTTACTCTCCAGATTTGCATAGGCTAAAATATATATTAAACCATATCTTTGGCATTTTAGCTATTTCAGGTTGATAAAAATCAGAAGTTCTTTATGAAATTCCTAAGCAAAATTGCATAAATGGGGATGAGGATGTCAGGTGACATTCCTCTAGATTTTTAGACCTCTAGCATGGAAATTATCTATATTCTCAGGTATAAAGAATAATAATGACACGCTTAAGTCAGGGTGATATGTGAATCATTTTGCCTTTATCATATCTTATGATAAAATAACTTGACTTTTGAATATATATAACTTTTCCTGTTAAGAGTTGGTGAATTTCCTTTTAGTTTCAAATATGAACTGAGCCATTTTTTCTGGTCATACTGTTTATTCCTTAAATCAAAAATTTATCTTGCTTTCACTTTTATTTCAAATGTGTTCTTAAACATTTGTCTGATTGAAACATGGTTATGATATAGTGCATTTGAAATATTCCCAAAAAAACTTGACGCTGAAGCTTCCCATCTGGAGGATAGTTGCTCATAAGAGAACACATAGATAGGAATTAAACTTAAAGTGGCTGACAATTAACATTCTCCAGGTCAACTTCAACTTCAAAGTGGATTTCTGTCCACGTTTTATTGTTATTTCCACTTCACTCTGTGGTCCAGGTCATGGACTCTATTTGGTTGATACTTCCGAAGGCTTTGAGAAATCCATCAGTGTTGTTCTGGATTCATCATCTCTCCTGACATAATATTTGATAAATAGGATGCTCTGCATAGTTAGTTCTTATCTTGCTCTACCGACCATATACACAAGAAGGAAAGTCGATTTTGAAGCAATTCATGGCAGAGCATGCATTCAAGATGATGCATGCATATGAATAACACCTGAAAATTTGCTTTTATAGCCTGTCTGATCAATATCAGTAACTGAGGAAAAAGAGATTCTATATCTAGACACAGAAGGATGCATATCTGTTATGCTACAATAATTTTTAAGGCAAAGTACACAGCCACTTGAAAGATGGTAATTCATTCTTTAGAGATTCCTGTTTTCCTCCCTGACTCTTGAGTTGTCATGATCAACTTGTCACAGCTATGTTGCTTTGCAGAAAGTTATCTCTGACAGACAAATATTGTATAACACATCCTCAGGCACTACTGCATCTATTTGCAGAATATCTGGGCTTTTTGAATTTTAATAAATCACCTCTGACCAAAATATCTGAGAAGCCCCCTACTGCTGGAACATCCTCTGTTATGTGTTCCTAAACCTTCCCTGAGTAAAAGATTAAATGCATTGAGAACAACGAACTAAGATGGCCAAGATGAGAGACAAAGCAAAGAGAAATGGTCTCCAGGAAGAGAAGACTGAATAGCTACAGTATGGTGAGCTGAAGTGCTGCTAAACATGGAGGGCCAGAATCACTCCAGCTGTGGCAACCGAATCCAACTCCTGCGGCTTGTTTTGCCAGGTGTGGTTATTTTATTTGTATTGGGATGGCGACAGAAGGCCTCGACAATGATGAGTTCAGTTATGGTAGGTGTTGGATAGTGCATGAAGGAAGATTCAGTCCATTTCTGAGCAACCTACGAGCTAAAAAAACCAGTTGAGTTATCCCATTTTATAATAATCATTAGAAAGTAAGTGCCCAAATAGAATTATGGATCTGTTTCACCATGCGTATAAAGGTCAGATAGGTGTCTGGGGGCCACTGGCCCCTGCCAATGGCCTAGTGACTGATTTGTTGACTGGAGTGCAGATATTACTTCAACTGCTCTCATTCCTAGAAGACTGTGAAAAAGGAAGGACGACTTTCATTCTTGCTAACATTTTAAGCAGTACATGAATATTTTCGGTACATGAAGGAACAGAGTACAGGAATCACTTTGGCACTGCTTATGAATAGGGGATGCCAAGCAGGTAACTTTCTGCCCAGTAATGGTTCTTCGTATTTTGATCATTTGGCACACTATAGAGATATATATTAAACTTTCACGACAGCCGGTGCCACTGTCACCCACTTTGAGTGGGTAGGATTGTAACTTGTCACGTTGCTGACGAACTGTCTGTTATGACTAAGAATCAGCTATTGTCTATTATACTAATCTCATACATTTAAAAGGTACAAGGGAAATAAAAATTGTTCAATGTGACAAAAAGAACAGCGTAGGAAAAATTCAAGTCATAGGAGTTGAATTTTAATGATATTCCAATCAGCCCTGCCAATGGGGCAGAGGAGTTCTAGGAGGAATAGTAATACAAAAAAGAAGATTTGTCTCGGAGCCTTAAAATATTACCATTGAGAGTAATTTAAAAGTCTAAAAAAAATTGAACCTTCTTAGATTTCTCCCTGACCATTCTTTACATGTTGACAGGCATCTTCTATTTTAGTAGACGTATGGATGCTATGACTATCTCACATGGAAAAACTGTTCTTATTAAAAAAAAAAAAAGTAAACTGAAAATGGAGAACACAGGAAAGAGAACTCGGTGATTCAAAGCAACACGTATGTAGCCTTCATACTGGAAATGTTCATGGTTTGTTTGTTTGTTTACATTTTGTTTGCTTTCCAGCCCTGTTGATGATGAAAGTTTCTCTCTTCCTTATGTTAATATAAATCAGGAAATGTAAGGTAGAAAATTATATGGTTTTATTTTTCTGAAGTGACTTTTTCTACTTTTATCTCTTGTTGGAAAATCCTCAAATACAAGGTGTAATTAAGGGCAAAGATTGTCTCTTCAGAGGATCTTGGGGCAAATTTGTCTTGTCAATGTTAGGGGAAGTTAAGCAGCTATAGCAAAAATATTGCTTACAACAAAAATTTCCCCTTTCTAGTAATATGTTAAATTAAATGTCTTTGCTATGGTCTTTACTCTTTTAAGTACCACCACGATTATATTAGTCAGTGAGTGGGTATACTTGGTACCCTGTGCATGGCTGAGCTTGCTCACTCTTTCTTTCGCTTTCCAAGTCTTACTGTGGTGGTAGTTCAGGTCAGCTAAATATGTATTCCTAAATTTTGATATGCTCCATAAGGAATATAAATATCTCTCTCTCATAAAACCTGCTTGAATAAGTAAGAATTTGGACCAGTGTATTTCTCTGAGACTTGGTGTTTACTTCAAGGGGGCTGTATCCAGCCCTGTTCAAAAAATGTAGCCCATGTTTTCTGAGCTCAAGATGAGTTGTCTTCATAAAGAAGAATTCTTTGCTCGCATGTTGGGTTTTTTTTGTTAATGGGAACAGGTGTATTGGCTCAGGAAATATTCTCGTTTCAGAGACCTGAAAGGAAACTCGAGCTGTCAAAATGCAGTTGAAATGTGAGACAGGCAGTCTTCTCATATAAGAGGGAATTGAGGTGCACTGGCTGATAGCATCCGAACAGGCAATGTATAATGCTTAACACTTTTGAAGGCTGACCATTCAAGATCTGTCTTTCAAGGATGCCTTTTTGCTCCTGCTTCCAATTACACTTGCTTAAGAGAGAGAAAGGGGGGAAAAAACACAAAACAAATGGCCCATAACAGATTTCTGGTTGATAGCATGGATTCAGGGGAGCTTGTTATAGTGAACAGATATTACTTTCCAATACCTCTGCAATAAAATTTTGCTGTCAGCAAGAATCCATATTTTTACCGAAAAATAAACCAAGATTGTTTAGCTAGATGTATTACAATAAACCTTGGAGTGCGACTGGGGAAGAACACATGGCTAGTAAAGAAATAAATCTGTAAGTTAAATGTATTTATTGCCAGTTGATATAATGCAGGTTTTTACGTACTGCATCAACTTAAATTTAATGTATAACCAAAGAAGAAAGCACTTGAAAAGGGAAAATATAAAAAAATAAAATGAGGGAAAAAAGGGAGGGAGAAATTACTAAAATCTGTGCTAATAAGTTGAGATCTGCTTTGCTAGAGGCATGTTTAGCATTGGAGAAGAACCAGAATATACGAATGAGATTAAAGCTTTGCAGTAATAATGGAGTTGTGCAGTTAATGTGCATTTCCAGAGCTGCAGAAAAATAAAAAATATGATCACTCCTTAAGGAGATTTGTTTTAAACTGACTGATACAACTACTAGGTTTTCTACTAGACATGAATCCCAGAGATAAAATTAACCTGAGTTGTCACAGGTTTTAAGATTTGGTTATTTTCTACATACCTATAATGAGTTACTATATAAACCATCTACCACAGTGCCAAGCAGCACAGCATTTTCTCTTTTTATTTTTTTTTCTTTTCTTTTAGAGTAATATAAATACAAGTATCTCCTATTTAAGTGCAAGATCTTCTTGCCTTTCTAAAACTCTGGCAACTTTCTGAGTCATCAGAGAGCATCAAGGCAGATGGTTCCAAACTAAGTCTCACTTCATCCATGTGGCGAAGATTTTTTTGAATGCTGTCTCCTCTATCTTGTCTGAAGTACTCTAAATTTGCATGAAAATGGTTAGTAGAATAGAAAGCTTTAAGGATTATTGATAACGTGCGATAGTGGTGTGTGTTCCTGTAACCATGCCATGGGTTAATAAAGGACAAGTCAGTGTGTGCCTTGTTTTTTCACCTTAAGGATAATGTGAATACTTGTTGATTCCAAAAAGATATTGTGAGGCTTCATTAAATAAATATTGCCTTTTACAAGAATACAACTAAATCTTATCAATGAAGCATGTATTAGTTAAAAGCTAGATGTTGATTTGAAATCAATTGTGACACACAATTTTATTGAAGGGGTTCTTGATAACATTTAGTAAAGTGCTGAGGTTTTCTTCTATTAATACTTTGTGGGTTCCTAAGTGCTGAGTATAAGATACTTACAGAACTGTAAATTACTACTACTTATTACCCATTCTCCTTTCTGCATGTAGGTTCTGGCAGTTCATCAAAAGTAGCAGAAAAATTCCAATAAAAGCATCCACTTGGATTTTGTACATACAGTATATGAAACAAAAGACATTCTTGTCGCTTAATGATCTTGTATGGGAGCAATCTTGAATGAAATGGTTGGTATTTTTCTTTGGTTTTGCTTTTCAAAGATGGACAATCTGCAGCTGGCTTAATGCCTAGTAATTAGTTACAGTGGCAAGTTAAAGGTAAATCTGTCAGCTGAGAGCAGATAACCATCCTGCATTGAGCTAGTTGAGGAACTAGTTTCAGCAGCACTGTGCCATGGATGCTGCCACAAATGAAGTGAAAGATGCTAGCAACTGTGGTGTTGCCATTAATTGTCCTGATAATGATACTGGAAATAATGATCCTTATCATGGAAGTGATTAGCCTGCATTCAAAGGGTCTGTACCTGCTTTTATTGAGTTCAGGGGCAGCTCCGAAAGGGGTTGAAGTCAGCTGCTAACAGTATATTTGTAGTATAGCAGGAATGAGCACACTTTTATCCACCATCCCCCCCTCCCTTTTTTTAACAGCAATTAATTTCAGCAATTACTCTTCCTCCTTTCTGTTTTATTGCTTGGATACCACTAAGGCCACCTTTGCACCAGTGTTGCAATAGTACTATCAATTTAATTGGATGTTTACTACTGCACAGCTCCCACAAACCCTACTGATTACTGGCATGGGTGGTACTACTAGAGCATGAATGATATAGGAGATACAAGGGAGGGAGAGGTTTAGGGCTAGAGCTGCTGATAGGAGTATTTGTGAAGCCATCTTAAGATGCCAGTTCCCAGCAAGCAGAGCTGACTCACAAGTAGGCTACAAATATGAAGCCTCGATATAACTTAAGCAACATTTTCAGTGAGTTAGTATTCCTGTGACAGAGGCGGTCATGCATCCGTTCAGCTCCCACTCAGAGATGATCAGCCGGGATCTGGAAGCTTCACAAGTGCCTGAATTCAGGGCTGACCCTGCCATAAGTTGGATGAGGAACACTGCATTTCAATTTGGACTGAACTCCACTCCACTGTGGCTTCCAGGCTAGAGTTGGCTTGTTTCTTGTTGATTTGGAGGACAAGCCAACAGTATTAGTACCTGTGGGGAAATGAGTTCTGCTAACTGATCTCCCTGGTAAGAGTAAGGTGGGGAGAACATTATGCAATGTGTAAATATACAAAGCAATTTAAAAAACCCCAATGGTGTCTTTAATGAAAAGCAGCAGAAAAAATATTTATTTTGTCGTATAATCTAGTGTGCTGTAACTGAAAGAATATTTACTTTTTTGTTGTTGTATGAAGTCAAAAAGGTTATACTTACTTATTTTTATTCAATTTTTTAGTAACTTTTTTTGTTTAAAAATGACTGGGACAGGAAAGTGGTTAAAAAAAATCTTGCTCACAATGGTTGGAGAGCCGTTTTAATGTTTTTATTCTGGACAGTAGGCAGTGTGGAGAATAATCTAGGCATACGAGTATTTTCACATTGTTCAAAAGGGTTTTAAGGTCAGAATAGATTATTCTGATCAGAACTTGACCTCCTGTCTGCAGAATGTGCCATAAAACTTGTCAAAGGGATTTCATTTTCTTCTTGCTGCTTTTAGCTTACCTTGACTAGCTTACTGTGAATATTCAGGATCTGACAGGCTTCAAGGAAAATATGCTGGAATTTAGAAAACAGACCCATCAAATCGAATGGGTAGATAGTCTGAGTCTAATATGATATTTTCAGAGGACACACCACAGTATTGTTCTTTTCTTCAGTGCGTGTATGTGCACATACTTCCTACTCATCCTGAGTGGTTAAACACTTACAGAGAATGGTTAACCTTCTCATAGACCTTACTGACCTAATTACTGCAGTGGATGAATTTACCTTTCTGAAGTTTTTTTTCTTGCACAGCTTAGGTTCTTCACTTGAGGACCATATTGGGTTTTAAAGACATCCATCATGAGCCTTATGATACACAGAATACACAACCAAAAATTATTATTTTCACATCAGAAGGAAGGATATGTAGCAACGATTAGGCAGTCACCATCACCAGCTTCCATTTTTTAATGACTTCTGTATTCTTCTGAAAAAAATAAACAAAAAGAAACACACCACACCCAATACTGATTTTACAGATAGCCTAGAGACAGTATATTGACTAGATGAAGGATTGCAATTGAGATCCTCTTACTCCACTAGGTTCTAAAGTCACCTCCACTACCACTAGTTCTTTTATAATGTTGCTTATATTTTAGAGCTTCCTGTCCTAAAAGGTTTGGGGGAATGTCTGAAACGAAATGTCGTATTAAGTCAGGTTAGGTAGAAAGAGACTCTTTTCTTCTTGCTTATTTATCATTCTGTTTGGTCTTTAATGTTCTTGGTGAGGGGGGAAAAAAATATCATTTGGGCAAGCCTTTTTTACCTATTCAGGTCTACTTCAGGGGCTTGTCTGTAATGGAACATGGTATGAGAGCAAAATGGAACAAGCACCCTCGGCTGAAAGCTACAGCATAGACACAAGCAGCTGACTTGTTACCTCTTGGCCAAGCCCAATTATGTTGACACCTCAGGAAAAGTGACAAGATTATCAGGCTAGCTTTGATAGCATTTGTATGGATTGAAGACTTTTATGTCTACTCAGGGCCTACAGCAGATATGACCCAGTTAAGAGGAGTGCCCAACTGAACGATACCAGTGCTTCACACGTCTGCGTGAGGAAAACGTGCAGATCCCCTTAACTAATCGTGTTAGCGCTGCTGACAGCCTTCTCAGTACCTCGAGGATTTTCCAGGTTTATTGCTATGCTAGTGGGGTTGCATGTGGGGGTTGGCGATAGCACGTGCATCGGGCTCTTCTTTGGCTTGTTGAGAGCGTGGTGGATTACTCTCACAATTTCATGTTTCGGCTGCACTTGCGGAGAACTTCTCCAATGGCTATAGCTGCTATTTTTAAGCAGCCACAAGAAACTGATTTATCTGTCAGTGCAGGAGAATGTGCTTTGCAAAGCAGTAAGCTACGTATCTGGGTCACACACTGTGTGGTATGAGGCAACTGTGTGCAGTTCAGTCAGGAATTAGACAGCTATCAAATGTTGTTTTTTGGGCAAGGAAAAAAGAATCCTCAAATAGCAGGGAAGAAGTCATCTTTGGGATAAAAATCACCATATGCTAAGCTTTTTTTGCCACAAGCTAGATAGCCGTACTTTAAAGAATGTCTAGAGCAATAATCGGTCTCTTTATTCCACGATTTTTAATGAAAAAGGAAAGGCAAGCAGTTTTTCATTGGCTGAAGCTTTGTTCTGGACATCAATAACAGGAGCAGGTACCCGTAAGCCGTTTTCTTAAACCATCCTAGCCTATGTGTATTATTATTGTAATTTTAAAATCATTTAGGGGGGGACATTTTCATTATAAAAGCAGCCTAGCCTAAAGCAGTCTTTACCTCTCCTGTGGGAGTCAGAGACAGGCAAGCTTAATAGCTTCGCCATTGGTCTCGAACAGCTTCACTGGCAAATGAATTCACTAACCATTGGCTCTACCAGCTCATGAAGGGGAGAGTCGTGTCCCCCAGCTTCCACGAGGCTCCCACCTCGAAAGCAGCTGCTATGAAAACTGCAGCTCAGGTAGCTGGGGAGGCTGCAGGGTCTTCTGGGGAATGGAAAGAGGCTGAGCTGTAGTGAGAGCAGCAGTGAGGGAAGGCTGCCAAGCTGAGGAAAGCATGAGCAAATTCAGCCCAGGAACCCAGTGAGAAATTAGAAGACATTGGGGGTTTTGCTGCTTGAGATAATGGTCTTAGGCTTGAACCTGCCCCTCAGAGAAGGTGGCAGGGCTTAATTTCTACTCCTTTGACAATGTAATCCTTTACTGGGGAGAAAAATTTCTTTCTCTTTTGTAACTATGAAGTCCAGGCAGATCAGAAACAGGCCTGGATTAAGATCAATTAAAACTGCTGAATCCTTCTTAACAGCTTCACATAACGTGCTGATGACATTCCTAAATTAAATTTTAGGTTGGTGGTTTTTAAATGACAGAAGAAGTTCCATCCTGTCTCTTTGGTTTGCTGAGGACCTGCTGATCAGGGATTTGTTGATGCGGATTGACCAGGGTTAGATGATGAATTAGAGCTGGTAGAGCTTTGGTGGCAAGTGCATGTGCAATACAAAGCAGAAGCGGAGGGAACTCATTACTTTACCTTTCAGGATCTTGCAACAGCGTGGCAGTAGTGGCAGCATTGACATGGTCAGAGCACAACTATGTATATGAAGACGGAAGGACAAGACTAGGACCACTGAGCTCCAGAAGCTGATGAAGTCCCATCATCGTGCCATACTTGCCTGGCATGGCCAGGGCTGGTGGACCCTGGACATCACACACACACCTGGGAGGAATATGTGACTCATGACAGCAGCTCTCCAATGGGTGGGTAGAAACAGAACAGAATATGGCATGAGAAAAAAGTATAACAACCACTGCCTTAAGAAGAATTAAAAATGTCCATGGATTGCTGCATTATATTGTTATCCTATTTTTCTTCCTAATTTTCTTTGGTACGGTAGATTATTGTAAGTTTTTAGCTTGTGTGGAACTCTAATACAGAATCTTTGAAGACAAAAGAAATATTAATTGGATTGTGGCTGCTTTGGATCTTTGTTTCCTTTAGTGTTTTTGAGTTAGACTATCCAATTGTCTTGGATAGAAGTGAGCTGGAAAAGGTAGGAGTTTCATTTATTGTTTCATATGAGTGCATCAAACTGGATTGATGCTATGTGGGAAAAAAAAAAAAAAAAAACAAAAACAAAGCAAACCCCAAACAAACCCACAAAACCGTGAGAAGTCCTGCATGATTATTTTCAGGAACTCATTTTAAATCTTTTCGCTTATGACAGTGAAATGGCAGTGAACTAAATTTAGCAGCTGCAAACTAAAAACTATATTTCCTATATTCAAGGCAGGTACAAGATAGCAATGTCTGTCTTTTGAATGCTTTACTAGGAAATTGCTCTTTCCTTCCCTTCTCCTTCCCTTTTTCCCCCCTCTCCTCTGGTCCCTGGTCAATCTAGCTGCCTTCTGTCTGGCATTGTTGTCGGAGCCTGTTGGTTCTGAAGAGGCTCATTAGCTACCGCTCTGTTCCCCAAATACACTCACATTCTGTACTTTATTATACCCTTGTAATGAAGTGTTCGGCTGAACTGAAACTTCCTTTTTTGCAAGGCCTAGCTTTCTGAATGTAGCCCAAGGCTCATTAACACTTTTTAATCCTACAGGGGGTTATAAATAATCTAGTCAAGGGCAAAACAGATTAAGTCAAATTGACATCTACCTCACATTACACAAAAGTGTATCTGTTGAGGTGCCTATTACATTCTTACATGTTTTCCAAGATCAAACATATATCTATATCTAATTTAAAGGATGCAACCTTGTTTTGCCACACCAGATTCACCATTGTAGTACAAGTTGTGCCAATGGGTAGCAAAATACGCTCCCTGGATTGAGAAGACAGTATCTAATTTGCATGGTTTTGAATAGTAGCCGATGTTATAGGGTTTGGGTAGTTCTACTTCTGAGTTTAGCATGCCAGGAGAATTAAGGCTGTAATATAAGGATGATTCTAATCCATTTGTCTGACATGAAATACATGAAATATTGTATGTCACTTGTTTGTATTTTGGTAATTTGATATTACTGGATGTGGGAAAAGGGAGATTGGGGTGTATATATAATTTGCAAATGAGATTATTTTCTATTTTTGTTTGTGGAGACCTAGGAACAGCGCTATGATGATTACTAAAAAAGAGGTAGTTTAATATACTAACAAATGCCTATGCAAGTCTTCAAGTTGCAAAATCTTACTTTGGTTTCTTAGGCTTTTGTCAGCATGCAGCACTTCACCTCATATACTCTGATCATAATCCAGCCAAATGTCCTCATGATGTTCAAGAAAGGAAGGATTTATGCCCCATTTTTCTGAGTGAAACTTTATACCCCTGGCATATTGCAGGTCTCCAAAATAACTCTGGTCTCCTTTAAGGGATTCAAGAACCTAATTTTCGTAACGTCTTACATTCGCCTCAGTAAAACTCTACGCTGGAGTCAGCATGTGGAACAGCTGGCATGGAAAACTTCACATCTTTCCAGTGCTTTTATTCAGAAATGTAAAAATCTCCATCTGGCCATATGCATTGAAACCTACCAGCCAGTTCTGTTGCTGAGAATTTAAAAGCTATAGCTAAGGTTAACCAGTACATTTTAAATATCACATTCAGATTTTGAAGATCATACAATGTAAAATATTGTTTCACTAATGCACTTTTTGCATTCAGATTGTATGTGAGGTAGAAATGAAAAGTCTTTGCTGAACTTGGACTTAACTGTTCCCTTTATAAAGGTTAGTAAATTTGCAGTGAATGACATCAATCTGGAGTCAACCCTCAAAACTGCCTTGGGGGATTGTATAAAACCTTCCTTTTGATCATGGCCATGATTTTATTTAAAAAATAATAACATCTTGTCTACTCTGCAAAAGTGTGAGGACTTTAAGCAGGTATCTGAAAGCTTCTGTACTATTCTAGCAAAATTAGTTATTGAACTTGAATAATATGCATGTAGGAAGGGATTGCAGGGTAGAGGACCCACTTGAGTCAAGTGTTTCTATGACAGAATTAATACTAGCTACTGTAGCTCTAACTCAGTGTTCTCTGATGTAATTACATGACTTAGGAAACCTTGTGAAGTGATGTTGAACTTGTAATTTTCATTCAGTTTCCTTCTTTTTTTTGGTGATGTCTAGTGCATACAGACTTCAAGTTGAAATAGTGCTTATATATTGAGTGGCAATAGACTATTTTGTTATAAATAGTACTGTACACATTTATAGATTATGGGCAGATAGGGTTACAAAACCAGAATAATATTTTGAATAGCCAGAATAGTAGTCCCTCAAATAGCGCTGGGGGAAAATCCATTATATGTATTCATGTTTACTTTCAAATTGAATGTAAGCTTTTTCTTTTCAGCAAAATGAAGTGTTCAGAATTCTTTCACTCAAATTCATTTTGTCCTGGAATCCTACAAAATAAAAGAGGGGATTGGCCAAAGCTTTTGTATATCACATTGTAAAAATGTGTATTTCTTATTTTCTTGTTTAATCCACTATGTAAAATATGCTTTAAATATCAAGCATGGAAAATGAGCACAACAACAAAGAAGCATCTGTCATTAGCAAAAAAGAAAGAAAGCTAGGTAATAACTCCAGGAAAGAATCTCACTTTCAGGTTAAAGCCAGACCATGAAGGAAGGTGGCTGGACATGGAATTAAAGCTGTGGAATTCTCTAGTGCAGGCATTTTTCCTTAGTAGGT
Organism: Gavia stellata; assembly: GCF_030936135.1. Classification (NCBI taxonomy): domain Eukaryota; kingdom Metazoa; phylum Chordata; class Aves; order Gaviiformes; family Gaviidae; genus Gavia; species Gavia stellata. The sequence goes on along the minus strand of NC_082594.1, from coordinate 113,279,269 downwards.
TTAGCCAAAATGTCTATTCCTGTAATTGCTACCCAGGCATTTTTCCTTAGTAGGTTTAGCCAAAATGTCTATTCCTGGAATTGCTACCCAGGCATAGGGCACCTGGTAATTATTGCATTCTGGTCCAGTAAAGGAATGTTTCACAAAGTGAGTGAGTTATGTGGGTTTTACTTCTAAAATAGTGAAGGTGTTTGGGCTAAAAGATTCTAAATACCAGTAAAAAGCGTCGTGTTGTTCAGCACCTCTCCAAAGAAAGAGTTCACAGGTTTTTTGGCTCTAACAAATCAAAATTTTCCTAACCAAAGTTGCCATAAGACACATAACTAGGTACCACATATTGATTCTGTCCTGACAATCACTGTACTTTTAAAAAGCAACCTAGCTGGTTATGTGAGACAATACAGTAATGCCATCTGTGTTTTCAGAATTCGTTAAAAAAGTCAAAGGAGCAATATGGATTTAAAGAACTGCAGAAGCGGCACAAGTTAAAATGTGTTTATGTTCTGGCTGGAGTTTCAGAAGCATGTTTTGAAGTCTCTGCTTCAGATCACATTGGCAGGTGTGGCTGTGGTGTTTGCAGAAAGCCCTAGTGACTGATCTTCACAGAGATGGGGTAACTGCCTACTGGTGACCCAGTCACACCAGTAGGGACTTTCCTCTTGGGAAACCAGATTATTGCAGCACATGAGAACTTCCCTGCCAGCAGAAGGAGAAGTTGCTTCCTTCCAGTGAGTTCTTGTGGGCTCACAATATTCCCTGCCAACTGATGGTTTTATCTGCAGTCCAAAGGCAGAGCACAAGGAAGGCTCTGGAGCTGGTCTGTGACGTCCTTCTGTGCCCAGTTTAATGCTTCTCAGGGCCCATGTAACTACCGGTCTTCCCAGAAAGCTACTGGGTGGAGAATCTGGCAGTGAGGTTGAAGGCTCTGAAAGAGGAGTAGCCTCATGCTTGGTTTGGGTGGAAGGAAGCCAGGCTCCTATTTGATGCCCTGGCACTCGCTCCTGGATCCTCCTGAAAACCAGACAGGTATACACTACCATTTACATCCCAAACTAAGCAATAGGCTTTTGTCCCAGACACCTCACTACGTTGAAAAGGATTGGCTAAAGGTCTTTCTCTTGGAGAAGGTAGTCTGAGGCTGGGAGAGTCATTTAGGGAAATAATTTCTGACAACTGTTAATATACCTAATTCTCATGGCTTAAAATTTTTTGCCTTACAAGTCTACAGCCTTCCTATTATGGAAGTATATTTTAAGTGGGTAATCAGATTTATTTTCAGGGGTAATTTTGCCACAGCAATTCTAGAAAGTTAGTATTTGAAAATGAAGGCAGAGATTTTTCTCAAAACAGTGCTGAGTAATTACGGTCTTCCTGGTGCTCATATATTGCTCTAACTTCATTTTATTACCCAATGCATCTTTTCTTCTTCCAATCAGCTTCAAATAACTCCCATGCTTGAACTTGAGAGCAGAGTGTCAGAGTTATAGGGATGACATTACACAGCCTGTCCTCTAGGCTTTCAAAGCATATTTCTTTTAGGGTGCCAGGAAAACAAATGGAGTACCAACTTCTGTAGGCTGTGGAAGACTAGAAATACTTCCAGGTATCTACTGACTTCAGTTTCAAATCCAATCAGAGAGACTTTTAAGTCAAATGGATTCTTTTCTGATACAGGCACAACCTTGCTCATTTTGAAAGTCTGCCTGTTTGTGGAATCTTTACTTATATTCAGATTTGAAGCTGACAAAATTAAAAAAGTGTAGTATGGAAAATTATGTAATTGGGCACTCTTGTTCCGGGCAATATTTTTATGTCAAAAGAATTTCCTTTTGGGGGAAATATTGCAGAATCACACAGAATCACTAAGGTTGGAAAAGACCTGTAAGATCATTAAGTCCAACCATCAACCTAACACCACCATGCCCATTAAACCATGTCCCACAATGCCACATCCACACGTTCCTGGAACACCTCCAGTGATGGTGACTCCACCACCTCCCTGGGCAGCCTGTTCAATGCTTCACCACTCTCTCAGTAAAGAACTTTTTCCTAATACCCAATCCAAACCCCCCTGGTGCAACTTTGAGGCCGTTTCCTCTTGTCCTGTCACTCGTCACTTGGGAGAAGAGACCAACACCCACCTCTCTGCAACCTCCTTTCAGGTAATTGTCGAGAGCGATGAGGTCTCCCCTCAGCCTCTTCTTCTCCGGACTAAACAACCCCAGTTCCCTCAACCACTCCTCATAAGACTTGTGCTCCAGACCCCTCACCAGCTTCATCGCCCTTCTCTGGACACGCTCCAGCGCCTCAATGTCCTTCTTGTAGTGAGGGGCCCAAAACTGAACACAGTATTTGAGGTGCGGCCTCACCAGCGCCGAGTACAGGGGCACGATCACCTCCCTGCTCCTGCTGGCCACACTATTTCTGATACAGGCCAGGATGCCGTTGGCCTTCTTGGCCACCTGGGCACACTGCTGGCTCATATTCTGCAGGCTGTCAATCAACATCCCCAGGTCTTTTTCTGCCAGGCAGCTTTCCAGCCACTCGTCCCCAAGCCTGTAGCGTTGCATGGGGTTGTTGTGACCCCAGTGCAGGACCTGGCACTTGGCCTTGTTGAACCTCATACAATTCCTAAAGGCTTGAGATAATTTTGGGCACCTGTCAGTAGAAAAAATAAATACTGAACCAATGAGATTAGTGTCATAATCTATTTTTATACTTTATTGTTTTATTACTGAGGATTAGTTTGCCCTGCCAGTGACTGGGGAACATCTTCATCAGTGCTTGGACCGGAGCAGTTATTTTGCCTTCATCTCTATATAGTAATTACTAGTGTAGTGGGGTGGACCTACTGCATATGTGCTTCCCCTATCAGCTGTACTTACTAGAGTTATTATTAATCTGTCATAATGAAGGGGAGGACAAGGAACAGAGGGTGATGGATGGAAGAAGCAGTGACTGTAGCATTGTGTTTGCCATTATATCAGGGTGGTGATGGGTACAGCCAGGGAACAGAAGGTGATGAATAGAAGAAGTGGTGATTGTAGTTTTATTGTTGTTTGCTGTGATTTGAGGGATGTTTTGATGCCTTACTAGCATAAACTATTTTCCATTCAAATGGGGAAACAAGCCTCTCAGGCTAAAGTCCCACAAAAACTTATGCATCCTGAACTTGGATCAAAACTTTAATTTCCTCTCTGAACTACATATGCTAGGGCACGTTAATATGTTTACACTACATTTATTAATTCTGTAGCCTATTTTCTGTGATGTATAAACATCAAAGAGTGGGGATGAAAAAGTGCTCATAAAAATTACCTTTTGCCATAACTCTCACTCAATGTCCTATCATAAAACAACATCCTTATTTGTAACAGGAGTTATAGACTGAGTTACTCTCTGCACTGTATGGTATTTTTACTGTGTAATTACTCTGCTAGTTAACAATGTTTACTACAATGTGATTCGGGGCAGCGTTCTTGCAAGTATCTCTCAGTAAATCAAAGTAGATGTACCAGGGCTGTTAATCAAATTCCTTTGCAAATATTTACAGGCGTATATCAAGCCTGCTGAATTATAGCTACTAAATTGCTGGGAACATACTCATGAAAACAAATCCTGTTTGTATAAGAAAGTAGGCACAATCATTCTTTAAACTGTATGATAAATCTTACTGCTCTGAAAAGGTTGAAAGTCATTTGGGTTTGGCAGAGGTAATGAAATGCATCTTAATAGACTTATGTTCAGCATTGTTAATAAAGAACAGCAGAATATAACCATTTTATGGGTGGGATCAGGTGGGTTCTGTGAAATTAAGGTTTGGTTCTGCAGTTGTTGTTCATTGCCAAAACTCTTATTTCTTTGTGGCAGCAAATCATGCAATAGACTTGCAGACAAATATAGCACCAGAGCTATTATGTTACGGAAAGAAACAAGTCATTTGTTTAGTCAGCAAATGTATGCTTAATAAAGAATACAGATTACTACAACATTTTCAGAATTGCTGTTAGCTTGATTGGTAAAACGGTCTCTCGAAAAAATTTCACTGAACTCAGGAACAATAAAATATAATAGAATTGGTATCCCCAGGGGTTTGCATGATACTGTATAATTGTGAGAAATTAGCCTTACCACAGCAACTCTACCCAAAGGTAGAGTTCTTGTGCAGCTTCTCTTTTAAGATATAGTTAACATTTGAAAATGTGCAATTTTCTTCACTTCTTTTAAAATTTGTTTTAAAAGAAGCAGCTAATTTCCTGTGCAGCTTTGCAGACCCAGAATGCAATCCATGCCTATAAAAAATAAAGCTATGCTACAATAAAGTCTGAATGGTATTTCAAAATTAATATTCAGTGTTCTTTTGTATCGGGGAATATGCATGTCCCAGGTGAAAACTTCTTTCCTTCTGAAGAAAAATAGTTAATTTTTTCTGCCCCTTCTCCCTTTTGTCATAAAAATAATTTTCTTTTGTCCATGGGGACATGTTTGTTCTGTCTCAATACCAGTGCGGAATAAAAATAAATGCCCTTCATATCTTAAAGAACACCTTGTTTATGTCACCTATCTACATTTCCATTACTGTATATGTGCACTGCAATGATTAGACACTGTACACCCAGGGAAGGGGAATGAAGCTATTAAAAATTAATTTGATTCTTACTGTAGGAGTCTTTGTATGGAAAGTCAGCTTTTCCCATCATTTAAAAGTTATTGATGCATACTGACATTTAAATTGTTGAGGTGCTTATTTTTTAGACTTTGACTATATAAGTTAGGGCCCAGTTCTATCAATAAATTTGTAATATTTGATTGTTTTTTCCTAATCAACAGGTAAACAGGCATAAAATGTAATAACAAATAACCAGACATAAAAGCAAAGAATAGACAGTCGTATAAGTCAGTGCCTGCCTGTGACATTCTCTTCTGAGTTATTTGAACTCCAGAGAAACACACTGAAAAGGACTCCCCCATCTCCTATAACAAACAACACGAAAATCTACTCAGGAGATCCACTTGTTCTGCACTACACTGTCTTTCAGAAGAGTCAGAGGGATTCTCATGTGAGGCCCGAGAAGTGGTAAGCTTCACTTGTTATTTGTGTCTATGTGCATTCTAGGAAAATCTATCATATATTATAAAGGATAGAGGAGAGTAAACCCAGTATCTATCCTTCTCCAGCCAGACCGCATTCAAAATGGCCAGAACCTCGAGAAGAGCAAGAGAGCTGCCAGTGCTGCCTTGAAAGCATGACCTCGTTTCATGTAGTCTCTTTTTTCTTGTCGCAAGCACCTCTTTGTTGCCTTGCCTGTCTTTGATGCCAAGTACCCTCCTCCACTGCAAAGCTTCCCTATTCTGCCCTGCACGCGGGTGCCCAGGCCCACAGCCACGGCTAGCACGAGTCAAAAGCTCCCGCCGTTTCAACCCCAAGGGAGCCTCCTTTGCAAATCCCCGTGCTGCACGGCAAATACCATCCAGCTCCTTAAGAGGCCAAAGGGTCTTTTGACAAGGTCTCCGAATTGTTTCATCCGCCTGAGTGCTCCTTTCTGAAGCAAACAATTTTCATGCTCTGAACACCAACATTTATCTCTAGTCCCCAAAGTGCAGCAGCATTTTGAACTTGAAGAATCAATGATGTTACCTAGGTGGATTATTTGAAGACAGTTTTGTTGTTGCTGTGTAACCTTAGTTCAGTGACAGACACTGTATGATGGGGTAATTCTTCTAATTCATTTGCAGCCTCTTTTGTTTGTTTTATCATGTTTCACTAACCTGTCCTTTGCTTCTGATAATAGCTTATATGATCTTTCTTTCAGTTCGATCATCTTATTTGATTACAGAGACATTTGATAATGCTTCTCTGATTTTTCAAATGCAAATACAATAGAATATATGCCAGGGTACTTTAGCTTAGAGCCAAACAGAACTGAAATAAGAAAAAAAGCTGGTCTATGATTTGTAGTCCTTTGACAACACGTGGACTTTGTGTGCCATATGATATTGTTTTAAGTATAAAGCATACCTAAAAGTTGCTTATCTTACTTTAATATTTAAGAAGACAACAGCTAGGTATGAGGGTGGCAGATAAAGCAGTATAAATTATGTAAGCTTGAAAGCAGAAGAATTGCAGTGGAAATCAGCAACCTTGGAACGTATAGCAGTCAGGTCTTTGAACTCAAGAACTAACGTGGAAAAATAACAGCAGAATTATTCTGTGACATTCACACTCTGAGATAACAGCAGAAACAAGTAGAGTGGTTTGAAATTCACCATGTATACCAGGAGTATTTTAAAAAGTGGAATCACCTTTTCTCCCTCGTATTTAATAATAAACATTACTACTCAAGGAAGGATATGCATTTGAAATTTAAAGAAATTCAAGGGGTCACTTTACAGCCACAGTTCCAGAGAAATTCTATTTTGAATAACAAAAAAAAAAGTTTCCTCTTTCCCTAGGATCACATGTTATAATTTGCTTCCAGCTGGTCTCAGAGCCCCAGGAAAGGCTAACCTCCAGGTGCAATGCATTCGGGACACAGCTTCAGTTTGAATTCTCAATTGGGTTCTTGTCGTGTGAGGAATGTTCTGAATATTTACACATGTTTTTTCTTAGAGCAGCATTGTCCTGAAATGTACTATGTTTCTGGAGTGCCATAATTGCTCTGTAGGAGCCATTTGAGTCTTTCAGGTAAATGCAAAACTGATACGAGAGTGTATTGTGTGAATTCCCTTTACTTATCTGACTCACCTTCATTTTTGGAACTGTTATAATATGTTGTGTATATCTGTCATTAAAAGCTCATTCAAAAGCTCATCTGTAAGGTAATAGATTGTGACAGCTTCTTTGTTTATTTTTTGATTATTCCTGGGGCATTAATTGTATAGACCTTGGAATCCATGGATTATTCATCGATCGAGAAAGTGTGCTAGGACTGCAAGATGAAAATCCCCTTGAGAGTTTTATTGGAGATGTTACTGCATTTTCAGTCTCACTTTGAGACAAAATAACATCTCAATCATTTTTATTTTTCTCCTTGAATAGTCAGCACATAGCATTTGAAGAAAGGTCTGTAAAGGTAGTTTCATCACCATTGTGCTAGAAAAGTAATTTCTCTCTCTCTCCCATTTTGGGTGTTGTATGTTTTCTTAGGGAAGCTGTCCCATGGGAGTGTGTCTGTGTGTCTCTGCAGGTGCCCTTGCTGGGCAGCTAGGAGAGTTGTAGCAGCTGGTTAGAAGGGGGAGAAAGAACCATATTGAAAGCAATGATTTCTTCCTTAGGACAGTGAGAGAAATCATCACAGGAACTCACAGGCGTGCTCAAGTGTTTTCATAGGGTGGAGTTGATTGCATAGAGCTTTCATTTTGAGCAATTAGTTGTTCATTTAGATTCATTTCTTGTTTCACTACATTTTTGGATAAAAAAAATTATTTGTTGACTTGGCAAACCCAACACAAATTAAAAGAAAAAAAACCTACTAAATTTCTAATAGCTTTATTTAACTTTTTAATTTACTTTGTACAATTTACACAGTTTTAAGGTTTTTGCAGTTGATTGCAGGGGTGAGGTGGGTGGAGCTAAGATCTGAGATCCTTAGAAAACTCCTCAGGGACAGGAATCTTTTACTTCCAAGTTCTGACTGCTACTACCACACCAGGACATGAAGGGAATTCATCTCTCCCTTCTTGATGTAATTTGAGTGTGAATTTGGTCTTCCTAAGGAAGGAAGATCAAATATCTTCTATCCAAGCACAAATAAAGAAAGGGAAGTGGAGAGAATAATACTGTTTGACATTGTCAGAGGTAACATGTAACCTACTGCTAAGCATATGTTACAGACCTACCTATGTCAATATGCAGAGAGTGCGTCTATTATAGTCCCATCTAGAGACCTCAATTCTTCATTTCAGACAGTAGCAATTGAAATTTTCAGCTTTAGAGATATACCTGTAGCTTGACAGCCTTGACCTCAGTCTGTACGCAACTGATTAAATGTGCTCATTCAGGCTGTAGACTGTGCAAAGAAGGACTTCTGTATTGCTTAAGTGCACCCCATCTTCGAGTCTTTGTTAGAGGGGAAATAGCAGCAAATGGAGGAAGAAGGTATCAATTAGGGCTTACTAATGAGTCTAACTGCTCTTTGATACAATGAGCATGGCTGGCTGCAGGTGGACCTAAGCTGCCTCTGCTTGTTCTCCATGCTTGGTTAGGTATGAGTCTACTATTCCTGGGTGGGTTAGCTAGCTATCATCCATTTGGCTCCAATAGTTTTACAATACTAGTGATCACAATAAATTACGTGCACTAACATGACGAATAACCTGATGAGGACAGTTATTTTGTAGCGAAGCTAAGCACCACATGAACAAGGAATAGAAGAGCATATATTAGAGATTTTATTTGACAGGTTAATGTACCATAAAATTTTGTTGGTCTTTGAGAGAGAGAGGTTCAGAGATGCTGTTAGAGAAGAGAAGAGAACCAGTGTCTGCTAGAGTCTTGTAGCTCCTCATTATAATGTCCTCACAGGACCAACAAGAGATGAAATTGGAGGAAGAGCATGTAAGATTTTTTTCAGTGAAGTTTTTTTTTCCCCCTTTGAAAAATTTTGATAGTCATACAAGTTGAAGGTTTTCTCTATATTTGTCAGGAATTTCTTTCTGATTTTGCTAAAAAACTGTATTCTAGACCTAAATGTTGTGTCTATTTAAAAAGACTGAAAAAAAACCCCCACAAACTTTAAAACTGCAGTGATTATGGGTCCAAGACTAGCTGTGAAATAACTGATCTGGAGGAAAGTACAGTCACTCTCTACCCTTGCAAAGCTCACAATCAAACAGCTGTTGTTACAGTTGTGCACTGGACATGTTTAGCACCATAATTTTAGTAGGTTTTATTGTCTTCCCCTCAGACAGATATAAGCATCGTGTATTTGTTCTTTATACATTGTTCATGCCTGGAAATCAATAGGAAAGTTCCGACAATGCAGTAGTATTATTTCCTCATGTTTTGAAACAAAATCCCTTCGTAATGCTTGAAACACCTTCAAATGATTTCTCCTGTCCTGTTTACCTTCTAAGGGCAATAATATGCCCATAATTTTTTTCTTTTTTCTTTTTTTTCTTTTAAAGGTAGAGCTTCCTACTGAAATCGATAGGGAGTTTGCTTAGAAATCAATAGGATGATATGGCCCTGAAACTTAAGACAATGGTGGCTCTCTAATCATATCAGAAAAGGTGGTTAAGATACCACAAACAAACCACTAATCCGCAGGCAAAGGAATGGGTGCTAAATTAAGAGCAACCATCTTTACCAGAGCCTAACTCCATTTAACTTCGGTGGGAGCTTTGCCTGCAAGAGAGCAGCAGAATGAAGTAAGAAATGTGAAGCAATGTCATCAGATTTATTAATCAAACATTGGTTGCTGAGCTAAGGTCACTTACCAAGAGCAGGTTGGTCTTTAAATAAACTACACAGGCAACATCACTGATTTCTTGGTTGAAAGAACTTCTGGTCCTTGGGGACTGGGAAAGCAAGAAATGAATGCGGATGTTCAGAGCATCAAACTGCCTGTTCCCAAATGAACAGGCTAAACTGATGAAACAATTCCAAGTCTTTCTCAAAAGACCTTTTGGACCTCCAAAAAGCTGACTGGACTTTTACAAGCATAGCAGGGATTTACAGAATTACTCCTGTGGGAAGTAAGCAAGTAGAGGGTACAGACTGCTTCTGGTTATTCCAAACCTTCTCCTAGTCCTAAAGGATTGCATTTGGATATTTTTTTCAGTAAGCTGAAAACAAATAAGCAACTTTAACATTTCTTATCAACCTTATTTTTTCCCTTTTGCAATCTACAGCTCTGATTCTTGAAATCTGTGTGAGTCCCCCAGATGTTTTCAGCAGACCTTTGTACCCATAGGGGACAAAAGCTAAAAGGACCCAGGCTAAGAATTTTTTTTTGGTGACTGAGTAGTAATAAAGCCAATTAGAAGCTCTCAATAATAGTTTTGTAAGCAGTACAGCAAAGATGGAGATGGCCATATTTAAATAAAACTGTAGAAACTGAAGACTATAGTTCCCCTTTAAAATGTAGTAATAAATTTATTTACAGTATTAAAGATACTTCTGAAAAAATTAGTCTCAAGGGAAAATGTAGGCAGAAAATGTATGTATATGGTTGCTCTTAAAGAGGTGGTACTTCTGTTATCTCCTATATCTAGTTGTATCCTAGCTCTACGCTTAAGGTTAGAAAACTGGTCACACAATGAATTTGGTTTTTATTACTCCTCTTGGCTACTTTTACTTCATTCCTAAAAGTGATTTTAAAGAGTTATCACAGTTTTCAAAGGCTGGAAGACGAATTTGAATCCAGATTAGTAGTTAAGCCTGTGAGTCAAGAATGATTTATTTTCTAAAATCTGATTATATTATTTTGCCAATCAATACTGAGCAAGGCTTTTGTTCATCTTCCACACATGGTCACTACTGCAAATAAGTAAGTTTAATTTGCTTTGTAAGCTTGCTACGAGAGGCCCAGTGGAGAGCAAGGGCTGTAAAGAACCTCCTGCATTTGTGGTTTTATTAAAAATTGTTTTCTCCAGAGAATTCTCAGCCTGTTGGATTAAAAATGTAAAGAGACCTTTTACTCTAACTATCTCACAGTTATCCCCTTAGTAAAGTTTGCTTTTGTGATAATTACATTTTACCATCTACAGTAGTTTACTAAATGAACAGCTTTTCTCTGCTGCTTCTAGCCTTGACCGTTTTCCTCTGATAATTTGTGGTTACAATGAAATCTTTAGAAACATGTGTTTGCCTTCCTTCTGTTTGTTGTTTTCCTTCTTTTGTTTCGATAGCAAATGATTTTGTTTGTGGTTCTGGTGATTATGGACCACAGGACTAATTTAGGAATTATGTCTGAAGTAACATAGCATTGACACTGCTGTTTCCATTGAGAAGAAAACTGCAGGCCCATTCATTTTCCCTGTTCATAGAAAAGGAACCATTCTCCATTAAGGAAGGAGTTCTCAGCTTCCAGGATGCCCTGAAGAGGCAGAACTTCAGGATAACATCCTCTCCAACACTAACATTTTTTGATGGAAATATTTCATGTGTGAACGTGTGCATGATCTCACCCTACAGAAATTTTGCGCTTTTTTTCAACTTTGTAGCAAATAAAGAACCTCTGCTTGCATGTAAAACTGTAAAACTATTATTACTATATCAAACAATAATGCTTATTAATACTGATCATTTTTGATCAAAAAAAAATCCAAACTATTTCCTATGGTAATGGCATCATTGTTCTTTGAACAAAGAAGCAGGTAGAACTTTGAATACATCAATCTAACCAGGCACCTCTATATAAAATGCAAATAAATATTTTTCTCATTTTAGTTCAATGAATTTTTTTTTTAATATTAAAGCAAGTTTGTTTAATTTTTTGCAGTCCATCTGATTCCAAATCATATTTTGGTATGACTGCTTTACACTGAAAAATGTGAATCACAACAAACTTGATGCAAACCCACTTTCACTTATAAATCAGGATGACTAACATGTAAAATCTTTGAGTGTGAATTAAAACCCAGCTCTAAGTCTCTGATTTTTGTGAATACTTGTGAATGACGTGAGAATTTCTGCTCCACCTCTGTTGCTTAATCAGGTCTGCTAATTTCTGAAAGAAGCTACTCGGAAAGAGCTGACAGAGGACAGAATTAAAGAAAAACCACAACACTCTTGGCTGATTAAAAATAAAGCTGGGATTTGAAATCCTTAAAATAAATATTTTCCTACCTGCACTTCAAAGGCAGTCTTCTATTGCTGAATGGAGCTATGAACCTTCAGCCTCCTAAATTCCTAGTAACCTGGGCCATCAGCAATATACACCACTGAATTAAATTTTCTAAAATTATTTCTGTATAATCCCTGTGATTTGGAACTTTGCTATTTCTGCAAATGTAAGTCACAATCTTGGGCACAAAATTCAGAATGTACTAGTAAATTTGTATGCTGAGTAAATCTGAGTGTGAAGCTATAAAATAAATAATCGGGAAAAGAGCTCAGTACAGGCTGAGATCTTTCTTAAAAGTTCAACCATAAGAATGTCCCAGCTGTCTTACAAATAGGGCCAAAAATATTTTTCGTAGTGGGACATATTAATCTAGATATTAGTATGCAGTACTTGAAAAGTTTGTGATATATATAACTATGACCTCCAGTCTCTCCAGTAATACTATTGCAATCACTAATTTCCAACAAAAAGCTACTCTGTCAGGTCAGTCAGAACAGAGATGCAAACCATTTATATTTTCTTTATGTTTGAGAAGTGTGTCTTTGGTTGTGTAGCTCAGGTGCTGCAAAGAGGCAACACAGTTTTTCAGGAAACTTGGCCTCCCTTAGAAGAATGATACCGTTCCAGTCTTCTTGACCACTTCCACTTTTGTTCCTTGAACCTTTCAGCACGGGATTTCATGGTAAGTGCAAATCTAAAGTGTCTTGGATGGTGAATCCCCTTGCTTCTGGCTTACACGATTCTAGAATAGTATCAACCATCAGATGTTTTCTTTATTGTAAACTTACAGTGCTGTTTTTTTTTCCCTTTGGTATTTTTTTTTCTGAAGTTGTGCTTAAATATACAACCTGTATTCCAGTGAAACACTGGAACAGGCTGCCCAGGGAAGTGGTGGAGTCACCATCACTGGAGGTGTTGAAGGAATGTGTGGACGTGGCACTGTGGGACATGGTTTAGTGGGCATGGTGGTGTTGGTTTGTGGTGGGACTTGATGATCTTACAGGTCTTTTCCAACCGTAGTGATTCTGTGATTTAATTGCTAATGGTCTTGTCATACATGTTATAGCCTTTGTTAGAAAGCACATTAATAATTCAACAGTACTGGTAGTTGGACGAGACATGTTTCTTCATCACAGCCCCTCATATTAACTTTCTCCCTGTCTTTCCCAAGATCGTAGTATAAATTTACTATGAAGCATGAATCAGCCTTGCTGAACTCTGTAAAATGGGTTTCAAGGCCAAGTACAGTTGTCCTATGTTATCTGGGGGCGAGGGAGGGGTGTATGTCTCATGTAGGGGAGAACAAAACCACGCTGTCTTATGCCATCCTCAGTAAAGCCTCTAGACATGACTGCATGGTTGATAGCGTAAGAGACAAATGCTTTTCCTTTGCCACAAGATTATTGAGCAATTCTACCATTTTTCATGCTAAGTCTCAATATGGACTAATGTGTCTATTCCCCCCACTCTCAAAAAAAAGTCACAAATTCTCATGCTGAAGGTGGAAGTTGTGTGCTTGAATCTAGGCATGTGTTAACAGGGAGTCAGGAATCTTAGCCAGCTGGTACATACGCTTTTGTTTTTCTTTCCTTGCAAGACAAAAGAGTGTGGCTGGATTAAAGTTTTAGCAGTCTAACAGTTTAAGCCCCCAAATTGTCACACATTCTCGGCTAAAACAAGGAATATTGTATTCCTTACGGCTACTCTGCGTATCATCACCACTGCATCAAGCAAGAACATAACAGTGGCAAGTCTACATTAAAATCACATTAATGATGTGCCGAACAAGAAAGCTGGGGAAATTGGAGACAAGGCAGTCCCTAATCCCCTCTCTGGCTGTAAAATTCTCAGCTGGCAGAAATCGGGAATCCAGGCACAGTGCTGCTTAAATGCCCCTGTTAAAGGCTGTAAGCAGAGTATCTGTAAGAATAGGCAGCGTGGAGCAATTTACTTGCTTTTTTAAAAAGCATTTGAACGTTTTGCAGTCACTCAAATAGTGGTGAACTTCAATTCATCTATGAAAATAAAAATTCTGAACTATTTTGCATGAACAACTGATGTCTTTATACTGATAAATACTACAGTACTGTAACTCAGTGCAGGTAATCTCCACCCTGAAAGAGCATACAGTCTAAACAGACAAAATGAATAAAAGGTAAGAAATGCATTGTTATTCTTCCCTTTTTAGAGAAGGGGAAACCAAAGCACTGAAAGGTTAAGTGGCTTGTCTCTGGTCACACAGGGAGACCATGGCAGGGCTGTGAATTAAATGCCTCTTCCTGTAAGAACTGCACTGTCTCCTTAGGAAATATGAATAGCAGAAAGGAGGGAACCTACCTAGCACAAATTTACTGTATGGTACTTGAATAACATGGCAGGTAGCACTGGAGCTGAAATAATGAACTGATAGCTGACAATGGACAAAAATGTATTGTAACACTAAAGAATGTGAGAAACTTGGTAGTTTCTTCTCCCTCTCTAAAGCCTTTTTCCTCATGGCAACAAAATGTATGTATTTGCTCTGTCAGTCCCTTCACCCTTTCGCTTGCGACCGATCTTTACATAAAGGGAGCACTTCTGAGGATACCGCGTTCCTGTGCCCGTTGTCAAAACTCGCCACCCGAGCAGGGGGGAGAGCCTTCGATTTAGATCCAGAAAGGCTGTGCTGAGAGCTCCGTGGCTACCTGTTCTGCTTGGCTGGCCAAACAGCACACGTGGCTGGCACTGAGGACACCAAGTCCTGCCCCTTGCAGCTCCCATATGCAGGGAGGATCTGTGTGCCGGGCTGCTTGGGCAGAGGGATGCCCACAGGTGCGGGGGAATGAGGCAGAACTGCAGGAGGTCTGCAGGAGGTCCCCCCACGGCTGTGCATGGGGCACCGCATGGGTTGTCTGGCACGGAAAGCCTCTTGATGGTGGCGGACTCTGGCCCATACGTAAAGAAGAACAATCTAAAATAATTTTAGTCTGTTCCTTATGGGGTTCATTATGGTTTTCTTCTTATTTGCTCTAGCTATTTTTTCTTCCTTCCCCGTTTGCCCTAGGCAGTTGAAGTAGTGCTCCTAATTGTTTTCACTTTACACAAGTATAAATTCACAGCTTGACATTGAGGTTCATACTTGGTAGAGTTTGGTTTTATTATTTCAGACTTTACAAGCAAGGGAAGTTGGCCTAATTTCAACAACTGCCAAAGCTACCTGAGCTGCGCAAAAACAATTACATGACTAGTAATTAGCTAAACCTTGATAACAGGTAGTTTGATTAGCTAGTGTGAAACAACCATATCAAACCAAGAATTTCCCAAAGCATCTAATTGAGCTTAAGGCCATTTAAACTTCAGTAACTTCCTGTAAAAACCCTCAGCTACAGCTTTTCATTTTATAGTTGCAAATAATGTAAGTAACAATACTTTTGAAGTTTATAGACTAGACAGATTCTTATGCAAGCGAACAGTGTTTTCCATTCAGTGTTTCAAAGATGTGGCCTTGAACTTCTTGATTATTTATAAGGCAGTTTTTTCCTTTCCCTTCTATTTCTGTAGGTCGGACATTGTACAATGTGTACGGACCTCTAACATAAGGTTCTTTCAAGTTGTTTGCGCAAAACACATTATATTTAATGCAAACAGGTCTTTGTCTCTCCAGATAATTTACTGAAGTAGCTGGAAGGATATCAACTTTCCAACAATTGTTTTCTTGTCAAGATTTTTTTTTTTGTTTATTTCTTTCAGCTAGAGGTTCTTCCCTAGAAATGACAAAGGGCAGGTACTTCAGCTCCTCATGGTGATTTATAGACATATTTTAAAAATGTAACTTTCAGGAGTCATGTGTTCATGTGAAAACAAAACAGGGTACCCATCTTGATTAGTAAAGAAATTTGAAATGTCTGGTATGTTTTCTTTTATTAATCGTATCGCTCTGTATACACATAAATAGCGTTTTTCAGTATCTTCCTATGGAGAAATGCATTATTTTCCTTCTGTATTTGCAGTTGTAAAAATGCTTGTTTGCCTGCACATTTGTTGTCAGGCTCTTTTTCATGCTAAGAGAAAGAAACAAGAGGAATAAAGGAGCCCAAAAGAAGCCAGTATTTCTTCAGAGAAGAGGATGGGCTGGGGTAACTTGAGAAACAAGCTTTTCCTTACGAAACAATGATAAGCAATAAGGAGTTGGATAATTCAGTGCTTTATCTTTTTGCCTGCTGTAACTAAACTAAGAAAAGAATTCAATAGAAAATCAGATATGCAATTGCTCTTCCACTTCCAGTGGTGTGAAAAGAAAGGAAAAAAGGATATGGCAGCTCTTTGTCAAGAAGCAATCTACATGTCAAAAGAAGCATTATTCAAATTGTTTGATGAAGAAGCATCAACTTAAATTCCTGGATCTAGTGTGTGTGACCCAGGCTTTTCCTGTCTCCTGCGTGTGAACATGAACTCTGAAGGCACTTCTCTGCTCTGACACATGCTGGCTACCTGTTCTTTATTGTACCACTTGTCATGCAGAGAAGCACAATCGCTCGGAGATGAGGAAATGTTATTACTGCTTGATACTGAAGGATAGGCTCAACAATTTCTCTAGCTTCTCTGTAACATACTCTTTGCTCCTTAAATGTCCTGGACTTCTTTGCTTGTTTTCAACTCCCCACACTAAAGCTGTAGATGGCTGTGGTCAAGGGGCTTTCTCTGAGAACATGGGCGAAGGACAGTAGGATTGCTCTGGTACTCTCAGTGCTAGAATTAGAAATAGCTGCTTCTTGCTGTGCTTCATTTCACCTACCACATTCTTTCAGTGAAACAAAAAGCTTTGCTCTCTTTCTGGGCATTAAAACATCAGCATCTTCTCTGGAAGGGAAGAAACCGGGAACTGGAAATAATTTCCGTGAAAGTTGTGTCCCTTATACCTCGGTAAAATTTAACTATTGGGATCTTCCATTTTTAAAATTTTGTGTGAATCACACAAAATCTCCCTTTCTGTTTAAACAGCTTCTTAATACCATTTCGCCACGCTTTCTCGAGTGCCCACCGCGACTTGTTTTGTTTGTTTGTTTGATCCTGGGCCACAGGTATGTTTCAAAAACTGGTTTGTGGGAAATGCTTCCTATGCTTTATATAAGTGACTCCAGGTGGCATAGCCTGTGTATTCAAATTGGATGCTACTCCAGTACCATTTGTCTGCTGTTTTCAGCAATGTCTGAAGATACCATCTCAGACCTTTCTAGCAGCACACTTGGACTGATGAAGCTGTCTTTATATGTGCACGCCTGCAAGTCAGATCAAATGTCTATACCTAGTGGAAAATTTTGCTGCTAGACACTTGACACTAATGAAATACATGGAACACATTTCTGCATGCCATGTGCTGCATATGTCTGAGCAAAAGAATCAGCTCTCTGTTTTTAAGTATGTGCATAACAAGGGACAGCAGGATGTTCCTGGTTAAAAAAGCACACTACTCTTTTCTCCGGTTTTGTTTCTGGCTGGCAACTTTTGAAAAACATTTGAAAAGTTTAAAGAATGGCATATTATTATGCACTGCAGAAGGGGAAGTTTATTGGCATGCACTTTGTGGTGACCCGTGATCAAAAGGCTGGACTTACCCTTGTTTAATGTGCTTATGAGCATGTATACTTGACCAAGGTTGGCTTTTATGAGTTTTGCCTTTAGAGGTGCTGGCATGATATGCTGAGTAGAGAGAGGCTGCAAAAGAGAGAGAATAATTTTTTTTCCTCCTCTTCTGTTTTCCTCTGCTGTATACAGATCTCCTGCTGGTTAGAGTTTGCATCTGAGATGTGCATGTTCAGATTTCTGCTCTGAACTGGGTGGGAAAAAGGTTTAGATCCTGGATCTAAATGCTGTAGTGAGCTCTGGTCACAGGTCATCTTGGACATGAGCCGTTTCTCTATGAAATTCCCGTTCGATGTTTTCCATTAGAAACTGCTTTGTTAGAAACTAACAATTCAAAGCAAAAGTAAGAAACTCTTCCTCCGCATCCCATGCACCTCTGCTCTATAGCAGTTCTTGGAAATGGTAAGGAAAAGGATGACCCAGCAGTTCATGATTGATAAGGCAAGAAAAATGAAAGCAAGGGCTTTTGAGACAACTGTCCCATTTAATTTCTGTACATTCCTTTTCTTTTCAGTAACGGTGCCTGCTACTGAAACACTCCCAGTTTTTCTGCCAATATTCAAGGAAAAGCTTTTCCTGTCTTAACTAAACTTCTCCTTTTAACTTAACTGAAATTCTGCATCCTAATGATGATTTACTTTAAATCAGGCTTGTTTCATAAAAAGAAAGTACAATCATTTTAACTCTCTGCATCAGATAGGTCGATCATCCAAGTGAAACTAAATAAAATAGAGAGGGCATTTGTGGGGATTTTTCTTGGTTTTGCTGTTTGAAATCTAGCCTAAAGAGAAAGGAAGTCATTTTGTCCTCTGTCCAGTAATGTATATGGCCTATATGAAATAATGTATGTAACTATTTTAAGCTACAGCTGCTTTGTACTTGTTGCTTTTGACAGTTGATCAAATATAAGCCTACAGAAACAGTTTTTTCTAGCTGGCTCCAATACTGCAAGCAGATCTATACAGATTGCTCTTTTCACTTGTAGGGAACGTCAGCGGCCTTCTGTGCACCTCATAGGCTTCAGCGAAGATACAAGAGGGGATAAATTTGGCCCGTTCTTTTCCCATTGTCATCTTCTGTGTGTAGAGTTCACATACTCACTTTGATACAACATCCAAAAAATTTACAACTCAGGATACATAAAATCTGAGACTTCATTCTGATATATTAAAATATGAATATATATTTTAAATTATTATTTTATTGTTACATTTTTCCAATTATGATTTTTTAACAGTCAAATTGGTGAATTGAATATAACTTTGATAGTTTACTAATTGCTAGCATGACTTATGCCTTTCCCAAGAAGTTTTGTTTTGCTCATAAGAACGATGCTACTGAGATCCTGTGCAGGATTCAGTTCATCTGCCACCGAGACTGATCATACAACATTAGTCACTTTACGGTTCAGGCCTCTAAAAAGTGGATTTTTGTAGCATTGGGGAACTTTTATACACATCAGTCTTACCTGTTTGGATACCTTTTTTTCATTCAAGTGCATTCAGACTATGTGCAACTTAATTTCTGATGTAAAGATTGTGACCACACTGGCTCGGGCATTTGGCTTTTGTCTTACCTCAGAAAGTTCTCATATTTATTTGAAGGGATAATATGTAGGGTTTTCCCAATTTTATAATTTTTCTAGTAGATTTAAACTTATCTCTTTATTCTCTTTTCCTCAGCAACATCAACATTTTATGAACAAACCATATTGCTAGAGACTTAGGAAATAATACTCACTTTAATGCCCTTGTGAAATACTCTTGGATGATGACAGACATAATATAAAAAAGACATCAAGTTGCCAGTATTTGACAAAAAGTATTATGAAAATAAGTCCTAGTCCTACCTCCTTGTTATCCAACAGGACCTGTCCCTCAGCCTGCTTCCTGAGGGACAGAAGAGGCAGCAAAAGCTAAGGGTTTGGGGATTTCCTTTCCAAGAATAGTGTATAAATTTGAGATGAGAGATCATAATAGTGCTTCTATCTTCAAGTTGACTTTAACTGTGATTTTAATGCAGGTAAAAACGTGTGGAAATTATGAAATGAAGCAGCAACTGGATTTGGGAAATTGTCGAAGTGTCCTAGGATTATATCATATCTCTATGCAGAAGAGTGGAAGGTCATTTTCAATTCAGATTTTCTTCTACAACTTGCCAACTCTTTCTGTAAGTATTTGGTAATTTGGGGGTTAAATTTGCTAATATTTTCAGGGAAACTGACAGTGAAATTATTCAAATAAAATACTGTCTGGTTCTATAGCAACGACAGGTACCACTCCTCTTCCAATGTCACATTGTTTTCTCACATTTCTAATTTGGTGGTCAGATGGTGGTCCACAGGTAATATATCAAAACGTTTCTCCCCTCTAATTTCATTTGTCTCTGCAAAGATTCTTGCAAATTTATTCCACGGAAAGACTGACAAAAGTAACTTTCCCAATTTATCTTTCCTTCCCCTGAAGGATTATCTCCTCCCTGCTGTAGATAGTGACATTTCTGGTTTGTTCTCTGCTGTTTTTTGGCTGTTTGGCTTGGACTTTTTGAAACCATTCTTGATTCCTTCATCAGTGTTTTATCCTCACTCTCCTTTGGTTCATTTCTTCCCACGCTAAATAAATGCTGGCGTCCCGTTTGCCTCTGCCTGGAGTGTATCAACTGTGTTTCCATTCCAGATTTTCTAAAATTTATCTTCAATCCCTGGTAATCTACTTTTCCCGATGATTTCCAAGCCTTTTATTTTTGTTTCCTAGCCAAAGCTGTATTTCCTGAGCTGCTAATTGCCTCTGATGCTGTCACTCATAGTTGTCCCAGGATTTGTACTTTTGCTGGCTTTCTTGCCTCTGTTCTCAATAGATCATCCTCTGACTCTTCTTTCAATGTATAAACAGAATTCTTCTCCTCACCTTCCCTCTTGACACTATAATGTTTTGCAATAATTACAGGCAAGAACTTCTAGACCCAAAAACTTAAGCAAGGTTAAGCTTAGTATGTTCACATAGGATGGATCTTAAAAAAGTAAGTGGATTAGTTTTCTGTAAGAATCAGAAGTATTTGTAATACATATTTAGAGGATAACGATGTTATTTTAAAATAGTAATGTGTGGAAAAATAGGGAACTACAGTAAAATACTTCCCTGATTGTAATAAAGGGTATAACTGACAAGGGAACGTTAGAGGCATACACATGGTAAATTACATTCATATTGATTTAAATTGGTTTTAGAATTAGTCTGTAACCACAGAGCACTCCCGCTGTGCCATGTGTTGTATAGCTAAATGGAAGAGGAATATTTTAGAATGACTAAGCAGAACATTAGAAAAATTAAAATGGTGCATTAAAAAGAAAAGATAACAATTTACTTTTCAGGGAAGATTCCCAGATTGTCTCCAACCTGCAGACTGGTTTTGCTAAGCTATGGTGATGGTTTGTGTCAAATGAGTACAGGTGACGGACTTCTTACTGGCAGTATTTTGTTCCTCTCCTGCTCCGGCAGCCCCACTTACGGCTGGCATAAGGCGACCTTGGTGCTCCCCACCCCGAGATGACTGTTCCATTGCAATCCTTTGTAGCAGGTGAGGGATCAGCCAGAAGAATGAAGTAATTGAAGTGACAGGGCTTTTAGTAGTCACGGTTAAACTAACCAACAAGAGACCTAACCCTGCTGCCCCTTTCCTGCTTTCTTCAGCTGGTTACCAAAAGCTCTTATGTCTCTTGTCTTTCTCCTCCTGTTCAACTCTAGGTAATGCTTTCTGCAAACATTAGTTCCCTCTTTCTCCCGTCTAGTTAGTAACACGTTTTTCTCAAGCTCCCATATCTCCTGCCTTCGGCACCTGCGCTGAGGCGGGTAGCCATCAGGCAAGCTCAGTATGGCTAGAAGGGCTCCCACCTCCTGCCCGTACCCGTCAGTCAGGCCCACAGTCTGCTCGCTTTCACTAAAGAGGCTTCCGGACAATGTCTCAGCCTCGCAGATTCTCCTTCTTTAGCACTTCTGAAAAGATTTCCATACAGAAGATTTTATATCCGTCTCATTCAGCCTCTCCTCTGTCTCAGCTACAGCAGCATCCCTCCCTCTGGCCTTGACAAATACCGTTCTGCTCCACTTGCAGCCGTGGAGGATAGTGCTGAAAAGATCACTTTCTTTCATTAGCCCTCTCTCACATCTTTCCTTTTTCTATGCTGCATCAGAAATAACTGCTTTTGCCTTCCAGGTCCTTTAGAGTCCAACCCTATCATAGCTATTACCACTCATTCACTGTCAAGATGCTGACTCTTGCCTTTGATCAACCTATTACAGCAGCCTCCACTGCCTACTTGTTAAATTTTTAAACAGCCACTTGTGTATGTACTCCTGAGCTGCCTGTCATGGTTGGAGGAGCTTCTCCATCCAGAAACTTAAACTGAACAGACACTTTCCCTCCTTCTGTTTCTAAACTGTAAGTTCAAAGCCCTAAATGTTGTTGTCCCTTGCCTACTGTCCCCAGCATAAATAGCAAGATCCTTGAAACACGGTAGCTCACCGCGGTGGGCATTTAGCATACGAAGCCCTGAGGGGTGGCATGCTGCCCCTGAGGCACCCAGCATTGGGAGCATTCCCTCTTGCATTCCCTGACGCAGCATGTAGGCTGGTGCTGTGGAAAATTAAGACGACCACAGTAAGAAATCAGTTGTCTTCTGACGGCACCTTGCAATCATCAGTTTAAAGCAGGTATTCCAGCTCAATGTGTAAAGGACTCTCTTCAACAGGCCTTTGTGAAGAGTGATGTAAACCTGAGCTATGCTTTCCTGTCTTTCACCAAAAAAAAAAGGAGAGAAATAGATCTGTTGCCTCTTTTCCCTGCTATAGGATCACTTCTAATTGACTTTTGCATAACAGGTGCTGAGAAGAAAACAAGAACATAGCCTGACTTTGTTACATGCGATAGACAGGATAGAGGCAGCTCCTCACCATACGTTTTAAATCACAACACAAAAAGGAGAGAGAGTCTTGCCAAAGCAATGAATAGCATGAATTTGAGGCATTTTTGGAAAGTTTAGGCAGAAAGGAGCAAGTTTAGTGAAAAGCAAAACAAAACAAAGCAGAGAGGAGTAAACTGAAGGGGAGACTGTGGGAAAGTCAGCACACAGTATGAAGGAGTCTCACTTTGATTAAAATCCCGTCTGGCCTCTGTAAAACTGACTCCTGCCTCTAGCCAGCTGTGCTTGCCAGCATTCTCCCAAACCTGCATCAAGAGGGGTGTGACCAAATAGCCTCAGAAAGCTAAAAGCACACAATTCCCACCAGCTGCACGTTCAGGTGCTGGGTGGGAGAGCTGCTGCAGCTGGGGCAGGAACAGCCCAGGTACCTCCCCCTTCACGCTCTATCTGTCCTTCCTTACCGTGCTCTCAGAGCAGACACAGGGAACTGTCAGATCTTTCATCTTGTTCTCCAGCAAGGCAAAAAAACCCCTCTGTTAGATTGGGGCGGGGGGGGGAGAAATAATTATTAACATGCTTCATTCTTGTTAAAGAAAAATAGGAGTCAGTAATTTTGTAATAAATTAATACAATAAAGCAATTTAATTTTGCTAACTAAAAATACTCCAAAAAAGGCATTTTTTTCCTTAAAATTTTTACATTTAATATAAAAAAAAAAATTCCCATAGATAAACCCTTTTGGCAGACAAAGTGTTCAGACCAGCACTCAGTCTCAGCTTGCAGTATTTACCCATTATGATCTAAGTTAAAATATGAAATGCTTATTAAAGTAAAAATCAATTACTGAATGAAAATAAGTATGTGTATATATCTATATAGTTCTGTTCATTAAGTACAAAGATACTATGGCTTCAACCAAGTAGTAGCCTTGCTTCAGAACTGTAGCGTGAACAACTGTAATTAAGGTTGAATTTTTTTCTTTTGCAAAGTTGCAAAAGAGAATTACGTTTCCAAAATGGCATGAGAAAGCTTCATCAGTTGAAAGGGAACGATTTTCCTCATTAAAACTAGTGTAAAACATTTGGAAAGCTGGGAAGCTGTTGGCAGAGTGTACATTGCTAGTTAGGAATTATAGATACCTGTAAAAAAGTTAAAGAGAGCATAAGAACATGGGCTGAAGAGGAGGAAATTCTTTCAGTGCGGCAGAAACACGGAAGGGTTCTAGTGGTGCGCAGCTGATACTAGACAAGGATGGCAAAGCTGTCAACCACAGTGCAGAAAAGGCAAAAGAACCCAATAAATATTTCTGTTCTGATTTGGAAAGAACCAGTGTGATATACTCATATTTGACAGTGATAAGGACTACTTTCTACTCGATCAATAAATTGAGAGTTTGTTAAACAGCAACTGTCAGAGCTAAACAGTTTTTTGAATTTACAGGGCCAGATAACTTGCACCCAAGAGTATTAAAAGAGCCTACTGAGAAACTCTCTGAACCGTTAATGCTGATTTTAAAGAAACCATAGAACAATGAAGAAGTTCCAAAGCACTAAAGCAAATTCAATGCACCAGTAATTTATGGGAGTAAATGTATTGCCGTAAGTCGAGTTGGCAACCGGATATTAATCTCAGGCCAAAGCTCTGAAATACTGACCTGAAACTCAATCAGTAAAGATAAATACATGTACCCTGTTGTGCTGTCATACAAACTGTTTAACTGGGGTGGCGGTGGATGTAAATGCAAAGGAGATACCATCATTATTTGCTGGTTCTTTCTCTTTGCCTAGCGCTAGTCAGTATTTCTATTAATACAGCAACAAGTGCCACTGGGAAATATATCCCACAGCCTGGCCGTGGGGTGCCGGGGAGGTTATCCCAAGTGTCTGCTCAGAGAGTAGCTGGAGCTGAGAAGTGCCCTGTTACATGGGTTTCAGCAGGATGTGCAAGACTTGAGAAATCACCGGAACTGACTGTTTATTAAGGACTTCTATTAAACTCAGTCAGGGAATAGAAATAATTGGAAGTGCAGCCATTTCACATGATCAGAAAATAAATCCCCCTCTCATACGCACTTCCCACACCTATGCTCTTCTGAGCTTCGCCTGCCGTGAAATTTTATACAGTGTCACCCTCTGATATTAACCTTTGTCCTCAATCCCCACTGGCTTTACCCAAATTATCAAACAACATCCTACTAACTGCCTTCTCCAAGCAATTCTTAAATAGGCTTTTGGCTTTCTCTGATACGGCACCAGTTTATCCCAAGTTTGTGATTGCGTATATATATTTACATGTGGGATCAGACATACCTGAAAGGATTAATAAACCAAACAATAGTACAAATGTGTTTTCTTTTCAGCTCATGCACTCACTGGGTCTTCAAAACTATTGCTTCACCCTGAAGGGGTGAGATGAAGCTTAGGTCACTTGGATGCAGATCCTGAGTCAAGGTTATACCTGTCCTCCAGAGTTACAGTCCTAACGTGCTTCAGAGCTGCTTGTGCTTCACCTCAGATTACTCAAATAAAGCGTGGGCTCCTGTAATAAAACATATCTTTCCACAGGTGATAAAATGCAGACTGAGTGTGAGTGGGAAAGACACTGACGTACCCACTGCCAACAAAGAGACGTTGTCTCAGTCCGGGGTTTGGATGCTGCAACTCCTGACTCCTTTTGCTAATGCTCTGGTGTGGTTGAGCATAGCGCCCAATTAGGCCATAAGGATATTGAGTTTTAATTAGCTAATGTTTTGTAAAGTGCCTCTACTACAAATCAGGACATTTTCATGGTGTACTTACTCAGTACTTTGCATTTTATTCCAGATATGTTACTAATAACAATAGGAATTTTTTCCTTTTTCCCAGAGCTGGGTTCTGGACACCACAGCCTCAGCGGATGAACTGATGCTTAACCCCAGAAATGAAAGACAGAGAAAGGCAAGTCTTGCAATCTACATGGAAAGCCAATAAATAGGCGCTTTTAGTATTGAAATTGTCAATACATCCTCTGTAAAGAAAACAGAAGTATTTTTATGTCAGTAAAGCCTACAGCGTGTGTCAGTAGTGGATCAAATATTAAAAGTAATTTTTAATAAGTGCGAATCAAAGAGGGATTAGAAAAGCTCAGGGGATTTGGAGATGAGACTTCAGCTCAGGGAATTCCACAGCTCAGGGCCATAACAGGTGAATGCTCTGCTACCCATGGATGAGAGACCTGGCAAGGGGGCTGATGAATTTGAGATTTATTATTAGAAAGGACTGAGGGTATGTATAAATGGAGACCAATGTTGATAGGTATGAAAGGGATGCTTCAGACAGGTAATGAAAAACTCAGAACAAAATTCTAAAGTCAATGCATTGACTGATAGGAAGCAGGCATAAATCTGCTATAGCTGAAGTAACGCGATGGGATTTATTGCCGTAAGTAAACGTATGGGATGTGGCATACTGAACAATGGGGTCATTTGTGAATATTATTCCATATAGTGTATGCCTGTTACTGTAATCTAAAATCCATAAAGATGGGTTTTAGAAGGGGCAAGCAGCACAGGGAGCAGCAGAAATACCTGCCTTACACCTGCCAAGTGGAAACATGTCACCTTAGTGACTGCTTTTGAGAAAAGCTTTTAAGAAGTTAACAGTAAATGGACTAAGAAACCAAAGAAGGATACAAAGTTGAAAGTTTTGAAGGCTTCATCAGATGTACACAACTGCCACCAGATGGGAAAACAGAATATGACAAACAGTACGTAAATGAAAGACAGATGAAAAGGGGGGAAGGTGAATTTGGGGATTTGATTTCAGAAAGCAGTGTCGTGTGTATCCATCACAAGGAATGCCTTCTAGCTCCTTCGTGTGTGCGAACGTGCCTGCTTTTTCTTCCCTTCCCTCCACCTCCCTCCCTCCCTTGCATTTCTTTCAGTGATAGACAGCCCGTGGTTTGAAGAGAAGCTTAGAGAGAAATCCATACCTTTTTTGTCATACATCATGAGATGAGTAATCTCTTGAGAAAGAGAGTTTTAGCATAGTAGGGGCCTGCGAAGAATTTGGATATGGATCCTCTACAAAAGATTTTTGTACACTGTAGTAGGTAAGAATCAGATGACTTGGGTCAGTACTGGAACTGTGTATTGCTCAGAAATAATGTTGAGAGTTAGCACTCTTTGAGCAGTCACTCAGATAACATTTATCTAAAGCTCTAATTTATAGCATTGTAAGTTCATGTGCATTTTATTACTATTGTTGTTGGCGTCGTTCTGTCCCTGGACAGAATTCGATACTAGAGAGTTACGGCTGCCTGCTATTACCACTGTCGCCTTTTCTGAAACCCTTTTGTGACAGGTTTGTGATCAAAGTGTTCCGCATTTCAAAGTAAATGAGATACTTATTTTTGTAAATAACTCATCTATGTCATTTAAAGAATATAATATTCTTTATCCATGAAGCCTTATGCGTTAGTCAGAATAGGCCAGTACTTCAATGTCAACTCTTCAAGGATTCAATACTAAAGTACTAAATACTAGTATAAGGATTCAATACTAAAGTACTTCAATACTAAAGTATTACAGTTTGGTGAACCTGTTATCTCATGAAACCATAATCTAGTATTACAGTGCAGTTTGTGTTTGTTCTGGAGCAGGTTGCGAATGGAGTTACCAGATGCCTGGTACCTCCGTATCCGGAAGGGACAAACACCGAGCTGTGCTTGGTTGCAATTCTACTGCCTTGGCATCCTAGAGATACGGTTTTGAATCTCCTGATTTCAGTGGCGTACACTAGAGCTAGCAAGGAAGGAAGGCCCTGAACAGATGATCTACTTGGTCACAGAGAGGATAATTCTTGGTGTGACTTTCTTACTTGGTATACACTAGCACATTGTGGTTAATAAGTTTAGGAAAGGCAGCGTGTTCTTTTTTAATTCCTACTCAGGGTGAACAACAATGTCCCCCAAAAATGGTGGCTGGCATTTCATTTCCATTACCATGCCATTTTGCTCTCATTTTGATGCCCCAATATCACCCACTAGGGATGGAAAAAACATTGATATCTTTGCCGATCATTGTAGATCTCTTGATGGCTTTATAACTCTGTTAAGCAAAAGGTTTTTTATGTCCCAAAGGTAAAATAAACTATTCCATAAAATCACCATATCTTTCAGTTTATAGGGAAATGAGAGCATTGCTAAATAGCAGGTAAGAGATCCTCTAAGCTCTCTGAATACTAATTGAGGGCTAATTTTATTTTTTTAAAAATATTAAAAAAACACTTAAAAACAGATCTATAAACATATTTAGATGCCTAAATCCTACTGATATCAGAGAAAGCTGGAAGTCTATACACCGTTGAGAAAATAGGTTTAATCACTTGCTTACAACTTCCACATCAGGAAAACCAGGCAGCTTATAGCAATATTTTGACTTCTTCAGTCATTTTTGATAACATACTGTTGACTGGAACAGACTTTTTTGCATCTTGGAAATTCAACCTCTATTAATACTTGCCAAGATGTTGCTTTTGATTAAATTTCCATTCTTTCCTTCTTTTAAGTTTCCTAATTTTACCAAATAGATGCGGTTATTTAGATAACTTAGATAATTTATCTCTTGAAAGACATTATTGTGCTGGTGATCCACTGTTCAACAGCCTTTTCTTCCTGAAAACTGAGAAACTTGCAGTCAGTGTATTTCTTGTTGACGTATTTGTGTGGTTTAGCTTGGCTAAAGCTTAGGATCCCTTCAGGAAAGTATTGAGGAGCTTTGACCCACTTTTGGGAAATATGGAGCTCATTAGGATGTTGCTATTAAACATCACATTTAGACTCATTATTTGTGGAACTCCAACAGATGGTGTGAAAGAACAACTTTTTTTCTTTCTGGAAAACATAAAATGAAAGAGCTGATGGAATATAGCAGAGACCTGAAGACTGATGAATGTCTGGGAGAAGATGAGTAAAAATTGATTGCTTGCCATGTTGTTTGGTGTGATAACATGGGGACATTAAGGCAAGGGATACCAGGTTCCAAAGAAACAATGTGAGGGAGGGGGAGGTGGCAGGGGGAACATATTTGTAACCCAATCCACAAACATGCCCTGATATTTGGGTAGGTATTGCTGTGCAACTGTTTCATTTTTGTATTCTCTGGATACCTTCCTTTGGCCTATCCTGAGACAGAATGCTAAACCATATGGGCCTTAGATTAGGTTTGACTTAGTATTAACCTATTATGATGTTTTATTTGTACTTTGTGCACAACTCTCTCACTTATTCCCCAGACATATGTTACAACTGTATCCTTTGCTGACATTTCTACTCCTTCTATCAGGACACAGCACATAGAATCGTAGAATCATTTAGGTCAGAAAGGACCTTTAAGATCATTGAGTCCAACCATTAACCTAACACTGCCAAGTCCATCACTAAACCATGTCCCTAAGCACCACATCTGCACATCTTTTAAACACCTCCAGGGATGGTGGCTCCACCACTTCGCTCGATGATTACTGCTTCGCATCAGAGCAGAGGAGCATCCAGAAATGGGAAACATGGTTCAGGTACACCGGCATGATGCAGAAAAAAGAATGAAACACCTTGGTCCATGGTGGGAATACGTCCAATGTACATCGTTCTCACACAGGTTAGGTATTTTGCTAAAACTCATCGCTTTAGGATAAAAGGGGCGGTCACAGATGGGTAGTCTGTTGAAGAAACGGGACGTGCTGTCTGCCTTGCATTCAAGATACGGGTGTGCAGGCGTGGCTTAGTAAGGAAAGGGTGGGGGGGGGGTAGGAGGACCAGCGCTGGGGAGGCGGCGGCGGGGCGGGCTCAGGGCGCTGCCGCCATCCCGCGGGGCCGCCGCGGGGCCGGGCCGGGCCGGGGGGCGCGGGGCGGGGCGGGGCGGCACTCCCGCCCCGGCGCCCGAAGGCGGGGAGCTGCTCCCCGCAGCGCACGGGGGTACGTGAGAGCTGCTTTCAGGTTTATTTATATGCCTCTTCGATGACTTTTTTTTTTTTTCCTTTTCCTTCCCCCCCCCCCCCCCCCCCCCCCGAGAGAGAACAATTAAGCAGTGCCTTTTTGCATCATTTGAGGAACTGTGTGAGCGCATCTCTAAACATATCCGTGCGTGTGAGTATATTTGAAACACGCACGTAACCGATACAGAGTGACCAGCGTGGCGTGCACCGATTGTTTATACTTTAGCACACTGAACTGGCACAATGAGGAATTACACGCGTTGCTGCATCTTGTGCCATTTAAAGTGTGCAACCACGGGGGTTTTACAGTTTCGTATACTATGTAATCAATCAGGTAATTAGTTATGCTATGAATTCATAGTTCGTATGGCCTTGCAGTGAAGGTCAAATGCAAAAATTTGTTAAAGTGCCCCCAGTGAGAGGGCACGATCAATTGTTTTCACGTTGTAATAAGCATTCTTGTAGATGGTTCTTTCCCTTTTTTCTCAGCCCCCCTCCCCAGCACTCATATTAGACCAGACCATTTGGCTAGCAGTGCTAGCTATGAGCTTCAAAAAGAAGTGAAATTATTTATTTCTATTTTTTCTTTCTTTCTTTTTAAGATATACTGTTACAGAAATTATTGCACCAAACATTTGAACCTTTTAGTAGATCCTTTTAATAGCATGAACATTACAGCCATTAGGGTAATGCAGTAGTTTTCAAAAAAAGAAAAGTCAACCAAAAAGTTACTTTTCTGATAAACACTTAAAAAGACTGAGTTAGGGAAAGCATTGATTTAGATTCAGTTACCTTTTCTTTTAAAATCATAATTGTTTTAAGATCTAGTATTTACTGTAAATGTGTACAGAGCAAGAGTTAATAGAAGTTATTGGCTATATTGGCATTTCTAGCTTGGGGTTCCTGGCTTGAGAAACTACGGTACTTCAGCCACAGACATACCAGCAGTGGGCTGATGCCAAGCAGATTTTTGTCTCACCTGGTGGCTATGTCTAAACAGCACAGTTTAAGCAGTACTGGATTGGACCCTTGCATCTTAAAAAGGAAAAAAAAAATATATATATAAAAAAATATATGTTAGCTCACTGGAAAAAGATATCTATCCCACCTGATTGATTCTATTTATCCTTCCTGAGGCTTCTTTGCTCATCTAAGAAGTTCATCATTATTCTTTGAACGGTCATTTCTTCAGATAAATACAATATTAGGGAAGCCACTGAAAGCAGAAATGTAACTGTGCATTGTACTCATTTCTTTTGTTGTCTGACTTGAAGGGGGTTTAGTGTGGGCTACATCTTTCCAATTAGCATACAGTAGGAAGGTTTTTCTCAAATAAGACATTGGTCGTGTGGTGACAAAAAGCTGGCCTACTATCTAAGTAAGACACTGTTATAATTAAAGTGGAAAAGCAAATCCCATTTTATAAAACATCAAAGGTTTGAAGCCTATTTCATTTTGCAGTAAAATGAATGTGAGACTAGGTTTTCACAGAGGAAGAAAGACTTCATGCTGTCTACTGCTGAGTATTTAAAGCACTGAGTGAGGGTGGTTGAACTAGATTCTCTGCCTTGCCTCTTTTGGAGCAGAGAGGTTTTACTAATTTTTGCCCATTCTGATTCAAGCAATTGTTATTTTGGATCTGAAAGATTCCTTCCACAACCTGTCCTTTCCTAACTCTTCATCCGAGCCTTCTGCATATAAGAATTCATCCTAGCAAATATTTAATTGAAATTGATTCATTTTCACAAAACATTTAGCTTCAGCCAAATTGCATTTTTCCTAGCAGGGGAAAAAAAAAAGATGACAGGTTGTAATTCTATTCTGTACATAGCCATTGGGAAGAAAGTATATAAGATCACAATGGTAAATCAGAGACTCTGAGTTACAAATTTTTTTACCTTCCTGCATAGAATAATAGTAAACCTCATCTATCTTAGAAAGACGTGGCACCCATCCAGATACCAGACGTGGTCTATGTCTCTGTATATAGCGGTCACATAAAATGATCAATATTGAACGTTCAATGGAAGCAGATTGCATGCATAGCATGATTATGTTGCTTAGGTGACCAGCCCGTGGATAAACCAATTTCTAATAAGCAGTGAATTGGTATGCTTATTCTCAACTTCTCCTAAATATACATGCCACTTATTTATTACAGCTCACATTTTCTTGTGCCAGGGTAAGTTTTATCCATGAAATATCCCAATGTGAGATTTTAGTGAGGAAAGAAGTTAGGCCAGGGCAGAACCTTTTAAAAAATCTCAGCCGTTGGAATGAGAGGTTGACACTTTAGTCAACAGATTTGTGATTCCTGGTGGTTTTGGGTTTTTTAAATTTCTTTCTCCCTGTCCCAACCCCTCACTCCCTTCTTGGCAGGAGACTATGTCTTTTTTCCCCACTCTAGATACGGATCTTGCTATAGTTATTCCAGTGATGTTGTCTGAGTACAAAACTGACAGGGCACGTGCCAGTTTATGAAGACCGTGCTAAAATGTGATGCTGTACATCATGTAATATTCTCAGGGTATCTTTTGTCAGAGCTAATAAGGTGGGTCTTTAATGAATGAATCAGGTTAACTAAGCTGTAAGGGAGGCTCTGCGAGCCTGGGATTGCTCCGCTTGCTCATTGGCCTGGTGCAAAACAAACCCGCTAAAGCAACACGTTTTCTGCCAGATTACTGTGCCGACCCGCCGCCCTGGAGAAAGCCCTGTTTCTACACGTGAGGCAAGGCGGGGAGCAGTCAGAAGCGGGAGGTGGAGGGAGGCAGAGGGGGACTGCCTGACCTTCAGTGGATGGGGTTAGGCACATGGGAGAGCATGTCTCAAGGCGGGGAGCAGAAGAGAAAAGTGAGCCAGGACTGGCACTCTGAGCCTCCTGTCAAGGCGTCGCAGGGGGCCTGTGAGCTCGCCCTGTCTTGCAGCATCCAAGGTACCTCAGGGGGTTTAGCTCTCTCCTGGCTCTTTCCTGCAGCATCTCCTTCCCTGCCTAGTCTGTGTAAGACCTGAAATTCTCAATGTCCATTTCTTTTTCCATCTTCTTTTCTGGAAGAAGCTGAGAGTCGTTTCTGTTTTCTGCGCAGAAGTCAGAAGCAACATGAAAAGATTTTCCTGCCGTTTCAGCTGTAGCTGTTCTGAATAGTATCACATGCGTACTCTCTCGTGTCTGCAAAAGCTAGCTCAGGTGGCCAGCTATCAATAGTACTTTTCCCCTGCTTTTTTTGTGGGCATAACATTTCTAAAAATACAGTACAAGCTCTTACAGAATCAGGCAGTCTCTCTTTAAGCCTTATATTGAATAATTATTCAATATTGAGGAGTTATTCAGTATTCTTATTTTGAAGATGCCAATTTTATGGTGCCAAACGAAGTCTGAGCTTTGCCACACTGATACTAGTTTCTACAGGCTTGTAGAATATACGTAGCTGAAACATGAATTTTAAAATCATTCATTAACATAACTTTTAAATGCATAATAATCAAGTTGTATTCTACTGTCTGTTCTCACCCCAGCCAAGGTGCCAACTCCGATACATATTGATGTTAAGCGTGATCTTACATGCTAGAGACTTGCATTATACTATATATAATGCAATTTATTTCAGCTATTATATATAGGTGAAATACTTCAGCTTCTGAATAACAAGGAGAATAACCTTGAACCTGTACCTACTCACTGCCTCATAAGAGAAGATTCGACACATAAGGGACTCTCATGATCATTGATCTAAATTGCCTTTGAGTGTATTCACACACATAGCATCACTTTCTGCTCTTGTCTTTGCCATATTTTATTGCTACCATTTTTTTAAATTTTGACTTCCTGTCCTTTGCCTGCTTGCTAGCTATTTCTATGCCTTGCTGTAGTTTTGCATTCTTTTTAGTTACTTTTAAAATCTCCATTACCTGTCCTTTTTCTTCCAAAGCATTTCTTTCAATGAGCTGTAGAGTCAGCCATGTTTACAATCCAAGGAGAGATACTATTTCTAGAAACAATGCAAACCACTTTTTAAAGATTTTATTTTGCAACTAGCTGATGTTGATTCACAGTAAGAGTGTTTTCCCCACTGCACAATCTGAGTTTTATCTCTCCATGTTCAATATGACTCTTTTTTTTCCTATCAAAACTATTTAATGGATTACAGGAGATCATATTAACTTATGTATCAGTTTCTAAATTGTAAGTCATAAAGTTTTTTCATATTCAAGGAGATAAACAGCCTCTGAATGTGGCTTTCTCTTGAACAGTTCCCATAAAGGAATTTTGGTTTTGGTACACTGTGCATACGATGCATATTTTGTTTCTCCTTAGGTAGTTTCAATTCTTTGACTACAGGCTTCTGCAAAATGTTTTCGTTTCAAGTATAATGACCTCATCCAAGCATATAGTACGGCTCAGATTTTATTTCCTCATCAAGATTGTGAGTAACCTTTCATGCTCTCTTATATCAACTCATTCTAGTAGTATTTTGCAGATATCTCTGTTTAGCCTTCAGCTCTGTTTTCCTTTTTCCTGTTCCATGAGCTCTGATGTTTACTAACCAGGGCCATCAGTTTCTGCCCATCTGTTTTCATTCTATTCTTTATAATACTGCCTTCTTTTATGAATTAATTAATTGCTTAATAATTTTATTGATCTTAGTTAAGATCTCCTAGCACTCTTTTTCTCAGGTCTTGATTTCTAATGCCATTACTGTTTGACCTCAAATTATGATTTCATAAGCTCTCTAATTCAACAGGAATTGGACTGGATTTCAGATTTGTTGAAAAGGCTTCACAAGTTTCTTCCTCTCCTGGTGTTCTTGGATGAAATTCTTCACTTTCTAAACTAAGTCTTTCTAGGAGAGCAATATTTTCAAATTTTACAGGCTAAACTGGTAATTGGTTTCAACTTCTTTAATTTATCTATAGACTGCTAAACAGCTTTTGAGTATTTGAAAGGTTATGTTAAGAAAAGATGACAGTTTTCTTTAGCATATCACCACCTGACTTCATAAGGAGGCAAAGCTCTTACTTTAATTTCTTCCAGTTGTCTGCTCTAGTTCCTAGATCACACAGTTCCATATTCCCTTCAGTCTTCATCTTTCTCTTTTGATCTTTTTTTAGATTTGTCCTCCTGCTCCTTTCTTACACCTGATATACCCTGACAGGGTTTGCAGGGACAGAGGGTCACCACTTATAACTGCTAGGTGCCAGGTAATACAGGAAGGAGATAACTATGATGAGGCCTCAAATCAGCAGGCAGAGCTGCCTAGACCTCTTTTTTTTCTGACGGTGACCTTCCCAAGGAAGATCAAAAAAAATTTATGTTAGAGAAAATTCATGGGTTTTTAGACTATAAACTAGTTGGTTTAACTTTTTAAAGAGAGAAAGCCAGACAAGCCGGGTTAGGCTGAAAAGGGGAGCAAAGGCTTTATAACCAACTTTTTCCCCAACATTAGTGTCCTTGTGGAAAGGTTTGTGTTTCCAGGCTGGATTTTAGACAACTTTGAATTGTAGCAAACCCTACACAGCTCTCTCAGGGAGACTAAGAAGTTCTTTCTAACGGTCAGCTTTTTGCACCCTGTTCTCCCAACATTTTCTAGATATCAGCATCATTTACAGACTTCTTGCTCCCTGCACTTGCTCCCTTTCTTCCAGCACTTGCAGGAAGCTCAGTGGTTTCTTTCCACCAGAAAGATCCACCTGACCCAGTTGCTCTTTTTGTCTTAAAATAACCATACATACAAATTTAGAAGAGGCAAAACAAAGAGACAATTATTGCAATACTTAACACACAGGTGACAAGAAAGATGCAGAAGCTTGTCTCTGTCAGGTTGACCACAGCAGCCCTATCAAACCAGCCTTCCCAGTGTCTTAAGTCCAATTAACTATACAACCGGGTTAACCATGGTATGCTGGCAGTTGTCATAGTAGTTGAAAGTATGGATTTGTTCTGCAACTGCATAATTCGATTGCTGAGGTAAAGGAAAACCTTTCCTGTCTGTTTCCTTTCTCATTTTGTGGTATCTGAAAAGTAGTAGCGGCGTTCTGTAAAAAATAAAAGAAAAAAAAAAGCAGCATATTTATGCCTCTTTCATACCTGTGTCCCAAAGCGCACTAAATCATTGGTTTAAGCAGTGTGGGATCCAATAGGTGGGTATTTTTGCTTGGTCCAGCCCACGACATGGCTGCACACAGGTAGCGCTGACCAAAGTGGAAAAGGCAGGAACGTAACCAGGGGAAAGAGCTTTGAACCATCCCTTTCACCAGCAGCATGGACCTGGATTAGCATAAACCCCTTGTGAAAACACGTCCTAGTTTAGAGGCCTGAAGCCTACTGACTTCAGCCTTAGGGATGACTGTTCCCAAAATGCATGAAGTGTTTCTGCTCCTGTTCGGGCGATCCTCATCTCCTGTGGCTGAATGCAAGCAATCTCCAAACTAGAGACCATCCAGTTGCTTTATCATGGTACATTAGCTCTTCCTAAACAAAATATTAATGCAGGTGTATAACTTCTAGAATGAGGTGATCTGCATCTAGTTAGCATGGAGCATAAGTAGAGGGGGTTGTACATGTCTGTCTAAATATGCTTCCCTAAATTCACTGACAGTCCTAGGTGATTTTTTTTAAATATTAACATTGATGCTATTTTGCAGGGCTTTTATTTTGAGGACGTTGTTTTGTTTTCCTTCAATGACAAAAAGGATAAAAGTTCTTAAAAGGTGAAAAAAATGGAAGGTAGTATAAAATGAAATTGGCAATGGGAGAAAGTTTCTCTTGTGCTCTATGGGTAACTGCTGCATTTTGTGGTGCAGTGTATACTGCAGAAATATTTGGGTTTCTCAGATACAGGTGCTTTTTAACAGCTGTATTCTGATGATGTTTTGATAAATGTTTCAATTACATAAATTTAATGAAGTTTTCTGAAAAACATTCCAAATAAAAAATTTCTTTGGCTGTGCTGTGCGTAGACCGATTTGTGTCCTTAAATGCGGTGATCAACATTTGTGGTGGAGAATCTGTACCTTCCCCGCAGACGCTCCCCTGGGGGTTCCTGCTGCAAAATTGATGAAATTGTACAGAGATAAGACACTTCTAAATAGTCAATAGAAACTGTTCTTGCAGAGGCAGAAAAGGTCACGTAGGACAGTCTTTTGTATGTAAGATACTCAGGATGTGTTTTTAATGCAATTTAAAGTAGCCAGTTGCAATGGATCATGCATGTACCAGAGTGGTGACATTAAGACCATAGGCCAGCTGGGTTATAGGAGCCAAGCAGAGCAGTGGTTCAGGGGGGTCTTGCCCGACCTAGCTGAATACGTCATTGCAAGGATCTTTGTAACAAAAGCTCCCGCTAACCATCTGGTTTAAGAGATTTGATCCTTTCTTCCCTGCAAGCACTAATCTATGGCAAGATCTCAAAAATAAATTAGTTTTTTAATAAAGGCTTTGCCTATTCCTCTCTGTGTAACAGGTTTCAGGTATGCTACCATAATCTGAGCAATAGTCTGGGCAGATTCTTGAAAGAATTTGGAGGCTGACTGGGCATATAGCAATGGATTTTTAAATTTCAGGATAGGGAATTGAAAATGGAGATGACTTGATTTTCCAGAATGAGATCTGTAAAGCGTTAAGCACTTTGCAGAATTCACACAACCAGGTGAGAGCTGATCGATCTGTGAAAACCTGGTGCTAACTGCTGCTATGCCCCCACTGTAGGTGATACCTGCCTCTAGGTTGAATGGCTGGTTACAATGTGACTCTACAAACCAGTTCAGGTAAATACAAACCATTTCATGTCAAATTGTGAGGTTGTCCTCTGCTCAATGAAAAAAAGTTAAAATGAGGTAACTCATTAGAAAGCAATGTTTGAAACTGGAGCTGATAATTACATGTCTTTTAGCATTTCTTTTCAATTTTTCTTAGATATTTCTTTCTTTAAAATGACTGCTGTTTCTGAAACATGCAAAAAATTAATATATCAATTATTGACATTAGTTTCCATTGGGAAAAATACCTTCCGCATAATGCATAGCATAGCAAACCCTGTGCTTGCTGCCTGATACTGTAACACACAGAGTAAACAATTATAAATTGTCCCATTGTATGACTGTTTCCTCTCTTCTCTGAACAGACTTATTTTTAAAACTACATATTGATTTCCTTCTTTCCACTTTAAAACTCCCCGGAAACGACCTCCTCTGTCCTGCAAGGACCCCTGTTTGTAAATGGTGGTTCAGTTTCACAGTTAAGTAAAAGTGTTCTATTGATCCCTGAAGGACTACTGATGAGTTCCTCAGGGACCTGGGGCCAGAACGGGAAGCACTGCTGTAACAAGCACCCTTTGAGAGAAATACTATGTGAAATGAAAGAGAGAACCTGCAAAATGTCCTTAATTTTATATTTCCATCAAGATTTCAGATAAAGCACACAAGTCTCCTGCACTTAATTACATTTTTGTCATTCAATAACAGTTCACTTGGGATACTTCTGCAGGAAACCAAGAGAATAGAAAGTCACGATCACTTTGTTAGAATAGTTTTTATGGAATCCTCCTCATTTTAGCCTAAAAAAATTATTTTGATTCCTCCATTGAGAAGATGTCATTGTGGGAAGAGGTGCAAAAGCACCTGAACTCTCAGCTTGAGTGTATTCTCATTCTAAAATATCACCTTCCTTGGGTGCTTCTTTATTTTTGTGAATCCTTTTTTACCCACCTCAACAGATAAGTCAGACCTGCATAGCAAAGACTGAAAGTAAATATTGCATGGGGGAAGGGCACATGAAGGAGATCAAATTCAGGAGACTTAAATATTCCACAAGTGTTAAATTTACTAAGCATGTTTTTTTACTTTAACGTGAAGAAAATGTACAAGTATTATTGTCTAAAATAAGGTGTTGCAAGGGCAAAAGTGCTTTCATACAAGGTTGGATGTGTATGTGTTTGTTTTAAATGGACTGAGAATATCTGACATTATGTCTCCTTTTCCTGAGTTTTGTCAGTCGTGCTGTGAAGCACATCAGTGACAAAGGTGGTTCCTTTGGATAGAAAGAACTATAGCTTTTTTTTTTAATCTTCACAACACTAGGTATATGATTTCACATAGATTCAAGATAATTTCTCCAGATGTTTCTTGTAAAATGAAATGATAGAATTATTGCACAAAATGTTTCCTTCCAGAAGCTTTTAAAAAAAAGTCAGAATTTTCATTTACAGTAATTCTTGTGTACATACATTGACTGTATTTATGTTCCAGACTGAATTGAAAAATCAACCCAAACATTTCCAAAATAGTCTGTTCAGTATGGTAACTGGCTCTTGCCATGGCAAAGTGCGATAGTGTTTAAAAAAAACCAACGATGTTACATGGATTCTAATACTTTACCACCATATAAGCAATGTAGATATCACTGTTAAGTTTGTGACCTCGATAGAAGGATAACACCTAAAGATTAACCAAGATCAATACAGAGTTATATGGACAGAATCCAGTGAAATGTCACTTCTATTCTTTTTTATGATTGTCAGAGAATGCTTGAAGCAATTTTGACAAATACAAGTTCTTATAAGCAATTTCTCCTGCTGGGAAATGCAAAATGTTTTTTGCATGTTGACTTAAGTAACAGCATTCTAGCTCTAGTTATGAGTTTAAATGTATTTAGACTACAGCAATTTATGTTCCTGGGTGTTCTAACTTACAGGAGGTGTCTAAATATACTGCTAAACTTGGTTGTTCAGTGTTTTCACCTTTTGGAGGGTGGAAACCAACATATCTCAACACAGTCTGAAAGTCCTATGGCAGAAGTCCTCACCAGATGTAAAGTGTCATGGCTCCAAATTCACCGAATCACAGAATAGTTGAGGTTGGACGGGACCTCCAGAGGTCATCTGGTCCACCCCACCCTGCTCAAGTAGGGCCACCTAGAGACAGTTGCCCAGGACTGTGTCCAGATGGCTTTGGAATATCTGCAATTCACTGTATTTGGAGAAGGGGTTGGCAAACAGTGAGGAGAGAAAGGGATTTATTCTTATTTATAAGGGTCTCAGAAAAAAGTATAAGTCCCTGCCGCAGTTTTGGTGATAACATGTCCTGAACCTAACAGAAGCAGTAGAATGAGGTAGAATCCCTCTTCTAAAATCCCTTTTTATTCTTTTAAATGCTACTACCAGCAGCAGCATTAGGGACATCTTCGTATTTAGACAGAGCCTGGATGTTTTGTGGGACTGATGGTGTTCAGAGATGCCTGGATGGTTACTGCTGCATCTACCCCTGACTGGTAGAGGTGCTCTGCTGGGAAAAATCATCCCTAGGAATGCAGCAAGATTCAGGTTGGAACGGAAATCTGGAGGTCGCCTGTTCCAACCCTTGTTGGGTTGTTTCCTGTGTAGTAGGCTTCCTACTATTACTCTTTTTACCTGTCAGTTGTCCTTTTGCCAGTGAGGCCTGATTTAAGAAGCTGTCGGGTTTGGAGGTGCCCACCAGTGCAGCTGCACTGGGGACCCAATGCTGCAGTGGTAGATGAGTAAAATAGTAGAAATCCTTAGGCAAAAGTAATTGTTTTTGCTAATGCCTAACAGATATTTTCTGTTCAAAGCAGAGTGGAAAACAAACTCTTGAGGAATGCCTGTTGCAAACTACTGAACTGTCTACAAGGACATAGTATTTTGTAAGTACAAATAATTTAACTTCTCACATTTCCAGTAGTTAAATGGTGATACGATCCACTTGGTAGGTGTCTGCTTTGCTTGTTTGTTTTTAAGCATTCCTTTCCTACTTTTTGATGAAAGACTTTTCCATATCAAAGTAATAATTTTTGTCTTGTCATTAGAATACAATGCCTATGGTATTTTTTTGTCAAATTCTGAAATATATATTAGCTGGGTTAGCTTCCAAGATTTAAAAAGTGTCATGCCAATGGATAGGATGTTTGAAGATAATAGCAGATTAATAATCACAAAGAATTTTATTCAATCTAGTTTAAAGGATGCCTCACTGAACTGAAGGATGCAGCATATCTAGATGGCAAACAATTGTGAAATAGGTAAAGGCATGCAAAGGCAGAACGTGGCTCTAAAGAAAGATATGTGTGAGTGACTTTCCAATAGGTTTGCTCCAAAATTTGTCTAGCATCAGGTTATTTTTAAATCTAAAATTGATCAAACTTCAGTCTATATTTGTTAGTATATTTTGAGTGTGTCTAATTTAAAAAGGCAACAGTTAAAAAAGGCCCAGAAAATTTGAGGAAAAATGAGAGAAAACTAAAACAGTTTTGGCTTAACCATGTAGAAGAAAATCAAGATTTCTGTTTTTCTCTCCCCCCAAAAAAATTAAAAAAAAAAAAGTGAAAAAACCCCTAAAAGCAATTATGTATTTTGGGCACAATATTGCAGGAATGTAGAAGAATATTGTCATTAGGATGACAAATGGTTGCAGCTGTTATAACTCTGAGGAAAGGACAAATTAGGACCGTAGTCTTTATGAAGGGTGAGATTAAGAGGAGCCATGATGGAATTGTTTACTGTTCTGGGGAAGGTACATGGGTACAGATGCAACAAAACTCCTGGAGAGTATATGAGTTTTAAATACGTCATTTCCTTATACGGAACATTACTGATGTGTGAAGCAGAAAATATTTGGAAGTTTTGGAACCTTGAATATGGCAAATGCAGTTTCACATACAGGAAGAAATTTGCGTGCGTGGGATCCTTGGGTTAGCATGGGCTCCAAAGTTGTGTTGGACTGCATGAGATATGAAAGCGTTTTACTGGCCTTTGACATTGTGCCTCCAGCCCAGATCTTTGAATAACACTGTCATGACTTCAACTTCTTTCATGTTTAGAAGGATGTCTTAATCCACACGGTACAGACACATAACCTGTCACAATTCTTTGATCTCATTCAAACCAGTTGAACACTAGGATGTTCCAAAGTGTGCTGTCCATCACTTCTGGCTGGTACCTATGGTGGGTTATGGGTTGGCCACTGTCTGACTCAACTGAGGCCATTTACTTAGCTGAAGAATTCATGATGCAGATCTTGGAGTCTCAAGTTCAACCTCCCTACAGCAAAAAAATTGGCGGTAACAATGCCAATATTGCACATCATAATGACGTTTTAGGTCCTGTGAACTGTGATGATTTCATCTGCTGTCTGACTTCTGTCCAGGGTCAAATAGTTCACTCCACTGAGAAGCAAAATAGTAGCTGCTTACAGCATCTCAGGTGAGGCCAACATCCTAGACTTGACAGAAGCTGGAAGTCATGGATTTGCATCAGATCTAGTAGTACTTAGGGTTGGTTGCTTGCTGTTAGTAAATGGAGGGCAGCTCTCCATTCAAATCAGCTTGGACCTCTCCCTTGCATTTGGCGTTGCCCACAGTAACGTAATGTCCTATCTGATGGAGATTGCAAGACAGAGAGACCAGCACTAAACCAGTCTGTTTTCCTTTGCCTAGCAGGAATGATTAAAACAAGCAAAACTATGAGTACTTCCATTTTCAAAGCTCTGTAAGGATTGGTTTTCTGTTCTGTTCTTGGCAGCATTTCATAGAGCTATAGGAGCCGGTGAGATATTTGAACTTTGACGTCAACAATATGCAGGTGTAATTTTCTCTGCTTATCCTTCGCAGTGTAGGAAAACATTATTGTTGCCAACCTAACCCAGGCACTGGCTCATATTTGTTAGCAGATGAAGAACAGCTATTTGAAACCAAACCAGAACAAGGCTGAGCTCCTGCTGGTTGGCAGAAGTGCACAAATAGGACCCTTGGCCATATTAAGAAGCAAGAACTGAAGAAATATTCTTGCTGTTCTGGTGGAGAATTCAGTTTGGCTTACAACAGGCAATATTAAGTATCTGATGAGAACAACTGCGTCTTTGAAATTTGTAGAATGGCAGAGTAAAATTGAAGTGCTTAAATATTTTCTGTACAGTTCCAAACTTCTGGAAGCCATCCAAAGCAAGCTTACCCTTCGGGATTTGCTCATCACTAGTACCATTCATGCCTTTCTTCTTGAACAGTAGCTTTTACTGCTATCTAGGATGGATGTATATAGTATCATGTTTCATAGAAAGACAAGCATAAAAAAAGTGTTAATCTTTTGGTCAACTTACAAACTGCCAAGTGGATATGATGTATAAATAAAAATTACAAACTCCTGAACACCAACAGGAGTATTCTTAAAGGAAAAGTAGCTGAGTTCAAGTACCTAGAATTGACAGAATATGTAGCTCTAAGTGCCTTTTCTAATAACTGAGTGGAAATAAAGCAGTGACACAAGCATTCTCCTACTCAGTCGAGGAGAAAATGCCCTTTGACTTAAAATGGAGTGATATCAAGTTAGAAATATTGCCTTATACGTATCTAAATTTCTTTGTGCCCACAACTAATTCTACTGATGTTTGGTCTTACTGAGGTTAATCATGGCAGAAAAATTATTCTTGGATTGTGTAGATATTATAGGAGTTGTTTACATGATCATTCTGTACAGAAAAGGTAGTAGGTTATCAACTCTATTTTAAAAAAATCCAGTAAGAGAAGGGGTAGTAAAAGAAATGTGAAGGAATAAAATTCACACATTTAAAAGTATATGTGAGAGGGTAATCTACCCACTGATTTCAGACAGTGAGACCAAGGAAGCAGAATTCTGGGATAGCACATGCGGAACTTCAAAAACCATTGCCAAATCATAAAATCATAATATAAATTTAATATAAATTTTAGTCATGAACCAGTATAAATATTCATTATAAAATGAAAAAGGTATTAAATGTGTGGGTTTTCTTACCTTTTTTTGAATCATTAGAATGCAACTGGACAGTTTTAAGCTTCTTCCCCCACAGCCTGGTAATCTTTAAAAATGAAAAGTCATTCTGACCCTGTAGTCAAATCTGAAGTTTCACAGTACGTATATGTTACAACTTAGCCATAATACACGTGCCACAGGATAAACTCACACCAAACCCATGAATTGGTGACAAGAGTTATGATACATGGTTTCTGATGTCCCCAGTCTTATCTACCCTCAGTCTCCTTCCATCCATCCTCTTTCATTCTCTGATCCCGAGCAGATGTGCAGTACCCGCCCTGCTCATGAGTAGAAAGCAGAATGAGGAAGAGGGGAACAGTCTTAAAAACATGTCTTTATACACAGATTTTCATTGCAAACTGTGTTTAAAACCAATAGAGAAAAACTATCAAAGCTCTACCACCTGTTATTAGCCGCTCACATGCTTGTTGTGAGGAGGAAGGAGCGGCAGAGAGGAGCTGTTACGGATTGACCACAGCCCCCGTTCCCCATTCCCCTGCTCCGCTCGGGTTGGGGGAGGTAGAGGAACAGGGAACAAAGGACTGAAGCTGAGCCCAGGCAAGGGTGGGAAGGAGTTGTTTTATTTTTTTGACTTTGTTTCTCACTACCCCAATCTATTTTAATTGGTAATAAATGACTTTTTCTCAAGATGAGTCTGTTTTGCCCATGATGGAAACTGATATGTGATCTCCCTTGTCTTTATCTTGCCCCATGAGTTTTTCTGTCTTATTTTCTCCCCTGTCCTGTTGAGGAGAGTGAATGAGAGGGTGGCTGGGTGGGCATCTGGCACCT
Source organism: Gavia stellata (assembly GCF_030936135.1). NCBI lineage: Eukaryota > Metazoa > Chordata > Aves > Gaviiformes > Gaviidae > Gavia > Gavia stellata. The sequence continues at coordinate 113,235,384 of NC_082594.1, read as the reverse complement.
GGCCAAGGTCAGCCCACCACAGTATGATTTATTGTGGAAAGATTCTGGGGTATGAAAGACAAAGACTTTATAGGGAGCCTACAATATTAAGAAAAAAAGGTTCAAGAGAATAAATGTCCTTTAGAACAAAGAGATTTTATCCCAGCAAAAAGCCACCTGTCTGCTCTCCTAAATAATGCACATTTCCAGCCTCCTACTAAGGCAGAATACATCTTAAAGATCTTTGGTATATTTTTCACTGAGCAGCTACCATTTGTTCCAGACCCCAAATACCAATAGATTTAAACAGAACACATGCTTAATAGGAATCACTAAGTTCAGGTGGAACTGATGTATTTAGTTATATACATGAATTAGCTTGCTTAAAAAGTGTAGCACATTTTAAAACACTTTGTCTGCCGGAAGTTTCCTGTATTTGCAGTGAGGAATATAGTATAATATATATGAGTTTTCTAACCAGAGCTGCTATATAAGAACATTTAATAAAAGACTGCGCAGACAAAAATAGAGATGGTGGGATTCTGATAACTTGTGAGCTTCAATCTGTGTTTAATGGTGGTGTGGTTTACCCAAGGGGAAAAGAAAGTGACATCTAATAGGGGGTGAAAGAGTACATTTAGTTCAGTGAAGATTGTCTCAATATTTTTCAGTTTCTGAGTTACATTTCTTGTTAGAATGAATGTCTCCTTAATGTGAAGATGTTCCAGAGATAAAACATAAAATCCAGTTCCACTGAGTTACTGTTACCAGTATCTCATTCTTTTAATGTATGTATGTGTAAATTTTGCTTGCAATCTAAAATGTCAATCTGGAGAGTGAAAAACTAAACTAGCTTAATCTTTATGCGTATACTTAATGACATCTTTACATTATTTATTTGGAAAAAAGGTTAATAAGAAAGTTGTTCTGAGTCAGTAACGTGTTACCTGTGAAGAAGGTGCCCAGTGTTGTGCATCTCTGAAATTTACCAGCTGAAGACACAAAAACTTGCAGTGGCTGAAAACTAGGCCGCTAAGTTGAAACTAATAGTAGGACTTAGAATGATTAGAGTTATAGTGATTAACCACTGGAACAGATTAGGAAGAGATGTGATAATTTCTCTTTGACACAGGTTTTAAATTGAGAGTGGGTATCTGTCTGAAAGATACAGTGTAGTTCAGCCATGAGCTGAACTTGGCACAGGAATGGCTGAAATAAGAGACATTACTTCTGTTGCACATAATGTCGGACCACGTTCCCAAAATGGTTGTTTCTGATTTAAACATCTGTGAGTTTCTGTGTGTCTGTCTTGCCTGCATATGAATAGATGGAATAATGCTGTGTGGTCAAGAAAGGAAATTCTCTTAGACATAGCTATCAGAAAAATGATGTTAAATAAATTAAATTGTAGGAAATCAGCAAGCTCAAACACCACTGAAAGTTTTAAAGACACGTAAGAGAAGAATGGTTGAGCTACTAATATGATTTAATGTGTAATTTAATTTTATGTTGTTTGTAAGAAGGTTGACTCGTGTTTATAAAATATACTTGCAGATGTCTGAAAGTTGTCCAAATAAATATGGACTATTAGCTGTCAGGGAAAAAAGAGATATCAGAAGCCTTATCTTACAGGAAGTTAAGTTACTTTCATACATTTAATGATTGCAATTTTTGTGTTTTTTCTGTATGGATAGAATAGCATGAAGTAATTTTGCAGCAGTTTTAAGTAACTCCATGAATGCTGCGTTTTAATAGTCTCAAATTTATGGAGAGGTGCATATGATAGGTGTTTTATTCTAATCATCCCTTGAAGAATCAGATGATAGTCCTTAGTTAGAAGTGAAATACCAGGCTAGATGTACTGTTCTTGTGGTTGTGATGCCAAAATCATGTGTTTCTATGGCAACAGAGTTAAGTCTATACTGTTTCAATTGGATGAACCCTGATAAATTTTGCTACCTAAGGTAATCTCAACTGTAGTCCTAGTGACATTAGATTGCATACAATAAATTGTCTTAGTCTAGTCTTCGACACTGTTTAACCAAGATGCATTAAAGAATTTGAGTAAGGTAACACAGCAGTCCCTATTCAGTACTACATTGTGATGTGCAAAAACTGCCTTCTCTAAATCATGTTTTCTTAGCTACTGAAGTAACTAAGTCTAACCAGTCTGACTTTCTACCTTTTGTCTGATCACCTGCAATGGATGCATTTTGAAATTTAACCTCTCTAAAAATTAAAATTTTATTTGAACCACTTTGCCACAAAGCCTTGCAGACGTTCAGCAAGGAAGACACCCTCACAAGATTTCTAAGCTTGGCTCCCACCCCGCTGGGTCAGTGAGCCCCTTAGAAAAAACAGGATCTTGTATCCAGCTCCCACAGATACCCAGATCCATCAAAGGCTTCAACTCAACCTTGTCTAGTGTGGCAGCAATGCAGATCCTTTTAGTAATATATGGTTTTGAATCAAATAAAGACACCCATAGATTTTTATATGTAAAAGAAAAAAAAGATCTCTTTTTTAGTGCAAAGAAATGCAGACCTCAGTTAAGGAAGGATTGCATATCATGCCTGTCTGCTCTTTCTATACTTTGCCCTTAGGCTCTGGCTTCTTAAGGAGTCGGGGATGTGTTCCCTGTGGCATTTCCCTGGCAGTGGAAGCCTTTTTTCCTGTCAAGTTTCCTTCTTCAGATACACTTGGAATTAGTAAAGACATCTCTGCTCCTGTAGTTATCTCTCTTCCCCCCAGACCTGCTCTTGGCCTTCTTCCTCAAAACATGGCTTAAAATTTAAAAGGGAACTTAACATACCTTTCAAGTTTCTTTGTCAAATGACCCTGGATAAGTGTAATGAATTTATTACATCTTCTTTGTAGGTGATTTGTTACTTCACTTTCCCTGTAAGTTTTCAGATCTGGAAGTGTAAAGAAGCAAACACGACCTCTTTTGTTCATAGCTTGTGCCACTTGGTTGAGAAATCATGAAAATTTAGGAACATCACCTCTGTGATGTCACTACTGGATTCTAGTTCACTATGGAGGAAAAGGACAGCAGACAGGGTAAAAAAAACCTGATTTCCAAAATGAAGTTCATATTCCAACTCAAATACTGGCAAAGTCCTAACCAAACTTCACACACATTATATAAGAAAGAGGCCCTGAAATACATAATACGCCCAGATACAAGCAACCAAAATGCTCCTTAGACCTCATTTTAAAACTGTAATTCAATCAACATACTCCAGATGGCACACAATGATGATAAAATTATGCATGTGCTACTTTGAGGGATGGAATATGCAAACAGAAGCAGCTTGTTAACACAAAGCCCCTGGAAGCCGCCTTCAGGACTGACAGTCATCTGTGCAGTCAGAAAACAAAACTTGCGACTCTTTTAAAGATAGTGTTGGCGGGGGAGGAGGGGGGAACACAAAAAAAAACCCAAAAAATCCCTGTGCTAATCTGAATTATAATGCAGAATACACAAATGTTTCAAGAATTACCATTCCTTACGTGCTAATAAATATTGAATGGCAGATGTTTTCCAAGCAGATAGATGATTAATTTGGCCCTAAGTTACCAAGAAATACAAGATATATTAATTTTTAAGGGAGAATATTACTTGAAAATCATTAGAAGGGATATACAAATAACTTCTTATATTAAAGACATGTTGCACTACCTTTTTCTCACTCTGAGTAAAAATTTTCTCTGTGATTAGTCCTAATTAAAATGGGTACTACAAACTGCAAAGGGCAACGATATCTGAACATTCATGTGCTTAAATTTCAAGAATAATTCCATGAGACATCATACACGCCTGTATATACGACACAAAATAGAAGAATTCTCTGCTTACATTTTAGCAATTGATCAAAACCCGTGTTGTATAAAAATTTTACAGCCTAAAACTGTAGAAGCTGAAGAGGCTTTTGAGTTGTGGGATAAAGTCTATATTTCAGGTGAAATGCTGAATTGTACAGGATGTAAGTGCTGGTTCTGACTTTGTGCTGAATGAGGACTATGTTTTTGAATAATTACAGAAATAACCTAAAACAATTTCTGGAACTTCTGCAGTTTCAGTGTTAACACAATTTCTGACAAAAATGCAGCTATGTAACAGAAACTCTTCAAAGGACTTGCAAATTAGTCTTCTCGCTTTTCTGGCCAAAAGGCTACCTTCAGACCTCATGAAAACGCTTTTCCTGAAGCATTGGGCCCATCTTAGGCTAGGCAAATGGTAAAGCGGTTGTCTAAAAGCAACAGAAAATAGCACTGATAGAGCAGCTTTCCCTGCCACAACCCTCTGAAGAATATTTATTTTAAGTAGTTTGTTCTGTAGTCTAGGTGGTTTTAGATAAATGCCACAGCAATGCTCTTTGTAAATGTACAAATCTAGGTAAGTACTGTATTGTGTGAGGGGGCAAGATTTACTTTTTGTAGTTCCACACATTGATTCTGATGAACATTTCATGCAAAAGGAGTTTCTGTAGTAGAACATTTCAGAATTCATGAATAGTAATTGAGCCCTTTAGTTCTGCACTAAACTTAAATCCATTATTCTCCATTTAAAGCAGACACATCATGTTGCTCTACAGAACACTGCTCTGTCAATTCAGTGCTTTTTTCAGTGAGCTGGGCTAGAATATTAAGCACTCTTTGCTCTCAGTATTCTTGCTGTGCCTGGCACATTTGGATTCCATTTGAAATAGGCAAATAGCAATTCTCTTGTTCATAATGAATAGCCTATACGTGTATGTGCACCTTGCCTTTGAAAGGGGGAGCACATCTTGAATCTTTGGCAACCAGTTTGCTTCATTTCCTCTCTTCTCTCTCTATCTGCACATAAGCACTGAAATGTAAAATGTAATAAAAGTCCCTGACAGATTTCTGTCTTCTATACCAAACCAACCAGTCTGCTTCAGCATTCAAAGGGTACCTTTTTTTTTCTGTCATAGACAAATTAAGGAAATGCATGTAAAAACAGAGAGTAAAGTAAAAAAGATTAAAGTTTCTAAAAGTCTCCTTCCATGCTGAACATTTTCAAGCATTTGCTAGAATGTAGCTATTACTGTGCCTAGGTTTTAGTACGCTGATGCAGCCCAATGTCTGTCCTTACCATGCTAGTGGAGATAAAATTCATTCTCTTCCCATATAATTTTTTTGTTGCTAAAGTTCTATAAATATACAGCTTAAATCCTGCTAGCACGTCCTGTTAAGTTTCTGCACTAGAAGGATTGTATGTTCAGCATAAGCAACAACTCATGCAATTTTGCTTAAATGAATTATCTCATTTGAGAACGGTGTGCTAAGCTGAATTTTATGAAAGCATGCCAAAATCTTAAGTTTCCAGCCTCCCAATTTTTTCCCTGTTAGCTACAGTTCTGTTACATTTAGATCTCCATCTATAAGGTTTGCCTGCATAGAAGCTGGGGGGAGGAGGAATTGATAGAGCCTCTGAGAAAAATTATCTATATCTTTTGCTTAACACATCTCCTACACAGATTCCTATGACTAAGAGAAATAATACAAGGAAATCTATCATTTCCATCCTTAGTGTTCAAGTAACCCTAAAATCATGAGATTCTAAAGCGAAATTATTATGATGTTTATACGGCAAGCCGTGCAAAGCATGATGTTTCTCTCTTCTCTACCGGCAAGGTTGAAATACAGTTGCATGGGATAGTTCTCTGGTTCTCTCTGGGCCACTTCTTTGTGTTTGGGGTTGAGATATGAAGTCTACTGTTTCTGTCTGCATTAGCTGATGGTATTTTTACCTGTGCATGTAGATGTTAGGGTAAAGGTGATCAGCAAAAAGCTGAAGCTGCCAACGTTATGATGATGGTTTAAAACCTAAGGTTGTTTAAAATGGGAATCACAAGCCTTTACCAGCAATTAGCAAAAGTTATATTGAAATGCCTCTGTGAAACAGTCCTTAGGGAGAGAGTATACCCAGCGAGGGTCTCTTCAGCAGAGCGTATGTGTGTTCCAGCTATCGCAGCACCCATTTATATCTCTCTTGCCAGCTGATGAAGGCCCTGAATAAGCTACATGTTTTATCTGCTGTGGTAACACTAATGCAAAGGGAATCCCCAGTTTCCAGACAGCTAGCAGGACAAAGAAGCTTGAGAAGACCTACAAACATATTCCAGTCTTCCCAGCTCAGGAGATGTTAATGAAGTGCTTTAAGATTACCAATTACAACTGTCTTGTTTGAACTGAAAGATGTGTGAAGAATGGTGATGTAAGTTTAGAAAATTGTTTAAAATGCAAATCATTGTCTTGCCTCACAATCAATTTTTCAAGAAAATGAGAAGGTAACACTTCAGAATTTAAAGACTGTAATTTGAATTTAATATTAATGCTTGGACGCTTGGATTGCAAAGTTAATTGACCCAGAGCCTCATGTAGTGTACAAAGTAAATGCTCACCCAGAAAAGCCAATTTTTTTTTTTTTTGTCAGAAAATGGAGACATTCTGCTATGGGCTGGGTTTTGTTCCTTGCAGAGGTCAAACCAGTGTCTGTTTGAAAAATTCATGATCCAGAAAAGGTAATTTTTAATGAATATTTATGAGAGATGTCCTTTCTTATCAGAGCTGTGCAAGTTTTCAGAAGCTTGCCACTAGGTCTGGCTTCTGATTTTTAGCAAAAAGCTTATGAGTTCTGTCTGAGAAAATAGTCAGGTTACATTTTTGTCTAGCTTTTTCTGGCTTTTTCTAGTATGTATTTTTTGCATAATAAGATACATCACTGTGATGCTTGTGTAATACATCATATACAGGTTGTTTTTTTCTATAGGATACTAGTACTTTAGGAAGGTTAATGTTTTTAATTAATTCTGTTATTTCAGTGTTAATCACTTTAAAAAAATCATCATGAAAATAAACATGAGCTGATGAGTTTATACAATTCGTTTCTGTAATAAACTGTGTGTAGCTAGAATTGCCAAAGATCAATAACTAGAAGGCTTTGCTAGACTAGTTTGCTTCTTTGAGTCTCAAATCTTGACTGCAAAGCCTCAGAGTACTGCCAAACAATAGGCAAAAAGAATATTTCTTTTTCAGTTGCTTTTGGTTTTAACATTATCACAGCACCTAGAAAAAGAATCTGAGATTGGTGTCTGGTCTTGTGTTCGTAATGGCTCTTAAGCACTGTGTGTCTGAAGAGCTTATTTTGTCCATGGCAGAGAAAAAGGGGTCTGGAGCCCGAAGTGCTCCGAGGCGCAGCGACTTGCCAAGGGCCTGCGACAGGGAAAGGCTGAAGCATTATTGTGAACAACTTCCAGACCAAGTCTCGTATTCCCTGGGCAATGTTGCCTTTAAATAAGTCCGTGCAAAATATTTCAAGTAAAAATATTGTTCCTAAGTCTAGATAGAGTCATAAAAAATAATTAAAGTATTGGATTCTGATTTCCTCTCACAGACATAAAATTTACAATTACTGTGTGGAATTTCACTCATTTTCCTCTCCTCCCCCTTTTTTATACCTTTTGTGTGTTGAAAAGACTTTACATTTTCATGTTACTTTATGTCTCATATGTAAGAGGTTCAGCTACTATGTCCTATCCTCCTCACTTAAAAATATTTTTTTAATCTTTTATATCTTATTTATTGAGCATTTTATTGTATTTATAATATTATTATATATATATTATTTTAAATCATGCATTGTAAAACATGCAATTTGATCAGAGCGATGCATCTTTTGTGTAACGACACCTTGCTAGATGCCTTTACACCTCATGACCGTCCTGGGGCCAGCATCAAAGAGGTAGGTGTTTAAGGTACGTTCAGCAAGGAAAGACTCTGATAATGCCACCGCACTCTGAATTTCTGCTCTGCTTGCTAAGAGTTTCCTTTTATTTCTGACCCTCTGGGCTGGCTCCCTCTGGAATTTCTTTCAGAGTTAATCCCATGTGGATGGGAATTATTCATGACTTAATTTAATATAGGAGTGCAATTCTCAGCTGGTACGTAAGCAGGCATAGAGGTGGTACATTGTCTCGGGGTTCTTTTTAATGCAGTAGCTGGTAAGTGCTGACTTTGTAGACAATATCAAAAGAAGTATTACCTTTCAAAGGAATCTGGTAAGGTCCTGGTGAAAAACAATCACCTCACAATAAGGTGTTGAGTTTCTTTGGTCCTTTTGAAAGATTTCAATGTCAATTATGTGTAAAAAATATACATCTACTGGAAAAATTAGGGAAATGTATGTTACTAGGAGAAATGTAATCTCATGTGAATTTCCAAAATCTTAGTTGAGTGTATTTGATATTTTATGGGGAAAAAGGAAATAAAAAACCAACCAATCCCTAAATGAGTAGTAATTACAGGTAAATTTTCATAAGTATCTAAACAAGGTAATTTCAATAGCGTTTAGGATACCCAAGAATCCACAAGTTCCAATGAGTGTCACTGAAGTTAAATCATAAAACACTTTCTAAAACTGTTATTGTTATGTTTGCATGTATATAGCTAGTAAATAAAGGTGGAAGAATCTTGAAGAACAGCTGGTTTTGGAAAACAGTGAAGGCAAGTATGTGACTACCTGTTTTGACTATCTGTCCTTGGTTTAGATAACTGTTTCTAATGGATTTGATGAAAAGTGTGATAGAGTGTCTGGTGTAAATCTAACCATTATATCTCAGAAGTCACTTTGAATTACAACCAAGTAATAAGGGACTAAATCTAGAAAATTAGAACAGAGTTAAGGTCCTCTGTTGCTTAGAGTTAAACCTGTCTGACACTGTCTGTGCCATTTCCTCCCCCCTCTTTGATGATGTATTTTTCCTCTCACATCAATGAATGCACTGGAAAGAGTAGTTCTGTGACCATCTTAATGATGGTTTCTCCTGTGCCTTCACTGCTCATGCATATTTTAGCTTTGAGAAGATCAAGTAGAAGTAGTGGTTAACCTGACTGCAACCTTCCAAAATAGATTGATTTGATGCCGAAAATCATGCAGCATTTATTATTGGTTGTTTTTTTTTTTTCCCTGCAAGAACTTTGCAGTGGTGCTTCTGTTCCTGAATAATGGGAAACATTCTCGAAGTGCAAAATAAAGTATCTTTTAGAAATAATAATTGCATAATAAGACATGCAAGTGGCTGCCAGCCAACAGTATCTTTTTTTACCTCTTTTACATCCCTTTTGTACGGTCCTACATCTACATACAGTCTGTTTCTCCTTTATTCCTTCTTGTGCTGCTTGGAACTATGTGTCAATTTTTTTTGCATGGAAAATAAATAGTAATATACTGACAACTCATAAAGATACCTTGTTTTTTCTCATCAGTAACTGCAGTCAAGCCTCATCATTAATTGATAGCTTAACTGATTAGTCCTATTTAAGAAATCATTCCTGCCAGCTTAAAATATATGCCTCTTTTTGTACTAGGCAGTCTCTTACTCTGTCACTACCTGCCCTCCTTCACTCCTCTGCTGCACTGATTTCTTCACTCACATTTAGTTGCTCAACTCATTCTGGCTGGGCTCTGTAGATACCACTCAATAAGCTGACTGAAACCTATCTTCTCCTCAGGTCAAATGCTTTTAAGAAGCTGGTAGTTTTCAGCTGAAAAAAGAGAAAAGGTAAAAGCTTTGATACTCGGTCTGTCTGGTTGGCAGGCTCTGGATAAACAAAATAACAGAAGCACCATCTTTTTTTGTCTTCTTTTCTTCTTTCTTCTTCTCTAACATCTAGAGATAAAGGTGAAAGGTCCTTCGTCTTACAATCCAACACTATACAGAGGAATTATTGTATTAGAAATGCAAAAGAGTATCTAAACACCCTCAATAGTGACCTGAATTTTTGAAATTACTTGTAGGTTTGAGAGAGAAGAGAAACAGAGTGTGTAAACACAGGAGGATTTTTTCTTTTGGTGGGATCTGTAAACCGCTCTGCCGGAAGCCAGGAGAAGGTTGAAACACCCTCCTTGTCCTCTCCTTTTGTGGGTGTTCTGAGAGCAGAAACATGCAAACAGGCGCATGTCTGATGATGCAGGACAGTCTGCTGGCAGGCGGAGTGGTGACGTGCACCTGAAGAAGTGGGTGCAAGAGCAGTATATGCTTAGGGTCATGGGAGGCTTGCTTTGTCACTGTATACAGCAGTATGCAATGTGTTGCCAGATATTTGGGGGGAGGGGGGAGATCAGCAATTTGGGAAATCAGCATCAAAACTGAATTGATAAAATTATTGTGATTAATCTTAACTGGTTTTAATAGTTATTTTTGACTGCAGATTTTTTTTTCTGAACAGAAAATATTGTCTGCTAGCTATAATTTTTAAACTGTTTTTTTAAAACAGAAGTTCTTTTTAACAAGTCCTCTTAGGAAAAGCTTTTATGCTCATTTTGGCCTCATACTTGAATTGCGATCTGGGTTTTAGCTTACGCATATCAGTTGTCCAGCTCTGCTCCTGATACAGTGAAATATTTAAGCATTTGCTTAATGTCGTCGCTGAAGTAGAGTTTAAAGTTTGATACGTGTTTGCTTTAAAGGAAGATCTTACAAAGGAACCAGTCATTAATCAACCTCTGGAAATCAGTAGCCATGTTTAATAAAATCCAGGTCTGTGTATCCCTGGACAAAAATGTCAAAGAAGGTCTAGTCTAAACTAAAGTGGTACTTAGTGGTCCAGGGGCTTTTTTTTTTCTCCTCTCTATATTCTTTTGAAAAGGATAAACAAGCCAAGTCAAAACCCCAAGTGCTCATTCATGTCATTGAAATCCTTAAATATTGAGAATGAAAAGCATCTATACACCCACAATAATGACTACAGCAGGTTTTTTGTCTCAAGGGCGTCTGCTTCTGGTGTCTGGACAGCAAAATTCCTTTGTCTCCCCCCAAAAGAGGCAGCCTAGCTTCAAGGCTTGGAGTCTGACTGGACTCTGCAGCCCTTCATCACTTCCCTGTCAGGTGGGAGTTCTGCAGCTCTGAAATCTGCCTCAGTGTGGATTTATCTCTCAATTTGATGTCACAGCTTGGTTTTGATGTACCTTCTCCCCAGGGAGCTGCTGGGCAAGGTGTTTATAAACCCCTGCCGAGAGTCCCTCCAAATAAACATAGAAAAGTTGATTCGTCTGTATGCAGTAGCTTCTTCCTTTCTAAAAGTATCATGGTAAAAAGATTGATTATAGAAATTCAGTCTCCCTATCTGAAAATAGAAGATGACATTTTTAGAATCCCCACAGTGTCAGAAGAAAGCTAACTACTATTGAACGTAGTGAAATGTAATCAGCTTGTGAATAACCTGTAATTCACATACTTTACAAAGGGTTTTAAAATAGCTTTCTGGGGTTGAAGTAATTTTCCCCCTATTATTATGCTTACAAATAAAATACCTTTTCAGGATTTTTTTAATTTAAGGAATGGAGATTCTAAGATCACAGTAGGCTGCAAAAGAAGACTCCAATTTATGCAATAATTGAATAATCTCCTTAATAGACTCTCTGTTGGGTACTCAGACACATTCGAAAGCCACTGCAAAATTTGATACTCCTCTGCAGCTCCGCTGACTCTTTTGTGTTTCAGAAGTAACAGGAATGAAGTATTAAAAATCATAGAGGCAGGGCACAGAACAGAAAGGCAGAAAGGGAACCTCCATCCTGTATGCTGGGCAGATTATGAGCTCCTCTTAAACGAACACAAAAAATATGCCACAGTGGTATACAATCAAAGATTTCTTTTTAACAAGCCAGTAACTCATGTACCACCACTGGATTGCCTGGGGACCCCTGCTCCTGTGACAAACTGCGGCTGACATCTTGTCTTAGGGCAGAAATTCGTGTGTGATGGGACGGAAAGCTTAGCCACGGTTTTTCTTACTCTTTTTTTCTCAGTCATTGTGGGAATGACATCACTTACCATGTTTGTTTTCAGCCTTCTGGTTTTTTTAATTGATTTTGTGCTTTGTGACCTTTTGAACTCAAAGAAATCATGTTTTAACATTAAGAAGTTGGGAGGTTTTGCACAGTTAATTGATGCTCATCAGTACAAGCAGAAATAGTCAATGAAGTCATTGTCTGGGCTCATAGAAATATACTGTGTGTGAGGGAAATCAGTACAGATTATTTTAAAAATATAAATGTGGTAAATGAATTTTTGTTTAACTGAGAGTATTTGAATAAATAGCTAATTAAAATAGTGAAAGTAAAAGAAAACCATAAAAAAATTGAGCAAAATTAACTTCATGGAGGAGCTTTCTGAAGATATGCGTTATTGGACAACACTGGAAATACTCATGAAGTATATTTGATATGTCACTATTAGTTATCTGTTGATTGATTACTGAAATGAAATACAAACGTACCACTGCGAAATGTATGTTACTTCTAATTAAGCAGGCACTGCTATTTAGAGGGGGGGAGTGCTAATGTATGCTCTTTACTTTTGATAAAATGTTGTGGTCATATTTTCAAGAATATTCTTTAAAAAGGCAGTCTAATCAGTGCTCCTTGATTTTAAAAACTTGATTTTCACTTATGTGAAGGAAATTCAAACTAACATTCTTTTCCTTTCTAACTAAACAGGAGCCCACGAGAGCCAGCCTAGAATTTGTATCCTGCCTTCTATGTGAATATTTTCTCTCTTTGTTTTTTTCTGATTAAACTGAACATTCAAAGCAAATTGTTGCAACACTCACTTTCTGTGGCGTAACATTCCTGTATTAAAGACAATCCTTAACAGGATGGGACATATTGCTAAGAATCCCTTCAAGCTTGTCCCACTGACTTTAAAAATAATAATTTCCATATAAATAAAATAATTGGTCATCTCTTTATCACCAGAAGAAAAGTTATTCAGAAGAATTTAGGGAACAAGTGGAAGACCATCTTCACAATTAATTTGGTTTGATCCTATGGCAATTACATACTAATGAGTTGCTCTTGCAAACCATATTGACTCGCTGCTTGCCACTCTGAATAGCACCACAGAGTGGTTTGTGTTAGTAGCTGGAGTCTGTGGATACTCTAATTTAAGCAAATTTCCCACTGACACTACTCAGAGAAGTAGTGAGGGTGGCATAGTTGGAGTCAGCTCTGTAACATTCAGGGATTACAGAAAGAGCCTAACAACAACTGTGAAGTGAGATGACTTATTTAGGGTGGGTAGCATTGTATTTAGAAGTTTTTGAATGATTGGGCTTTAAATCAGTATAAAATAACATCTCTAAATTGCATATTGGACTTTAGAAGGGAATTAACAAGTTGTGATTAAAATGTGATTTTTTTTTAGCACTTGCGTTTAATTTCCTTCTGTGTATATTCAGCCCTGCTGTGTTTTTTGTCGTAACACTATACAGCTTCCAATTATCTGATCTCTTTGTCTTTGACAAGCTGCTTTTTTTTTTTTTTAACATACCAATCCAGCTTGGAAAGCTATTAAAATTCAGTGGATGCCTTTACCAAAGGCCACGTAAGGGACCAGCCGAAAGTCTGCAACTTCGGGCTTCGAGGGCTACTTTGGAAAGTTCACATCTGCAGCTCCTGTTTTGTGGAGCAACAGTGACAACCAGCGGCCACTCACCTAAAGTTGGCCAAGTTACTCGCTGCGGACGTCCTTCAGGTTACCAGCCACCCACATCCATTCTTCAAAGGTAAAGGCCAGAGCTGTATCTATTTTCTTTTACTTGTCTTAACTCTGGCGATGAGTTTAAAAGAAAAGAGTTCTTCTCTTCTTGATAATAGATGTGCTCTAGCAGTTCATTACAGAGCTGCTGCATTTAGATCAAAAAGATACCTACTGGCCCATGTTGTTGTCCGTATTTCAGTAGTGTATCTACATACGTATGGCCATTAAAAGTTTCAGTGCTTTGCTGGTGGTATACGACAGTGATCAAACCAAATTTACGGTGCAAAGCAATCATGCTTTAGTTCTTCTGAAGAGAGGGAAAAGGTCTGTAGAAAACGGTCATCCTTTTCTGCTGATCGGCAGTTAATACATGTAATACGTGGCACTTGAATATAAATAATTTGAGAATAGCTTGTGTTGTCTGCATTTTAGTTTATGATTTCTTCCTTAAAAATACAGATTTTTATCTGAGAGAGTCACTCCTGGTGGTGATGCAGTAGAAGCCGGGGTAAAAATAATTGTATCCACGGCTTTTTAGTTTAATGAAGATAACAGTTTCACTTACACTCTGAAGTTTGAGCTAGCTGTGCTTTGCCAACAGTTCTCTCAGGATCGGTGGGATTATTTCTGTGGAGAGGTGCCCTTAAACTTGAGGAAGATGCCAGGACTCAGCCCAAAGGAGTTTGGTTTATATTGTTTAGAATTTTTTCATGCGCAGCATCTAAAGGCTTAATGCAAGGTAAATAGGTCACATCAGGCCAGAAATACCAGCCCTCTGAGCATCTTATGACATTTCTCCTCCGTATCAAAGATCCTTTTTCCCCCACTATGCTAAAGAGAAAAAAAAAAAAGGGGGGGGTGGGGTGGGGAATCGTCTCCAAACATTCATTTCCTCTTCTCTGGCACAGCTTTACGAGTGCTTATGGCAAATTTGCTTCTGTAATCATAACTTGAACCCATCTGGGGATGAGATTGGCTGCTAGCTTAGTATTTCCACTTAACATATTCATGATTAGCATGCACAGAAGGAGTAGAATTAGGATGAATGTTTTTGGAACAGTACAGATAAATCCTCATAAATGTAGTACAACAGCTCTGGAAATGCACAGTGCTGAAATGTAATGAAGCTGAACTCTGTAGAGAGTTTGGTATTCTCAGTACCATGCCTCTCCTAATGAACTCATTTAGATTAGAAAATGGATTTAATATTTTATTGGAATTAACCTGAGCCAGTAAAGAGGATTACAATTTCTTTCCATAAATACGGTGATATTACGGGGGGAGGTAGCATGTTACATGAATATTAAGCATTTTATGAGCATTGTCATGAAGCCAGAAAGAGTGTAAGGTAATTAGGTTTTTATATAGTGATACTGTTCTTATAATAATTACATTTGAAAAGTAATAAAAGTATATTTGAAAATTATTTAAATCCATATTTTATTGCATTTTCACAACTTTAAAAATGCTTAAATGAAAATTATGCCATGTTTTCCCCAAACAAACAATTTCAACAGTTTGTTTTAAACATGGAAAACTAAAAATACCACAGGTTCTTAAGACACGGAACAGGACACATTCTAGGAAAGAGGAAAGGAGGTAGGTTTATTCCATTTTCCCTATAACAGTATCTGCTAACGGGAGAAAACATGTAGAAATCAGGAAAAAAATCTTGACATAAATGCATTATTTTCCTTTGGTTTTCAAAAACTTGCAAAGTTGTGTCCCAGCGTTGCTTCTGTCTCTTAGATTGTCTTTTATACTCACAAACGTATTTTTAATCACAGTCTATGTTCTCCTACTTTTGAAAGGTTATTTGCTGAAAAAAAAAAAGACTAAATCATTGTCATCTTTGTTATCTTTATCAATGGCACATTAAAAAAAAAAACCCACAAAAAGAGAGAACTGCAAAAGCTTGGTAATGTTGTTTGAGTATTACTGTAAGCAATTTTTTTTTTTTTTTTAAATGAAATTAGGGCCTGAAATTGCCTTTCGATATAGACTGTCTGTAAAAATCATCTCCTGCATATCTGAACAATTGCTAATTTTACCAGCTGAAATGCAGTGTACACTGTGCTTGAGAATAGCTCTGAGCCTGAGGGAAGTACAGAACAAATACAGTTAAAGCTGAACAATTCAGAATGGATGGAATTGGATATATGTACTGCCTTCTTGAGAGAATTTCCCCTTGCTATCAAAGCTTTTCACTTAAAATGCCTGAATACACAGAATTAATTTGTAAGGTCGCTAAGAAGGATTGTTTCCTCTGTAGGAACCTTTCAGCAATTTAGTTCAACAACCAACTAACATTTACAAGCTGTTTAGGTTATGAGAAAGATCAACAACAGAAAACCTAGCACAGTCAGTCCTCAGAGTGGTGGGGTTCGTGCTGGAAAAAATAGTCTTAAATACAAAGTGTCGGGATGGGAATGTGGAAAGAGAACAATCTCAACAAGTAGGAGCTTTGTGTTAATATACTGTGTTATAACTATGGTAACTTGAATAAAATTAAGTAAAAGTTAAATAGCTGTATTCAGTGTGAAAGAATTTTTTTTCAGCCAGTCCTAAAATGTGTGTTATGCAGCATCATAGAATCTGCTACAAGACTACATATGTTTGATCACTGCTGCCTGGGCAGGGCTTTATATGGTTCAGAAATTCTGAGGGACAGTTCAATAATTCAGAATTGTGTTGCATTGCAATCTGGATTGATCAATGGAATCAAAATTCGGAATAAAAGAAAAAGAAAGAAAAAAGAATGAAATCTCACGGTTTACACTGGTTTATTGAATCTGAAAAAATGTTTCCAGAATATTTCCTTTTCTCAGGGAAGATGAATAATGGGATCTTCTTTATCATCTGTTGGTCTGGGTCTTGTTATACCTAAAACCACCCTATAAATTTTTGACTACCATTACACCTATGCAGCATAGGAGATGTAACTCAGCTTATTCAAGAAAATGGGGTCCTGATTATGAGTCAAAAAAGGATATATGATGGGAGGAAAGTCTATTTCAATGTTTTGATAAGTCATGTCGAAATTCTTTGCATGTTGGTACTGATCAGAGCCTTAATGCACTCAGGATACTCTCATTATTCTTAGTATCATGTGTATCAACGAAATCTGTGAGCAGCTGGGAGTAGTGCATACTTCCGCTCAAGGCCAGATCTCAACAGATCTTAATTTGCAAAATGTTAAACTCTAAAAATTTGGCTGATGCCTAACTGGGAGGTGATAAATACTGTCTCGGATTTCCTCTAGTTTTGAAGAAATGTATTTGTATTAATGGACTGGTAAGTCAATGTTATTAATCCTAAAAAACAAACAAACAAAGAAAAAAGAAAAACAAGAAAACAAACAGGAAACAAGGTCCCAAAATATATTTTTTAACAGTTGGGTTTTTTTCCCTACATTCTGGTGGTGGTGGTTATTATTGTTGTTGTTATTATTCTCTTGGTTCCCTGGATCTGGAATTATTTATGTGCATCACTTATTTTGTCCTTCCTGCCGTATTTATGAAACGAAGTTACAGAATCATTTATCTACATAATATTAGTCTGCTTGACTGGCAATTATTTATGGCACCAGTCTTTTAGATTATTCTGAATGTTACCAGCCTCAACACTTCTTCAGGGAATCTGTATTTCTCTCCTAAGTCACCAGAATCACCTCTTTTGCTTCTGCAACCAGATACTATGGGTAGTGAGAAGGAAAGGAGAACAGGGCGAGGGAAAAAAATGAAAAGACCTGCTGGATACTTACTTCCTCCTCTTCTCTCCTCAGCTTTGTTTAAATATTTTGTTTGCTTCCTGAGCCAGTTCTGATAGCAAGTTTTTCCTGAAGAGGTGGGAAATCAGCAACAACAGCCTGTCTGAGGAGATTTGCCTCAAGGCAGGACTGAAATTCCCTAGAAGGCTAAAATGCTGCATGTCATTGTACGAGTGGCTTCTCCTTGAATGAAAATCTCAAGAGGTGGCACTTCTTTTTGTTGAATTTTGATCTTCCTATGCTTACAGTATAGTCATAGGTGAAGTTGCGCATTGGGCTTGAACAGTAAGCAAGTGGGTTACAAAGACAAATGTTAGTACGAAAATTTTAGTAACAATGTCTTAATAACACAGCATTGAGTTGTAATTGTCCTTTTGTTATAAATACATTTTCTTCCTTGGGCTTTTATCTCTGTTCTCACTCAATTTTTTTCATTTTCATAATTAATTAAAATGCCAGTGTTCTATAACCAGTGATTGAATTATGTGATATTAGTTGCCTAAGGCCATCAAAATTAATCAAAATAAGGAGTGAAAGTTTTGCTATTTTTAATACAGCTGATTTGATTCCTGGGGTTTTGATCAAATTAAATGAAGGATCAAATTAACCAGTGATTAAATTGAGTAAAAGGCACTTTGTATGCCTGAAATATATTTTAATTTAATTAATTTCAAGACACGAAATATTAACAGATGTTTTAAAAATTCATTTGTATTTCACTGTTTAATTTTCTAGAAACTATTTCCTTCTCAAGGTTAGAATCTTTTACAAGAGAAAAAACACACTTTTAAAATAATTTCCTGCTTATTCCTTTCATTTTTTTCCCCCCATACTTTTTTATGCTTGTAGAGAATCCTTTGCACTCATAAACTATTGTTCCAAAGCTTCTGAACTCAGACTACAAAGACTTGATGTGCCAAAGGCCAGTTTAGCAGAAATCTGAGACTCCCCAAAATAGAACCTGAGCAGACAGTTTTGCCCACAAAAGACCTCGAGCTGTTACCATTTAACCCACACATTTGCAGAAGTGTTACCATTTTGTCATACAGAATTTCATTTACGTTTTGTTATAAGCTAGTTCATATCATGTTTGTTTAATGAACTGGCGTAACTTTTTACTATACACCACTGCGTACAAAGAAATTGAGAAACGAGTTTTCTGTTATGGTGCAGAACTGGTCTTCATGAGAACAAAATCATTCACCATTTTTTGTTTGCATGGTAAAAAAAAAGCTTGAAACTGCACTCCTGACCTCTCCTGGGAGTTTGCACTGACTGATGAAAAGTGGCTGACCCGGCTGGGGCACAACTGCAAGAAGCTGAGGCTAGAGGTAATTTTCTTAAAGGTGGGTTTTACTTAACATTTAATGTTCCTCAGAATAAGAGAATAACATAGCAAAAAGGCAAGGTGAGGAACAGGGTCTAATTTTGTGAGTTACAATGTTAGGTAAGAGTTACCTTATATTGAAATGCTTTTCTTCCACTCTTTACTATTAATAGAAATGAAATAAAGCTACAAGTGTATAAACATACCAAAGATTGATTAAAAATACTTGATGTTGTGTATCAAGGCTGAGTGTATTTATGCATTTGAGGCACTTAGAAATTTCAAGCAGAATGTATTGGTTGTAAGTGGAGTCTAATCTCATTATTCTTTAAGTCCTGGAAAAGGCATGTTTAAAGGATTAGATCTATTTACTGTGATCAGCCAGTCTGTTCCAGCTATTTTTGGTTAATGCATTTATTCTCTCAAAAGGAGAAAAAAAATGTTTCAGTGGGAGGAGAGAGAAAATTAAAAATGGACACTTAGAGCAATATGAAAGTACTATCATACTCTAAGTAGCATTTTATAGTAATTTGTGGTGTCATCTTGAAATAACCATTACCAAGAGGTGAACAACTGGCACGAGCTGGATCCTAGCTTATTCTTTGCTTCTATGCTTGGAAATGATTATTAGTCAGTGGGAACAGAAGCTGTGAGATAAAATTTTGGTGTTGGCAGGTTGATAGTCCTGGTGATAACCTTAGGGGAAGTGTGTAAGACGAAAAGGCACAAGCTGCTGGACAGTTAAGAGATTTATGGCTGATAGAGCCAAAGAGTGGAGAAGCAATGGACAACCCTAGCATTGCATAGCTTATAAATACCAGGTTTGCGGCCTTAAGGACAAGGTCAGCTTTACTCTACTGGCTTGTCTTACATGTACTGTACAGGACTCAACCTTTAGGATGTACCCTTTCTTTGGGTCTCTGCTTAAGATGGGTATTTTGTGTTGTTAGGATGCACGGTTCCTGTATAAAGATGAGAAGATGTCCGCTGGTGGCATCTAAGTCTGCAGGCACCTGCAGTTTTCCAAGGTGTTTTGCTACGTAGAAAAACACGATGTCTTAGAAACCCTACATGCAAGATCCCTCATAGAATCTAAACTGATTTCCTGTCACATTTTTTATTTATATTTGATAATGAATGTTTAATTGGTGGGAAAAAGATTTTAAGGTTCCTCTTCTGGCCTTGCTATCAATTGGGAATTAGAGTTTAGACCTGCATTTCAGTAACTTTTTCTTTCTATTCACTGGCCTGCAAAAATGAATATAGTTGTTTATTTTATATGGTACTTGCATGACTAATGCATTTTAAGATCATTGGATAAATGCTGTCATGGAGCAAAGTGCTTTTATGGTGTTTGCACTGTGCATTTTAAAACTGCAAATAAAATATTTGGAAAATTGTTTTTATGAGTGTTATCAAAAGTATTTTGAAAAATTCTTGGAACTGCAGGCAGAGTTTGATGCAAAAGGTCAGGTATATAACTATGTTTCTATTGCATCCTTGACAGCTATTTTATTTTTGTATGAGTTTTAACCTTGAATATCAGTTATATGACATCTGTGAGTTCTTGAACGTTGTTTATTATTTTCTCATATCTTGCTGATTTATAGAAGTAGTTCTTCAATCAGTAACAGTTCTTTCATTGAACTTATTTCTTCCTACTTCCCACTAAATTTTAAGAACTTCAGTTATTTAAAAAGATGCAAACAGTAAACCCAACCCTTTTTAAAATTCCACTATGTACCTGTTATTTTCTCTTTTTTTTTCTCTGATCGACATAATCAAAATTCTTCTGCTTCCTCTTTGGTATTACGTTCTTTACATGACATCTAGAAGCCAAAATTGATGTGAGCTGTAATTAATCTTTCTTTGTGGCTTTATAGACCCATTGGTAGACCAGAGATAGGAATCACACTGTCTGCATACATAAAATTATTGAACACCCCAAAACAAATCTGCATTCAGTAACTGTATTTCATGGTGTCATCATCCAGCAGATGTAAAAGATCTGTTGAGGAAAAAAAAAGAAGTGTGAAAAACAAAGACTGCACTTGTTTTATATGCAATCCCCTGTGCAATTAATTCATATACAAGTTGTACAGTAATCTAATTAGAGCATTTGACATTTGCCTGTGACAACCAGAACCCTTTAGGTAATCAATAATGCTAATATAAAGTACCTGATTAAATACACCTTCATTTCCATCTGTATTCTCACATTGATATGCAAATTCACCTTGCCTGTATCATTTCTAATTCCTATCCTCTGATTCTTGCTTTTAACTGTATCTCCTGCATCCATCAGAAGACCAAAAGGACCAAATTTTGCTATATAAAGCAGAGTAAGTTATACTGTTGTAACTTCACATGCATTCTGTGAGCTGCTTCAAAACATCACATTCAATAAGCTTCAGTTTCATTAAGTCATTGTTATGTATTTGTAAACATATTACTAAAAACAGCAAGCAGAAAATAACTCATATTTCTTTAGAGATTAAGTTTACATAGCCTAAATATGGATCACAAACAATTATTTCTTAATTTTTCTGCTTCATTAACAGGGAAGGGTAAAGACTCATTCTGTGATGATACATGGAAGAAAATGCTTCCCCCCTGTTGAAGAGAAATATCTTTTCCTGTAAATTATTGTGCTTCTTAGATCTGGTTTATCATTTTAGACTATATATTTTAACCTCTGTTTTTTCCCTGTAAGTCTGCATATCAGGTTTACTATTATCCGTATCCTGGGAAAAACTGTCTCTCAGGATGCAGCCCATTGACCAGCAATTAGCTAAGCTTGTTTCAAGTCATAAACGTGTTAGACTTTGAAGTGATGTTTACACTGAACCTTCCTAACTAGTTTATACTTATTTCTGTAGCCTTGGAATTCAGTTTGGATTGGCAACACTCAACTGCAGGTTCTTGAGTGTGTGAGTGAGATCATTATCAATAATAGTAATTATCTTCTGTATAATGTTTTTCCTAAAA
The DNA here is from genome assembly GCF_030936135.1 of Gavia stellata. Classification (NCBI taxonomy): domain Eukaryota; kingdom Metazoa; phylum Chordata; class Aves; order Gaviiformes; family Gaviidae; genus Gavia; species Gavia stellata. Next base: position 113,213,750 of record NC_082594.1, on the reverse strand, counting down.
ATGTCATATTGCTTTAGAAGTCTTTAAAATTGGATCACAGTGAAGTCTTCATTTAGTACTTCTACTCAGCCCCCTGAACCCTGGTTCCATAATGGCTGGTCTGCGATTGGTGGGACAGTCTGGTCCCATCGCCAGGGCAGGAAGGGGTCTGCAAGGTGCCCTGGAGATGAAAGGGGAAGTTCCTGCCAGTGCCAGGAACCGGAGAAATTAGGAGCAATTTCTGTTATTTTTGTCTGCTGTCACTGACCCTAATTGGCCACAGTTATCCATTTCTTCAACAAAAGACTGTTTTAGCCAAATGTCAAATGTCACGGTGGTTTTTGTGTTCTCATGAAGGATAATCATTATCTGTGATTGTACTTCTAAAATAATTTTAAATTATATTCATTTCATACATTAACACTCTTTTTTTTTAATAGCAAAGACTGTGAATCAGTTTCATGTAACACAGCACAATACTATAACTTGTTAAAAAGTACCTGAGGAAGTTACAGGCCTAAATTTTGGTGGCCGTCACTCTAACTTTCTCCACTAAGTTACCCAGGTATCTTTGAAATTACTAAATTTTGGCTTGTATATGTCAAATAAATCCAGTCTACTCTGGAAAAAAAACCACCAACAGCCAAAACATACGCATACACATACACACAAGTTTCCCTCCGGTTTCTCGTCACGTAAACTAAAACCAGTTTTTTCCTTCAGTGTATTGAAATACTTTACATAAACTGATGGAATAAGAAAGGATAATGGTGACTTAAGATAAAATAAGAAAGGATGTTGAAGGCTTTATTGGAAATGCCAGAATATGTTTATTCATAGATTTCTCAGAAATAGTATTTGTAAGTCTGTGTATTTTGCACATAAATAGTTACAAAAAATAGTTTTGTATTCCTGAAGTTTTAACATATGATGCTAAATGAAAGATGATTGGTATCTTTCAGGTATCCAAATACTGTTTTTTATAAAAAAGTTCTAGAATTAATTTGATTTGTTACCACCTTCCCATTTCCTCAAAATATTTTTGTCATGGTAGGTCTACACGTGAGGGTTAACTGCTTTGTGTGAAGTTTAGAGGTATTGTTGTTTTGTAATAATTATTTCAGGAGGATTACCCCATCCTTTTGATACTTTTATGCTTGAAAAACTAATTCATATCCTAAATAGTCTAAGGAATATGTTTGCCTACTGGTTTTACTCTATTTAAATTATTTCAGAACTTACACACTAATAATGCACAAGAATAATGTAATATTTCTGTCTCAGTTCTGATTTTTCCTGGCATCTTAAATCATATTTTATTTCAACTTTAAGAGCAGATTCAACAACACACTAAAGCAAGTAGAGTGTGCCAGCCAGTTAAGCTGGATTTTATGGTTATTTTGCCTCTCCCCAGCACTGCTAAACAGCCAAAGCATGTTGATGATGCATAAGATCTTTAATTTGAAATGTTAGTGACATCATCATGTTATATAAGGGCAAAAGGGAGAGCTCAATCTCCAAGTCACAATTTCTATAAGCTCTATGGGCATGCAGGATTACATTTTTCTTGATAGTGCTGCTTCCCCCAGCAGAGGGAATGGTGTGAAAGAGAGTCTTGCAGGAACTGTTGCCCAGGTAGTATGTGGCCATGTGATTTTTAAATTCCATGAGAATGGAGGTGAGTACTCACCGCATTACATTTCTAATGCCTTTACCCAGTCTCCCACAGGCTCGATATATTACAAACACCAGAAGTTTTGTATGCAAATTTGCTTGACTAATTAGCTCTGATGTCACAATAACCTACCAGTATTTAGTCTTACTGTGGTTAAGTAAAATTAACTAATAATACCAGATAATAAATTTAACTTTTCACTTTCTTGAACTGAGGATTATATACAGGAATTTAACAGCCTTTAAAAAAACCTTCAAGAATGTATAATATTTTCTTTTTGAGGTCATTAGTGGAAAAAGATTGATATATGCTAAATGGACCAACACTTTTCTTAAAGGAGTAAAATTTTAATTAACTTTAATTCAGATTAATTAACTACCTTGTAATTTCTCAGAAAAATTAATTGTCCTCACAGGCTGCACAGTAATTTCGGGGATAATATGCTACATTCATCACTTACAACAAAGAAGTCCTTGCAAGATGGAACTTGGTCAATACCAGTAGTGCCACAAACGAGACTCCCCTTGAGCCTTCTCTAGGCTTCCCAGCTCTCTCAGCCTTTCCTCATAGGAGAGATGCTCCAGTCCTTTAACTTTCTTTGTGGCTCTTCCCTGGACTCTCTCCAGTAGCTCCATCTCTCTCTTGTACTGGTGAGCCCAGCACTGGACCCAGTACTCCATGTGTGCTCAATAGAGGGCAAGTAGTACCTGGTATGTTTGCAAATAACACAAAGCTTTGAGAAATTCAGTTTGGTTTATCTGTTAGTGACTTGGATGATCTTACACGGAATCAGGTCAATGACAAAGCCCTTTGGGACCCCTTTTGATTCAGTGCTTCTGGTTAGGCAATGACCATAGATAAGTGTCTCCAAATATAGCCATAAGGCCATTTCTGCCTCCACTCTTACCAGGTTTTCACCTAGATCCTGTTTCATAGAAATCTATATTGAAAGTGAAGGCATACAACATTTGGGATTAATTCAGTTCCCTGTGCATAGACATCCAGTAACATTTTAGACAACATAAAATATCCTGCCTGGCCTCCAGCTGTCAGCTAGAAGATAGCAGATCTCCCTTGTGTTGTAAGTCATATCTGCCAGCCTTGTATGGTTGTCTTGGATGCCTTCATGGTAATGAATATTATATTTAAGCAACTGAATCCCATCCCTGCAGTTTGGTTTTATGGGTTTTTTTCCCTTTTACTCCTAGACTTTTTAACTTGTTTTAAAAAGATTTTTAGAAAGGTTTGACATTATTTGCTCTTGACAGCTGTTACTTGTTTTCTTGTAATCTTCCAGGTGTTGTGTACTTTGTTTGGTTATTTATCCCAGAACTTTCCTAAAAAGTGAAGTTAAGCTGTCATCTGTTCTTAATTCCCTGGCCCATATTTTGTTTCTTTTTCTTTTTTTTTTGGTCCTTTCTAAAAGCATGTCACTATACTTTCTGTTTCTTGTCTTCTAGGACCTCATCTTTCTTCAACATATCAAGTATTCTAAATAGCAGCTGACCACAAAATGATAATCTGATCCTGATACAATAATGTAGCAATCCAAATATACCAGAAGTTAGTAAATAAATTGTTATCTCCTCTCCCTTCACCGTATTTGCTTTCCCATGCCACTGAATCCAGCATTGGCACTGCAGCTGTGAGCATGTGGCCCTAACTGCGGGACCTTTGGATGCATCCTTACTTCTGCTGCATAGAGCATTATCTTTCTGTAGAATAAAAACCTCAGCTACTATCCACCAGGCATCCTCAGCAACATAAAAATTATTGTAAAGTGTAACACAATTTCAGACTTGTATACATGCAGTTATACTGAATCCTGTTAGTAGCACCTTTTTGCCTGCATGTGGCATCACAAGCTGGCACCCTCAATCATAACAAGTGCTAACTCATTACTAGGTAGCAATATTTTTTACTCTTTTGAGGCAGCAGACTACAAGCGGCTTGAATCCAAGTAATGACCTACTAGTAGAATCTTTGTCATTTATGCTTTAAATGTATTTTTAGTGAATAGACCTTTAAGAAATCAATGAACAGCTGTGAAATGGTCATTTTTCAAATGGCTAATCTCTTCTTCAGCTTTTCCATTGTATCAGATATCAGGATCATTTAAGGCTGAAGCACAAACTACTTTTCTCTCTCAGAAAATCTTTCATTTCTTTTTTTATCTCAAGTTTCAGCTTCAGCTACTGGATTTGGGCAGTCCTTGGAATTTAAATACCAAACACCTTCCAAAGGACTGTGAATTCCTTACAAAGACACAGAAAATGAAATTAGGTTTAAAGATGATAATTATAAGCACCTATATCTTGTAGCTTTCATGTACACAAAACTCCCATCGATTTTGATATAGATGTATTTTTGCCACCTGTGTCACCAAAGACAATAATTTTATTCGTAGGTTTTATGGAATATGAATTGTAGATTTAGTCCTGACATATCACCTTCAGAACAACAAAAAAAAGTAATATGCCAAAGAGCGGTAAAACTCTGTACCAGCTTTCTTGGCATAGAAGCACCTCCAGTTCTCCGTGGTTCCTATTCATACCGCTGCTGCTTTGCAAGTGAAACTTTAAAGAGAAAACTATGCGTGAAATAATTGCATGTTTACTTTTGCGTAAGAGGAAAAGACAGAGTGATATTTGTTACCTATAGCAAAAAAGATCTCAAGAGTCAGGCTTTTTTACTTTATTTTTAAATATTGAATATTCTCCAGAGTCAGAACAGTCTTTAAATATCTAAAGTAAACCCCTGGAAATTGAGTCACCTCTACCTTTTTAACTGCATATGCTAGCTTCTTGTTACATCTTTTGATGTGTTTCCTGGAATCTGTCGCTCTCTCACACACTGACAGTAGTGTAGAAATGTGTAGTGTAACTAATACCCTTGTGCTGTAATGAGCTGGGGGTGAAGGAACTTCATGTGCTTTTGGTGCCTGGTGAAGTCCTTGAACAGAGTTCAACTCCCTTAGAGTACAAATGGAGAGATTCACCTTTGGTGGGTCATTGTAGGTTCAAGATCTACACCAGTGTTAGTGACGTGGTGCTAAAATAATTTTATAATTTCACATACATGTATGTGGCTTAAATTAGAGCTATAGATTCATCGATTCTTTTATTTTCAGAAAAGCAATAATAAAAGACATTGTCATTATGATTTAAAAAAAAAAATAATCCTTGAGTTGCCAGATTCCATGCAAGGTATAGAGTATTTAATTTTAAATATTCCTCAGAAAAGACAGCTTGAAAAATGGCAGTAAAAATAGGTAGAGTGTATTTATATCTTCAGTTCACATATTTCAGCTGTCTTGTTCTCATTAATCAGAGTCAAATGTTTCAAAAATTAATCAATTTATGAAGTTACTCCAGGAGTACACACTTGTACATTTCCTTCTTTTTATTATTTTTAAACAGGGATTTATTTAAAGGAATGACTGACAAGGTTAATGACGCAAAGGGAGTATTTTTAGAAAGATATTTGATTGGACTTTGTAATATTTCCACTATTAATTATTATACCTTCACTGATTCCTGCAAGGTTTTCTACTATACCTTAATCTAGTTTTCAGGAAGTATTATAGAAGTTAAGAGACCATTCATTAGATTTGATGCTTATATGTTTCAAACAGCAAATTTTTCTTTTGGGACTCTTTATAAACTGAATTTCTGGATAAAATTAGAACTTACCTTCAGAGCATCTCTTAGCTGTTCATCGGTCATGTTTTGATGACATTTTGTCACATAGATGAAGTTGCTGAAGTACAGCTTACACCTTGCTATGCGTGTGTTTGTGTAACACTAAAACCAAATTTAATTTTTTTTTTTGTCCATGAAAAAACTGGTGAACAGGAAAAACAAAGCATATGTCATACAGGCTTTGCTAAATGAAGATATATAATGTGTTGTTATGTTATACTAATATCTGGTCTAGTAAAAGATTTTGTTACATAAGGAATTGAACTATGGGGAAAGTAGTCTTACTAATAAACACTTATCAATTCTGTTGATTGCAGTCCTTCTTCACCTCTCAGAATATTCAGAGAAGAACAACCAGTGAACCTGAGGAATTTTCCAAATTCTGTGCTGCTGGAGGGCCGTGCATTGCTGAAGGGCCAGGGTAAACCAGGGGCACACTCAGAGGGTGCAGACTACGTGATGCTGCTGGGCATGAGGAGACTAACAAGCAATGTCGCTTTACGTTCAAGAAAAATAGTGCAAAATTATTGAACAGTCTGGGGGTGGCTTGGAAGATGTGCAACTACTGGGGAGACTTTGAAGTGCTCTTCTGGCATCAGTGCAGCAGCAACCCCGCTGCATGTCTGAACTCCCAGCTCCTAGAGACCCCGGTCATTGCTGTAGGATTCCTGCCTAAGGGCTGGCCAGAAGCAGGTTGCAGCTCCCTCCAGCAGTCACCTCCTGACACTTTGTGAAAGACAGACTGATGAAGGCACAGTACAGATAGAGACTAAGAATCTTTACGTACCTCTTTGTCCCAAAAGGTTTGCATTGACGGGTTATCATTCCCCTGTGCAAAAGTGATGTAGTTCTGCCCCAAGCCCACAACTTCTGCTCAACCTTGGTCAAAGCAGTTGCAATGGCAAGGACTCCCAGAGGCATTTAGTCCTTTTTTGTCTTAAAGGAAATAACGTTCCCGATTATAGACATCAGTCCATTCCAGATGTCCCACTGCCATAGCTGTAGCAGCCTCATGTCTATGACTTCTCCCCTGCAGTCAACAATGTCCAAAGGTGATGTTGTAAGTGGGAACAGGCAGCAAGTACCACTGTGTCATTTGGAAAGTTGCAGCTACTGAGTTAGCTACTGAGGAAAACACATGTTTTGTCTCAGGCCTTACACAAGCAGTGGTGGTATGAGGGGAACAGTGGTATATTAAAGTCATTTACCTGGGCTAAAGAAAGGCACAGTGTGGTGCTTCCTGAAGATCTCCGCAGAGATGCCTGCAGGTGGGCAAGGAAGGGTTCGTGGGATAATATCAGCAAGCCTTGGAGTACAAGTGTAAGGCAGATGTTTGTCCCAGCTGGTGAGAAGGTGGAGTGCGTGCATGACTAAACTCCTCTAAGGTCAATTCTGCAAGCCTCATACCATGAAGAGTCTCTTCCAATGAAGAGTCTCAGCACTGGCTGCTTTGTTCTATGCCAAATTACTTGTTAATGTGGACATAATCCTTGTCAAAAACAGGTTTCTGTGCCTATAGTAGCAGGTTTTTAATACTCTGAATACAATAAATTTAGGCTGGATTAGGGGTGAGTAAATCTGGTAATCTAGAGAACCTAAAAAATAGATATAAATGCTTTACATGTAGATGTATGTGCATACAGAATAAATAACTGTCAGCGCCCTTTTAATGGGGAATAACACACTATGTATTTATTCACACTGGGCTCCTAGTTAGAAACGTACTTCAGACAATGTATCATTCAAGGTGAAAAACAAGTATAATAGTAAATTTACCTCATTATTAGATCTTCCACAGATATTTCAGTCCTGTGCACTGAAAAAAAAAAAAAAAAAGAAAAAGATGATGAAACTCCTTTGAAGAACCTCGAAAGGACCAACACTATTACAGAAAAAATAAATTCTATAGATAAAAGTGAAGCATTGCAACACCTTGCTTCCACAGAGCTAACACAAGCAAATACTGAATCAGAGGCTGATCCAATTAAAGGCGCAAGGTCCTCACACTGTACAAATGAAGAGCTGCTAACTGGGAAGCTAAAATAAGAGATGTCAAACCAATATTTATATGTATAAACAAACATATACAATAGTCAATAGGTAAATAATTTACCTGGAAATTGCAGAGACAAGACACATTCATGGCAATATCCTAGTCTATTAGTATTGCAAATGTGAAAATATATATATATTTATTTTAATGTTTTTCCTTTACAATAAGAAGGGGGAAGGAGGCAGACTGACTTTCATCTGGTAAGTACTGAGATCTGGTCTCATAGAGTCTAATCCAAAGTTCCATAAAATTTTGCTTGTAACCTCAGGATTTTGGATAGGGTCCCCACCGAACAATTTTATCAACTCATCTCTCCATGTTTAAATAATTGTATGAAGCCCGATTCTAGTATATGATGAGCTTACAAATATGTTAATATTATGTATCCCACGAACAGAATATATTTTTAGACTATTGAACTGTGACACAAACAATTATTCATGCAATTTTGCCTAGGACATATGTCACATCTCTATTTTATCATAGAAATTTCATCATAAATGATCTGATAAGTAACTAAATCTTACAGGAAAGTTGTCTATTCATCAGCCTGGTAAAGGGTTTAGTTGTTTGTACGTGAGTATGTTGTGATTCTGTTATTCCTGATTATGAACATTGATCCTCATTAAGATCATATTCAGGAACTAGACTGTTCACACTAATTCAGTAAGTGTTCCCACTGGCAGATAAATTAAAATAGTTTAGTAAGTCATCATTTGTGACAAAGATCCCAATCTTTTTTGATGCTGGACATCAACAGTCAATGGATACACCCAGAAATTTTGTTCTGCTTCTCTGGTTATCCACATGGCCATGATTCAAATGTCTAAATATAAATATATATTTTTGAAATTGAAAGGTAAATGAAAAATTTGTTTGTTTTAAATTAGGAAGACATTGGAAGAGACTTAACACTGGAATAAGCTGCCCAGGAAAGTGGTGGAGTCACTCTCCCTGGAGGTGTTCAAGGAGCATGTGGACGAGGCATTGTGGGACATGGTTTAATGGGCATGGTGGTGTTAGTTGATGGTTGGACTTGGTGATCTTACAGGTCTTTTCCAACCTTAATGATTCTGTGATTCTGGGAAGTGCAATAATAGTCAGAACAAAGCAATTAAGCTATAAACAAGACTGACGAATTTTCAAGGTGTTCTTCATCTAAATAGAAAGACACAAATGAAAGGTAGAGTGGTACCTCAGAAGATGCTGCACTTATAGAGCAAATGAAAGACATACAAAAAATAGTCTATAAAGTTGTTGCATCTCTAGACTTATTGTCATTAATATTATTATTGATTCTATTAATAATATTGCTATTAATATGGATAATGAATAATAACAGATAATCAGTAGCAGGAAAGTACAGCAGGTGATCTGGGAGGTGGCTTTGGAAGTCTCACTCATGAACCAGCAGATGTGGGGCACTGGCAGATATGTTGAGCTCCAGCTCCAGTGAAGGAAGGGAATTCACAGCACAGTACATGAGCTACAGGATCCAGATGGATGCCAGAATTAGAATTTTGTTTTGTGAGCTAGCAGTATAGTTTCATGGAAAAAAGGCTAGAAACCTTTGAAAAGATCCCTTATGGAATTGAGATGGTGTCTCAGTTTTCTTGAAGATACCCTATAAAGTAGATTCTGAATGCAGCTAACCCCGGAGTCTTCTGTTCATTGCAAAGAAAGTTATATTTTGTAGGCTGTGAAGACTCAAGGATTTGAGGAGAGACAGATGAACTTGACTACTTATTAGAGTCTGGCAACCAGCGAAGAAAGAAATCCTGTGCAAACCCAAGTATGCCTTAGCAAGGGTGAGAGATTTTCCTGGTGTAGGTTTTTATCACATGATCTTTGTCTGCTTTTTTAAAGGAATTCTCAGAGTGTTCATGTTGTCTGTGAATTTGGTTTGGAAGCAGAGCAGGTCCATTTGTAGTGATCGGTTAAAATCATAAAATACAACCATAATGGAACAAAGTAATTTTGACTAAGTTTCTTATTGAAGGATGTTGTTAGATGATATGATACACAGCCCTTTGTGCAGTCTTGCAGGGCAAAACTTCAGCTAGCTGAAAACCTCTGTGTTTGCACAGTCATAGTGAAAGAACGATACACACAAACTTTACGTTTTCTTTTGTAAAAGGAAAAGATCTCCAAGACTCCTGATATCTGGGCTCATGGAACAATAGTGTGGACAAAAGCAAAGTTTAAATTAAATAGCAGTATTTTTTAGCAAAATTTGGGAATGTGATTGAATTGCTCAAACATTATTTTTGCATATATAGACCATGCATACTAAGTTAGGAAGATTCCTTCTAAAAAGTACCTTTTCTATGCCTAAACACTTCTGTTTTCAAAAGCAAAAGCTGGAAAAAATCAGATGTAATAACAAGTATGACTGCTACTGATACTTATGGTGTGGTTAATAATATATGTGGAAATAGTAAATAGTGTCTGCAACATTTGCAAATGAAGTTGTCTTGAAAACCTCACTGTCTGGGTCATCTTAGAGTAAGTCATAGAAAATACTGGAATTTTGCCAGTAGTTATTCATTTATAGGGTATGTCTTGTTTCATTACATAAAATGAATGGATTCCAGTATTTTTTTCTTAGTGCAGTTCATTTGTAATGCATGCTGCATCACAAGCTTTTACCTTATATAAGACTATACCCAAGCTTTTTTTTATTTTCTATGGTTCTGTAACCAGTCATCCACAGTATTTTATTTATTTATGGCTTCCTTCAAATAGTCCTTGCTTCAGTATCTTTCATTTAAAAATGAAATAAAACTTTACTGGGCCATGTCTGGGAGATGCTTGGGTCTAATAAGTTTATTAGCTTTTCCCTGATGAATTTTGGAGGCTTCACTTCTTCCACTGAGATGGCTTATGTGGATCGATTAAGTGCAGTCATTCCCTAAGTGGAAAATCAAATTAAATGCAAGCCAGGAAAATAGAATGGTTAAACTATGGCACTCTGATGTGAGATTGGAGAGAGTATGTGTCATCCTTGAAAGATGCTAATATGCACTTTTCCTTTTCTTTCCTATATGATCTGATGCCCAAAATACTGGCAACTTTTGATGCATTAACATTGTGTTGCTGCCATGGGTAGAGCTAACTTGCTGATCATACTGGGGAAAAAGCCTGGTTGTGCCTTACCTCCTCCCACAAAGAAGTACCTGGAGTATTTTATTGAAACCTGCTGGGAAAGGCAGTGTGTCTCTTAGCAGTGACCCAGGAAATCACTTACTGCAAAAGGAATTCCCATTCTGTTTTCTTGTCTGTAAAGGACGGGCTGGACCCAACAGTGGGAAGAGAGAGAAATAAGTTTTACAGTCTTTCCCTGCCTTTACTAACTACACCAAGCATTGTGCATTGGAAAATATTGCAAATCCCCCACAAAATTCATAAAAAGTTTTTGATTCCTATAGTGGATTTTTTTTAGTCTCTGTTTTGTATGTAAATTAAGTGTGGAACTATGAGTGTGAGTAAGGCCTTAGGGCTCATTGGACTCCAGCTGAGGTGCCTAAGGCTCTGTGGCAAGGCACAGAAATTCAGTGATATTACCCACTGATTAGAAAGCAATGTTTTAATACGGGGTTTGGAGTTCAACTGCTCTTTAGTTTGACATACTCTTCGTTTGCCTTTCTGGCATCCTGCCACATGAGCTCTTGCTGAAGCTTCTCTCTTTGCAGAAATAATTCTAGGAAATATAAAACCAGAAGCCTCATATTGTTTATAAATGACAGGTCTGCAATGAAAGGTGACGCAATAGATGCCCTTTGGATCATACAGCCTCAGAAATCAGTGGATATCACTGGAGAAATCACCACGCATTTACAAAAAGAAAATCCATTGTTCTTTCTAGATTTCTCAGCGTTACCCATTTTTAGGGCATAAAATAAATAATTTAACAGTGCTTCTGTATTAGGAGAAATCAATGGATTCTTCTTACTTATAAAAGCAATTCACCTGCAACCTGGAAATTGAGAACTGTTTGTTTGTTTGGTTGGTTTTTACACCTTTATAATACTCAGGTATATATGACCTAAATGTAAGATGAGTTTGTTTTAACTCATATAATCATCCAGACAATTGAATTTTTATCACAAGTTTATTCATAGTTTGGAGTTATTTATAGTTTGGAAACTCAGCTTCTGAAAAGCTGCTGTTCAAAAAAAAAAGAGCGATGTACAGACACTGAAGCACAGCTCCTTCTGAAGGTACAGTATTGTCACCGGTGTTCTGCAGTGTCTGGCACAGTGGCTTCAACTGCAGGTTAAACAAAGGAGTCAAGTTAATAGCCATAAGTGTGTCAGTGATTTGGGATGCCTGATTTTCTGGGCTAAGTACAAACCCACTGTAAACTGGTCCTTTTTCTATAGATTTTTTGAGATGAACACTGGAGAAATGAGGTACCCAGAAATACCTCTGAGACTTTTTAGCGGTCTGATCCAAAGATGTGAGGGTCTCAATTAATTTTAAAAAAGACCCAAGTTAACCCCATGCCATAGTGTTATTTAAGTATTAATTTCAAATCAAATTATCCTGTAGTGGTTATATTCTACATGCTGGAAGCAGAAATGTTCTCTGTTTCTGAAGAATATTCTCACTTAGCAGTGAATGGTTACTCAGAATTAAGCAGACAAGAAGACTGAATAATGCTTAAGATTTGTGACACAAACAGGAATTAATCCCTTTTTCCAGGACCCTAGTCTAATACCTTATCCCTAAGATTATCTTTAGGTGTTAAGATCATTTACCTAAAAATGGAATTGTAGAACTAGAAAAGATAGATGGGAAATCAACAGTTATGGAATGGTTTCTGTATGAAGAATAATTTTATAGACATGGACTCTTCAGACTGAAAGAGAGAGCACTGAAGGGGGAATATGATAGAAGACTGTAAAATCGGGACTGTGATGAAGAAAATGAATGATGTTCCTCATAAAAAAAAAAGGAGGGAGTGATCATTAAATGGAACAAAGTAGATGCTTATTCACATAACAGGTAGATTAAGAGTGGATCATGTCACCATAGGATGTTGTGGCATTAGACTGGTTCTAAAATGGTCACAAACACTGATGAAAGAAAAAGCAATCAAGGGCTATTAAATATAACTATTTTAAACACAAAGTTATTCATAAAGATTAAATAATGATATTTAATATTTAATCTGTCTCAGTCCATAGGCTGTAGAAAAACTGGAAGCTGCCAGAGAATCCAGCATAATTAGAGTGCTCTGTCCTTGAACGCTTCTCCAGGCATCCTCTGCTGGTCACCTTCAAGAGATGGGGTACTGGGCTAGGCAGGTCTTTGGAACTCACTGTAATAGAAATGATTAGCAAGGATACTGATGACCCATTAAACAAGTTATTAGAATGAGAAATTCAAATGTTTAAACCTAAATGTTTGAAATTAAATATTCAATGAGATAGTATAGCAATTATTATATTAATAATGTTACTCTGTAAGAAATGACAACTCTTATTTTTCATCTATGTGACCTAAAAAATACGTGCTCATTTAGTTACCATAACTATCATTCCAGGCTCATTCAGGGATACTCCGTGAGTGTTTGAAGACCATTTATGTGGAATATTACTTAAATCTTAGTTGTCTAAAAAATTATTTGAATTTTCAGTTTTTTTAAGAAAGAAATCCATAGAATTATTTCAGCTGTTCTGCCAAGAACTGTTTTTTATTGCTCCTTCCAAATATAGATTAAGGGACAAAACTCTAGTGTTCTGTGATATTAATTATGTTTTTGTTTTAGTTCTGAGAACTTTGTTGGAACTGTAAGGCTTTGTTCTTTAAATTACTTAGAGCTTGCAGTCTGGTGGTTTTTGCCTAGCTCACTCTACCTATTCCTATCTGAAGCAGGTTTTGAGGGAAGATAAAGCTAGAGAAAAGATGAAGAACAAGGTATACCTTATTAGTGGTTCTAAAACAAATGGGATAATATTCTGTAAAAGCCTGACTGTATATATGAAATAAAAATGCCCATAGATAAGAATGTTTTTGAGCTGTAATATTGCTATCCATTGGATGAATCCAGTAGTACTGTATCCTATCTTGGAGAATGACCAAAACAGGCTGCCTAGGGACCAGGGCAAAAAAAGAGCAGGCATACAGTGATACAGCCCAGAGTGCTTTCCCAGTCTCCACCAATTTGCTGCTCAGGGACTGTCTGACCCAGGGATGTCTGTATGTAAGTATATATTTAATAATTCATTGTGGTCTTCCACTTTTGTGAACTTGTCCTGTTTTCCCTTGGCATTGTGTAGCTTTTTAGCATCCACCACATTGTTTCCCCTCTTTGCCCTCATCATTCCTCATCATTCACCCCTTTCAAGAGTATGACTACTGTGCTCAACACACGGTACAAAACAAAATATGAACATATATACCAAACACTTTAAGTATGACTGACTCTAACTATTATGTTGAACAACACAGAATGTTTCAGGACAAGGGTATTAATCTTTGCTGTCAAAGTTCGCTTCCCATCACCACTTTTCACATATATCTTCTGAAGCTATTAATCCACTAAGCAGTGCTTCTTTTTACATTGTTTTGTTTCTTGAAAAGAAACTTGGGTGAAGGCACAGTGCTGAAAAAGTTCGTCTTTGTGCTTGGTGACATTAAAGTCATTAAAGGGCTGGAGCACCTCTCCTATGAAGACAGGTTGAGAGAGTTGGGGTTGTTCAACCTGGAGAAGAGAAGGCTCTGGGGACACCTTATAGCAGCCTTCCAGTACCTGAAGGGGGTCTACAAGAAAGCTGGAGAGGGACTTTTTATAAGGGCATGTATAAGGGCAAGGGGTAATGGTTTAAACCTAAAGACGGTAGATTTAGATTAGATATAAGGAAGAAATTCTTCACCATGAGGGTGGTAAGGCACTGGAACAGGATGCCCAGAGAAGTTGTGGGTGCCCCAGCCCTGGAAGTGTTCAAGAACAGGTTGGATGGGGCTTTGAGAAGCCTGGTCTAGTAGAAGGTGTTCCTGCCCATGGCAGGGAGGTTGGAACTAGATGATCTTTAAGGTCTCTTCCAACCCAAACCATTCTATGATTCTCTGATTAAATGGCTAGCTAGCTCTTAGAAGTTTAAAAAGTAATGGCATGATGAATTAAAACCAAACAAACCAGCCTCCTTCCCCCAAATATGTTCTTCCTCTACCTCTGGGAAGTTGTCTGGTTTCATGCAAGAGAACCAAGACAAGCATCTGAAATGAAGTGTAATATATCACTTTCAGGTGTAGTTTGCGAGGTTGTTGAGGCCCATCGCTGGAATATTGTTCAGCCCATCAGAAAATTTCTTTGTCAGAGACAGGACTTTTTGTCACTGTTATAAGGTAGAAAGCTTTTAGAGATTAAATATAGCCAGCAGCTAAATGCTTTGATCTGAAGTTTAAAAGAAGGAGCAGGACAAAGCTGAGTGACAAAGTCTTGGATAAAGCAGCCTTATTATCTAGTAAGTTTAATTTAAAGGTTATACTTCAAATACCGTTTGCAATATTCTGGGACTATTAAATGCATATTTGCTAAGAAATTTTGTAATAATTCTTCTATGTGCTTTTTCTGTGTAAAGGATTTTACATATGCTAACACTGGATTTTGCTTGTTGGATTATTACTGATGTTTTGTATGGTTGTAAGGTGACCAAATTCTACCTTATACTTCAAAAAAAAATGTACGTGGGGTTTTGGCAAAGGGCAGTATAATGCACATTGAATTCTGGGTAATATTACATATCTATCTCACCTTTACACAAGCAATATTATGTCTACAAGTATTAAAAGTCTAGTCTATATATTGTAGAAAAATAGATCATAGTAAATAGTTATACACTGACATTTCAAACGGCACCCCATATCTCACTTCCAAACAAGTTTTAGTTAAAAATATATGTTTTAAGCCACAGATACAGCAGGTGTCTTCTTTCTCCCCATACATTTCTAAACATGAAGCTTAGCAAGTTGGCTTTTATAGATGAGAAGGGAGAATATTTCACTTCTACTTACATGATTTGTACCTCAGCATTGCAGAACTCCAAGATTTTATATAAATCTAGGTATGTATATGTATGAGAAAAGCTGAAGAAAATTAAGGATGGCAGGAAAGATATACTTAGTTTGTCCCCGCTGATTAGCTCCAACTTTTTTCTGGATTATACGATGGAAAAAGCCCCTTTCTTTGGGGCTTAGGAAATGAATGGCTATCTAACTCCTGAAAAAGGAAAAAGAGGTTTTAAAAACCAAAAATTTCAAGGTTTTGCTACATGTCTCATAAAAGAATCCTGCAGTTCTTCCAGTATCTAATCTGAAATTTCCAAAATAACTATGAAAAAATAAATTGTTATTTTATTTCCTCCTTACGCTAATTGCAAAGATTTGTGATTTAAAACAGATAAGCAGTTCGGTCTTGTAAATTATGATTTCCAAAATCTCATCCTTACCTAAGTACCTTCTTGGACTTTCTTGATAAAGCTCTATCTTTCCATAATATAAAAGGGGACCATTATTTATACAAAACCTCATCTTGCTCCAGTACCAATGCATGCTAATACTGGTGCTTGGGAAGTAGTTTTATCTGTCGTCTCTTTGGGTACCCACTGCTTTTTGCAGGTCCCTGGAGAGAATGTGTTGTGAATCTCATGTTATCAAAGTAATTTCAAATGACACTGGAGTAGTTGTGCAATAATTGAGTTGTTTTTTATGGCAGGAGTAAGCAACAGGATGCAGAGGCTGAGGAGCCTCCAGCATGGGACCTGGACGACATCCTCACACGTTTCTATGTGGCATGAGGAGTGGTTATCCTGGCAAAAACAGGGAAATGAAGGGACTTCAGTTCTAAAACTGCTATTGTGGAAAATCTATTTTTTGCTTCAAAACCATTTTCTCTCTTTACCTATTTCTTAATTCATTAGCATGGAAAGGCCAATTAACTTTAGAAAAGAAGAGAAAATAAAGCTATTGGAAATTTCTGGAATGGAAATTTCCCATTAACAATGGGAGAACACAATGACTTTCAAATATTTACAGATATTCCTCCCTTTTTAAGAGAGAGAATAATATCAAAGACACCACTCAGGATTAGAAGAAATGAGTTAGATTTGAAATGAAGTTCATTCAAAGTAATTAGGAGGAAAATACTCCTTTATATTAAAACATGCCTTCTGTAAAATAATCTTAGTAGGAGATATGATCAAATTCCTTGTAGAGCTTTTCTATTATGATGGCAAACAGTGGAAAACATACAGAACATACAGAGTTCTTCAGTGTCAGGACCCAGACCAAAGGTCTTATAGCCTTGGCATGGTTCTACACAATATTCTGCAGAAAAATGACTTGCCCCCCCACTCTATTTTTTCTAATCCAAAATAGATGACACTAACAAAGCAGCATGCTGTTCCCTAAACCTCATGTTCTTGACACCTACGCAGGTAGGCATATTTTATTTTCAGTGCCCTTCATTTTACTTCTTAGAGATTCACTCAGGAGACACTGTTAATATTGACGAAAAGCCTGGTGTCACTGAGCTCATGCTGATAAAGACAGAAGAGAGACGGGCTGTTCTGAAGCTTGTTTGAAGATTAAATACATCTCACATCTAGACTGGAAGGTTTTGACTTTGAAACCATGAGAAGGCGCAGTGACTTAATGTGAATCAGAGATGAAGCAGCCATAGCTGCCTTCCAGCATTAAGGAGCATTAATCTAGGATGCTGTTACACAAACTCTTACCTATTTCTAATGGAAGTTAAGTTCCTCAAGCAATTACAGTTATAGAAATAATACTTGGAGCAGAATCACTAAGGTTGGAAAAGACCTGTAAGATTATCAAGTCCAACCAAAATAGGAGCAAGAGGGTCTTAGAGTTATTCAGAATATATGGACATCAAGTCATCTTTTAACTGTTAAAATCCAACTGGTATTCAAACTGAAGAACTGATTTAATTTGTTTGAAAAGTTAAAAATGTAAGAGGCAGAGATTGCACTAAAACATCCAGTGAAAATCAGTATTGATGTAGTCCTGTTCTGTTTTCATTATCTGCCTTACTAAATGCACAACATCTTTTGTCTCTATTTATGAATCAAAAGCTGGAGATAAAGACTCCCAGCTTCCATTGGTATGAGCCAGAAAAAATAATCTTGTTTGTATTGCTGGATACAGATGATTCACTGTTGCATCTACAATGAATACCAAGCTTCAAGGGCAGGGTATCAGAGCAAACACAAGCAATAAAAATATAATTCTCCTTTATTGAAAACCAAAATAGTACTTCAACACGTAGTACTATGTGATATCAGAGTAAGCAATTCTGCATACCAGATCCTGAAGTAAGGTGTCAGCCCAACCAGCTGTTTTCATTGTGGATTCAGTCTAAAGACCACCCAGTCTATGCTATTAGATACGCACAGGTTTCATAGGTTGATATGCAATTCTTTGCTATTTCACAGAATAGGCAATTTGAGCAGAAGTTCCTGCTGTTCCTAATTATCCCTCAAGATTCAAGTTTTCTCTGACAGATTTTTCTCAACACTGTTTTGTGTTGCTCAGTATTCTTCAGAACAAATTAAGCCATACATACACCTTATTTTGTCATTGTTTTTGTTGTGCCGTAAGTCTTCTTTGTGTCCAGGTGGATCAATAAGTGGCCACCTGTATTTACAGCTATAGGCTGTTGTCCATGGCCTGTTCTTTCAAGAAGTCTGTGTGACAGTCCATAATACATGAATTCTGGTGTCATTACTTGTTTGCTTTACACAGAAATGGTTTCTTAGGACAATGAGGTATTTATGTATGTAATACTCCTCATTTACTTCTAACTAATTGTGACAACATTAGAAGCAGTTGTCAATTTTTTTTGTTTACATTTGTTTATTGTCTTCAGATTATGTACAATCTCACCTCCTTCCTTGCTGCCATGACAGAAGTTCATTATTGGACCCCATTCAGCCTTTCGGTGTCAGCCGGGCATCCCATGCTTTCTCTGCACACTAGGAAACATCTCCTTGGTCAGC
Source organism: Gavia stellata (assembly GCF_030936135.1). Taxonomy (NCBI): domain Eukaryota; kingdom Metazoa; phylum Chordata; class Aves; order Gaviiformes; family Gaviidae; genus Gavia; species Gavia stellata. Next base: position 113,195,318 of record NC_082594.1, on the reverse strand, counting down.
CTAAGCGTTTGTGGAACAATCTTACAGATGTCTAAACAGCTCCCAAGGTCTGATAAATACATGTACATATGAAGTCTCTATTCTTGAAATGATCCAAAAAGGCATTTACACATTCAAGGTAATTCCCTTAAGTTCAACACGGTTAAAGTATTGGGGTTTCTTTCGTTTCACTTGGTTTCGCCAAGGAAAAAACTGTTCCTTCCTTACTTCAGGGAGGGTACATCAACTAGTTAATGGACAAAACTAAACATGCTGGGGAAATGATAAATGACTACTTCCAAAAGTAAGGTAGTTATTTCTAAGCATTTTATTCTAATATTGTGCAGTGTAATTTCAATTTTTTTTCTCTCATACCTGAACTTTGAATTGCATTATTTTACAATTTTGTCAACCTAAATCATCAATAATGCTTTAAATGAACGGATGACAAGCTCTATTTATCTTTTTGTCTATTTACTGTATAGTGTTGGAATACCATATTCTTTTAAAGAACTTTTAATCAAGTGTCTTATGTTTAGAGTTTCTATTTCACACCTTTATCTGAACATTTCATTCTTTTCGCACACAAATTTATTTTCAAAGGTGTTTTTCCGTAGGAGTTTAAAAAATAAAAAGGGCAAACCTCAGGGCCCATGTCAAAACACCATTTTTTGTGATCTGTTGCTTCTCAGCACTTCACTTTTCTAAGGGGTTACTGCAAGGGTTTGCAATATTCTCTTCTGCAAGGAACAATATACTGTAATTTTACTTCCTTGATTTCCCTGTAGGTCCCTTCAAACTCTGTAGATCCCTTTTTGCAGGGATAATCAGTTTTCAGTGGCTCTACTGTGCTTATGAATGCAGTTCTCTTAATGAAGATATTGACTCTATTGAATAAGGAGATGGCCACATAAGCATAACGCGCATTGGCACCCTTTAGTACAAGATCATGGTTGATCAACATAGAACACGGACCAATTATTAAAGGGAAAATGACATAGTGAGCAGGCAAGTAATTGAGAAACTCATAAGAAGCCTTACAAGATGCAGCATGCTCTCAGGAACCATCCTGCCCATTCTGAAGTACTTTATAAAGTATGGGACTTTGAATTATTAGGCAGAGTAAGGTACATAATACAGCAGAAAGCAGGTATAACTCTTGACTGTCCTGAGTGATATCACTGTCCGTGCAGTAGCTAAACCAACTATACTACAGTAGTCTAACATGACAAGATATAGTGTTTGAAGGATGTCAGATAATAAAAAGAAATGTGGAAAAGCTGTCAAAATTAAGGTTAACTACTAACTTATTTTGTATCAGTAAGAGGCCGTGAGTTATACATGGAGTAACATCCACTCAATAGAGTGTCCTTGGTGGTGGAGTTCGAAAAGGAAATAGTACTCCCACAGGGAAATAGAGGATCTTTATCTCCGGTAAAAAAAAATCTTTGAAACATTACCATTCCAAATACACACAAAGCAACAATGCTGATCATAAATTTGCAAATCCTTATGTGAAAGCCCTTTCCCTCAGATCTGAGTGAGGGCTTCTTATACAATTTATATTATTTGTAATAAGAATGTCAAAATGAGAAGCCTGACTTGGAGAACATTTATCTTTATTTTACCTGTCTAGAAATCCAACCAAGTGAAAATGAAATAGTTTATGGTTTTCATAATCTCGTTTATTCTATTACATGGTACAGGAGAGAAATAAATCCTGTGATTAAGATTTTCAGAAACAAGCCCATACTTGTAGTTAGGCACCTGCCCAAGTTTTCAAAATCCTGAGCTCCTGCTAGTTTCCATTCATCTCAGAGACATGGGTAAAATTATTTTTGCTTTGTTGCAAATTCACTCAATTTCAATACAGAACGATGCAACTTAGAAAAATGAATAGGTGATAGATGATGAATGGGAGAAGCAGGTATATCTGAGATTTGTCTGGTGATCTGGAATTTAGCCCCTAACCATCTGTCCTTTGCTTACACTTAATTTTTAATACTGTTGTTAAACGAAAGTTATTGAATCAGTTGAATATGATTAGGTTGAATCAGATTTATTTTGGAGGTTCTTTAGGAGAATAGAAATTCTGCCAGAGTAACTTTCTTTTCTTTTTAAAAGACTTCTTTTTACAAATTCTTTTGGTTGTTTTTTTTTTGGTTTGTTTGATTTTGGTTTTGACTAGATCATCAGCGGCAACAACCTGATTTAAGTTTTCTTCAGTGTAAATCCTCATGACCTATGTTGACTTCAACTCTAATACTCTAGTCTTTGCTATTGTTATCTATCTCATTAAAATATACTGAGTCATTCCAGATGGGAGCAACTGCAATCAAATTCTTGTCCCTGATAATTTAGCTTAACCAGAAAACAAAACTTCTGCTTGTAAGAGAAACTCTTTAAATTGTAACAAATATTGATAGTTAGAATTGAAGAGAAATTTTACTTGACTTTTCTTCCTGAATTCTACTCCTTTCTCATCGGATATGGAATTATATTTTCTGACATGAAGTTCTAAGGGAATAGAAAGTCTGGTTTTGTTTTGCTTTTTTTATCTGTTATCTACTTCATATGTAATCACAGAATCACAGAGTCGCTAAGGTTGGAAAAGACCTGTAAGATCATCAAGTCCAACCATCAACCCAACACCACCATGCCCACTAAATCATGCCCCACAATGCCACGTCCACACATTCCTTGAACACCTAATGAATCTAGTTAACAAAAACCTTTTTGACACACCTCTGGATTTTGGTTTTGGCTTAATAGCTGGAGGATTTAGAACTTCAGATGCTCTTTGAAATTATCATACATTTGATAACATTAGCTGCAAATTTTTTGTAATATTAGAGATTAGCATATATTAACATTACTCTTTCCTTAGAAATTAACTTCTAATGTATGATAAAAAGCTTCTTATTTTATTAAAGTAATAATCAACCTAGATAAAAAACTGTCTCAAATTGTTGAACAAACTAGAATAGAATAATTTATGAGACTCAAGAAACTAATTTCTGTTTCTCATATTTTCTTATGTTTCTCTACTCTAGGTTTAACACTGCAAGGAGAAATGCCTTCACTGGCCAAAGCTGGAGTTGAATATATGAAGAAAGTGAAACTACTTATGTGATAGAGAAGATTATTAATAAATGGCTTATTCTTGAAAGGGATTCAGCTTTCAGCATTCACTGAGATACATGAGTTTAATAAGGTAAGAAATATATTAGGTCAGTACCATTAGGAATTAGCTGTTCAAGAAGGAAGAAAATTTAATGAGTCCTGAAGACAGAAAAGTTGATTTGTTCATAACAAACAAAGAACAATTTAGTGGTCAAAATTCTTGACTAGGGAAGAAGCTTGAACTCGATCTTGGCAGGAATGAGAGTGTGCAAGCAGTCACAGTGTGTTTGCAGTTTAAGGTAATTAATTCCGTTCATGTGACCAAAGCCTGGGTCTCACAGAGTTTCTTGATAGCATAAAGAGGAGAAATCTTCCTACTGTGTCTGTACAGATGCATGCAGCGGTGCTAGGAAGGATGTGTCCAAAAACATCACTCTGGCCCTTGCAATAAAATCTCCTGCTTTTTCAGGGGAGAGGAAGTCTTCAGAGACCTTACTGAAGTATTTTAACTTTTTCTCTTCTTCTTGCTTAGTGCAAACTGAAACTTTTCAAGACTCAAACCTGATTAGGTTTGGATATTTGGGGAGGGAGGGGGTTGAGCTGCCACATGATGCCTCTCTGAATTCAGACTGATTATGCTTCTAGGTATCACTTGAGCTTTCTGACGAAATACTAATGCAAGCATATTTATCAGATGATAGTCTCAAAAATTTAGTCATAAATGATTTTTTGAAGACTCCATATCTAGCAGGCAGCCAAACCCCCATTAGAGATCAGAGTAACACATTAAGAAATACAAAATTATCTTGAAAGCTATGAAGAAAGCCTAAAAAGAGGTCATTCTAGCAGAACAAATTATATTTAAAAAAAAAAATAAAATAAACACTTAAGTTTTCAGTGAACAAACCTGTAAAAAGTGTTTGTGTCAAAATAATTTTCTGAGATGAGACTACAGTTTATTAAGACATGGGAGAAAAATTCAAATATTCCAGGGAGTCCAAAGTCTAATCTAGCATGCTGTAACTCATCTGTAAATCCAGCCTATAAAAAAGATCTGTCAAGAAATAGTTTTTGAATGCATAAAAAAAATCTAAATTTTTCCTCTTATTCTGCCTTGAAAAAAAAGAGACTTTTTGAATCATTTAATCAAAAAATAACAGAAGAAAATACTTCAACCCACACAAACGATGAAACAATTACCTTCTAAAATGAGACACTGAGTTTCAAGATTTGCCTATTTCAGACCACCATCTCCAACCTTTCACATCACAGACAACAGCACTGTAAGTGGAAGGTTAATTTGGAATTTGTCTTTTTCAAGCTCATCTTAAAACAAACCTAAGTTATTTTGGTAATCTACTGTGATTCTTCAAAATTCTAGTATCCTATGCTTTTAGGTTCTCCATTTTTCATTAATCTCTTACTTCCAGTAGGAACTCTGAGTAAATAACATGTTATTTCCATTTTATTGATATATATATATTTTCTGTGAATCCATCATTTGATTCTATTCATCTCTATGATATTCTGTGAATTCATCATTTGCTGCTATTCAACTCTATCAAATGCTATAGATATAATAGCATCTACTATCCATTTTCTAGTTCATTTACTTAGACCCCCCGTATCATTTAGAAGGAAATCCAAACATGCTTTTTATCATTTGTGGCTAAGCATCAGTAGTCCAAATTATTATTTCCATTGTTTCACAAATACTTACTGTTGCCATTATTATGTTTTTCTATTCACCTACCTTGACTTGTAAAATTCTCTCACAATAATAGATATTTCAGATAGTTTTATTACATGCCATCTCCATTTACTCTTTGCATCATCTATATAACATATCACACATCCTTCATGCAAAAAGTAGAAGTTACTTTTATCATTCAAAATCATGAGTGCAGCTATAGGCAAAAGTCATCAGAGACTGTACAGACTGCAGAAAATATTGTCTTTTTATGGTAGCTAGTTGGCCGTTTTTCACAGATGTACTGCAGTAAAAAAGAAGGCTCTTCCAGATAATCTTTAAAGTGCTGTTTCCACAAAAGATGACTTGAATTCTTACTAAGGCTAAGTGCTCCAGCAGTGGAAAAACAAGAAGGGAGGTTTTGAATCATGGACCTTTATGCCTATGCCACATTACCTTCCAGAGATCAGCATTCGCACTTCAATCTGTCAAATGTTACTGTGGGGAATACGGGCTAATGCACTCATCTCCTGTTAAGGACATAATGTCAAAGATTTTATCTTGTCGTATACTGAAAAAAGAAATATGGTTAAAGATAACCTCTGGACACCTACCACATAGCTGGATCATGAAAACCAAACACTGAAACGCCATGTAAGACTTATATTGAATACATTCTTTCCTGCTAAAATAGCTTAAGGCAGGATGGATTTGTTACCAAAATGGCGTTAAATGGAGTTAAAACAATGTAAAGACAGGTTGTCATATTTAAACTGCAGGAATGCTTGGACATATGATACAGGTGTGAGGTCTACAGTTAAATCTTCAAGGTAATTTTAAACATTACACCCAGGAATCACCAGTCCCTATCGTACCAAATGCATTTTTGCAATTGAAATGAAGTCTCAAGAGTGGCTATTGGGGATCTCTTTGAAGCTACCATTGTTGGATTAACTTCTATTGCATTTCACAGTGTGCTTTAGAGAGAGAAAGCCAGCTAAATCTCTTCAACAGAAGATAATGGAGACACTAGGTCAGATTTTCAGTCCTGCTCCAGCTTTTTCTTATAGTTAAACAAACTATATTAAAAATGAAATGCTTTAAACTGCTAACAGGTCTTGGGGGGGGGCAGGGGTTTAGTTTTGGGTTGGGTTGTTGGGGTTTTTTTTTGAACATGAAGGAAACCATTCATAGTTGCACAAAATTTCATCTTTAAATATTGTTTTTTCAGCAGTCAAGAATCCAAATTGTGCTGCTGGGTGGATCAGGAGATGAGTAATAATGGGATACAGCAACTCTTAGTTGGGCTTCTAAGAAAATCAGGCCTAGGGAGTTTGGCATATCTATGTGTTTCCATGTGCTGTTATAAGTCCTTCTCCTCCTTCCCCTCAGTAACATTTTAATCTGTTGGTCAGTTCCAGCAGAAGACACAGGCAAAATATAGTTTTATTTAAGGTTTATGAAAACAAATCGTTGGGCAGAAAAATACAGAATATCAATGATGCAAACGTGAAGGACAATAGCAGGTTGCTCTTGCAGTACAAGACATGAGGACCCTATATGGGAGAAAGCACTTCTCAAATGCACCAAGAGCTTTGTAAGATCTTCCCGTAGGTTTGCCCACCAAGGCTGGTACTCACAAGACACAAAAACAATGGAAGCAGACTTCATTAGCTGTGATGTTTGACAACTGCTTCCTTGCCTCTAGACTTTCAGTGGGAATCAGGTCAATTGAGTAGTGACAAGCTAATTACTGTTTGATGTCTGGCTGTTTTATCTTCATGATTTCAGTTCAATTCTCCATGGGAGGCATTTGCATCACGAGAAACCCAGCACTGCAGCAGAGCCCATTGCAAGCCAGAGGCTTTCATGGTGAAGAACTTTTTGAAAAAGAGATTAGAAACTTCAGCATAAATGCTGTACTGCAAACCCTCATTCACTTCTGGTAGATACAAAACTTCTCTGACCTTCTGCAGCTAATAGTTTGCTATGAATGCTTACAGTTCCTAGAGAGCTAGCATTCTTTCTTTCCAAAAGGGAGTGACTACTTTAATAATAGTTTCAAGCAGGATGACAGAGCAATATAGGAAAACAGTCTGTACTCTTTGCTCTGTAGATTAGAGAACTTCCATATATCTTGCTTCCCATTATCAGTAGAAGCTTTTGGAAGAATTTCATTGAGTTTCAATCAGCCTGTCATTCCATTTTATTTTAAAAAAATAATCTAATATTCCTTATTCAGGGATTTTGTTTTGTGTTAAGAACTAACTAGGTTTCAGATAATGCATTTCAAGAATGGAGTTTTGTGAGTAAATTGTGAGACCCCTTGACTTGAGAGATCCCTTTGTGAGTCCCTGACAAAGAGCTGACTACAGTCAACTTAACAGCCACTTTACTGGAGCAATAGGAAGAAAATGGAGCTGATTTTTAGCTGGGTGACAAATCATACATTTTGGATTTAACAGTCTAATACAGTAAGAGGTATAAAATGGACTTTGGTTCTTTGAAGTTATTTCCTTCAATGTATCTTTAAAGGGTATATTATTAGACTGTCCAAATGCAAAATGATCAGCTGAAACTAATCTCACTAATGAGGTTCATTTGTTCTTTGACAAAGTAATAAATAGTTTTCTCAAGAAAAAACTTAACTAATAGTTTAGCCACAGCCGTATAATTAATTTTCTTCTCCAGTGCTAGCAAGCATGGAAATAAACAGTAAATTTTTCATTTGTTCATCTCTTTAGAGCAACTGTTTAGCACAGATATGCTTGATTAATGGATTTAATTTGTTCCCTTCTCCTGTAGTCAGTTTTCATATTACACTGGTTATCAGAGGATAGGACAATAATGTGGGCACTCTCATTGTCCTGTATTCCATCAGTGTCAGGGCTGCCTTCTAGCTCTGGGTCTGCATCTTTAACCTTTGCAGTCCTGACGAATCTTTCATCAATCTGTGTTACAGTCACCTTGGGAAGGAAAAGCAGGAGCACTCAGTCAGCACTTACAGGTAGTAAAGTGTGTCATTATTTCTTACAAAATGCTGGCAGCAGTGCACCTTTCATTTCTCACAGAAATGTGATTTGTGAGATGAGCGACCCTACTATTAAGAGAGGAAAATATAAGTTAGTAGTCTGCTTACTGCCTGGATTTTATATTTATATTTATTTATATGTGTGTGTGTATAGCAGTGCATGTATAAGAACTTACATACATATATGTATAAATTATACTTTTTTAGCCTTATTGTTTATATATATATATGCAAACTATATTTTGATGGTTCTAAAAATTATTACTATTATATACTTATATTTTATATGCCTCGTTCAAGTAACATAAGAAAAAATAGGACAGACTTCAAAAACTTCCATTTCACAATGTTATTTCCCTCCCAGTGGAATGCATGTAATCATAGAGACTTGCTAAAGTTATTCCAGGTTTCAGGCTAGAAAAATGCTGCATAATTAGGAGGTGCCATGTTCCTTCAGTTTCTATTATACTCAAAAGGAGTTTAACTAAATTTAGTGGGAAATATATTACTTCTGTAAATGGCACATTATATGCTTATGTAATAAATCAAGTTTAAAAGATCATTAAGAACTACTGAAATAAAAATATGTTTTAGAGTGCCACTGTGGGCATGTATCATATAAATTTTTTGAGGAGGATGGCATGCAACTGGGAAAAAGAATTTTAGTGAACTTGTAATTTATTTTCAGATTTTGTGATTCAGCAACTATATAAATAGGAGTTATACATCTTCTGAGGTATCATATGCATTTCAGTATTGCACAGTAATACAAATATTTACTTGTGTTCCACTGATTTCTGCAGTGTAGAAATGCTGTGGGAGACAGTCTAGGCCAAAGAACCTGTACAATATAAGTAGACAAGACCAATTACACAAGTGAAAAAAAGAGATGAGGATGACTTGTCCAAAGTCCCAGAGCAGGCTTGTGTCATAGCCAAGTGTAAGCCTGAGATCTGGATCATGCTTACATGTGCAATCCACTGGGCATACTGGCTGCCTGTGCCACTTCTATTTAAGTACCTTCTGTCCGTGTTATTGCTGGCATATTCAGCTCATGAGGACTGAATAATACCATGACACACACTAGACATTTTAATACTCTGTCATATCAGGAGGAAAAACATCTGTTACACAGAGTTTACTTTAGAAGAATATTACACTAAATCCTTCATTTGTCAATGACAATAATGGCCCGACAAGTTGTGAAATATTGATGCAAGTTTTTCTCATTCATCAGGATCACACCATTCATTTTGCCTATGTCAAAGGTAGTTCCAGATGGACCAACAAAATGTGAGCATCAATTGATATATTTATTTATTTAACTTTTCTTTAACTGACTCATCCTAGAAAAGTGAAATTGTGAAATGAAAATTAAAAACTCCATGATTCATGTGAAATACTTTCTTAATTTGGTAATTTCATTATGATCATGACATCTAAAGCCAAATGTAAATGAATACATAAAAATATCAAAAATAGGGTTTTGTTTAATTAACAATGAGATATTTTAGGAGTATTTTGAAACTAATATTGACCAAGGTGATAGTTTTGAAAAATGTGATTCTAGTTCTGTTTTTCTAATTAGTAGGTTTCCTTGTGTTTGTTCCTTTGGGGATATCATCCCCCGTCTGTTGAAACAAGCTACTGTACGGTACAGAACAGAATAGAGAAGCAATCAAACACAGAAAGACCAAAAAAAAAAAAAAGTTGACTTTTAATTATATGCGGCTGGTAATGCTACCTCATTAACACTTTGTAAAATAGGAGCCTTTTGTTCGTTCCTTAAATTTCCTACATTGAGCTTTGCCTCAGGCTGAAGTCTTCCAAGAAAACCTCAGCCAAAAAAGCTCAGCTGTTTCTAAGAGCATGGCATTATTATTATGGCCTTCCACAGAGCCAGACATAGGAACCAAGGTAGATTAGGTAGGGATTGAAACAAAGATGTATTTTATATGCTTCTAGTTAACTCACCTGAGTCTTTCTACAAATGGTCCATAACTGTTTGTAGTTTGTAAATATTCAGTTAGTAGTAGCTGTTTTTTTATTTGAACACCATTTCAATACTTTGGAGGCCAACCTATAGATGTGCTAATGAATTCAGTGAGTATTTGAAAGCAAATTTTTACCGTGCTTCCTACTTTGAAAGAAAACAAAAAACCTACATCCTAAAAAATCTGATCGGGAGATAGTAAATTATTGAACTTTCCCCCAGTTTCTGATCTGAAAAATACATTGAAAAAGCTAGCCCTCATGTTTTGGAAAAATTGTGCAAATAAAGTGAACCCTCATTTTGTAGTAGTAAAAATACAAAAATTCTACAAAGCAATTAATAGTTCTGTTTTCAGATTACAGTATTGTATAGGTTTTGGCTGGGATAGAGTTGATTTTCTTCATAGCAGCTGGTATGGTGCTATGTTTTGGATTTGTGCTGAAAGCAGTGTTGATAACACAGGGATGTTTTAGTTACTGCTGAGCAGTGCTTACACAGAGTGAAGGCCTTTTCTGCTTCTCACAACCACCCCACCAGCGAGTAGGCTGGGGGTACACAAGAAGTTGGGAGGGGACACAGCCGGGACAGCTGACCCCAACTGACCAAAGGGATATTCCATACCATATGATGTCATGCTCAGCATATAAAGCTGGGGGAAGAAGAAGGAAGGGAGGGACATTTGGAGAGATGGTGTTTGTCTTCCCAAGTAACCGTTAAGCATAATGGAGCCCTGCTTTCCTGGAGATGGATGAATATCTGCCTGCCGATGGGAAGTGGTGAATGAATTCCTTGTTTTGCTTTGCTCGTGTGCGCAGCTTTTGCTTTACCTATTAAACTGCCTTTATCTCAACCAACAAGTTTTACCCTTTCAATTCTCTTTCCCCATCTCACTGTGGGGAGAGTGATCAAGTGCCTGTGTGATGCTTAGCCACCTACTGGGGTTAAACCACAACAAATATGAAAAATATATCATATTGAGTACCACACAGTAATTGTGGGGTACAATAAAAATACTTACTGTCATGAGTAAATGCCTTTGGTTCCTGTAGGACAAAATGGAGAATAATACAGTAATTAAATTGTAATTCACCTCTTTTTCTCTCTGTACGTTAAATAAGGCTGTCTTGAAACCATAGTTCTGCAACTTCCCAGCTAAGGAATGCTTTATATGATAAGCTCGGTGATGGTTTTTTTTTCGTGTAGCACTCTGTGTGCACATGCCCCTGAACACATAACACAATATCTATTCAAACTCTGTCGTTAGCATGAGAGTTAACAAGCTTGAAGCTGACTTAGTGAAAGGTCAGATGTTTCATTAAAACCACTTGTCAGCCATTGGAGGAATTCCAGCAATGGCGAGCTATGACAAAAACAACTGAATTTACATTATACTTCTGCACAATTAACTCTAAGGAAATTAGAGGCAATTTAGAGGAATAGCTGAGAGACTAGTCAAGAGGAATTATACTCATCTGTACTAAACTAAAAGAGCGTCAATGCCCTGGCAATTAAAATCCTGTTATATGTATAGAAATTACCATTATGTCAAGCAGTTTGAGCCTGTAATCCTTAGTCAAAATACAGGACATAAGTTTTTCTCAGAAGAGACAGTTGAAATCAGAAACCCTCTCAGCACAATCAGTAGCATATTCCAGAGAAACTGGAAATCACTCAAGACTGATTCTCGCTAGGGAAGACTGGGGACAATGTATTTTTATGCATTCTATACTTGTCATGTGTCCCATACAGCCAGTAAAGCTAAAGGTGAAACAAATGCTGCATTTTTCCTAAGTGCCAGAGGAGGAGGCTCCTCCATAGAGGAGCTATTGCTTTGCACTGGTTTTGGACTGCTGTCTGAAGGGCATACTCCTGTCTTAGTATTGTTTAACTTGGCATGCTCAAGTAAAGAAAGACCATTATAATAGCTGAAGTAATTCAATGCATATAAACCAAAATGAACTGTTGAAACAAGAAATTTGCACTATTGGAATAAGATTACTTCAATGCTCTGATCCGACACTTTGACACTCCTGAAGGATCACACACTCCAGAAGGGAATAATTCCCTTTTAATGCCCTGTTACAAAATCCAAGAACAAAAAGAATGAACTTGAAGTAGGTATTGTTAATTTGGAGAAGGCAGGGTAGAATTCACTTTTGGTGGAGAGCCAGTTGTTGCAGCTAGTATTTAAAACAGGCAAGACAATTTACTGAATGTTTATTTTATATGATTAATTTTTCACTGTTTAAAAAAAAAAGTTATCCAAGTTCCTGCCTCAAGAAGTGCTGTGAGCTTTAGTTGAAGGGAAGAACTGCAATTTTTCCGCTTAGGTAAAATTTTTTGCTATAGCCTACTTGTAGTACTACAAATACACATAACAATGAAAAACAGAATGAAGAGCAGGAAGCAAATGGAAAGAAATGTATATTTTAAAAAATCCATATTAACACTCCTGAAAAGCAAATTAATTTATCTGAACATTCAGAAGTAGCTGCCATATAAGAAGAAGCTATATAAAGAAATGTTTTTTATTAAATTCATGCCTGTTGAGTTAGGTGATGTTCTTGACACGTTTGAGAAGGTCTCTTGACCTTTCTCTCTGATGGCATGGGAATACTTTTTCCATCTTTTTTTCCAGAACCTGAAAATTCAAATTAATTAATTTGGCATTTCCACAGCCTCATTATGATTCAGAAGCCATTTATGCTGCACTCCCCAACCCCAGCTATGCTTTTGCAACTTGCAGCATTCCTATTTCTCCTCTCCCAAAACTAATGTTGAGGTGAGGGAAGGTGAAAGAAGCAAAGAATAAACCAGCCTATTTTTACCAAAGAAGTTGGAAGTGCCAAAGAACTTTTTCTCTGCTTCCTCCCATCACTTTCTTCCTGTGAATATATCATTAGCATTTGAGAACGGGGAGGACAGCTGAGACTTTAACTAGCTGCTTTTATGAAACAGGTGTGAACATGTATAAATCAGATAATCAATGGTTGCTTTCTGTGATGGACAAAACAATAAGAACATCTCTCAACAAAAACTCATGCGAGTCCTGACCAGAATAGTATGACTGAGAAAAAAATCAGGAGGTAACAAAACTGGCTGCATAAAAATCTCAGGATATATTTCAATACACAAATCAGATTGCACTGTTGACAGAGATCTAGTTTGGGATCTCTTTCTGGGATTCCATGTCACGTAACAGCTGGGTTAAAATTTCCTGTGAAGATTCATCAAGCTACCATGACTTATATCCTTTAATTTCATTAAAAAGAAACTTCTAATAATAAATAAAAAAGAGCAAATTACAGAGAGTAGGTGTCTTCAGACTGCTGCAAAGCATCATCTTGACAATCACCATGGATGTCAACAGAAATCTGAAAATGCAGAGGGAACAATAACATGAAAATTTAATTCTTCCAGATTACTATTTGCAGGAGAAACATGTCAATAAATGTAGAATGCAGTATTAACGTCATGGCAACTTCTAATGAATGCTCAAAAGTTGTGAAAAACTATTGCCTATTTTTCTTTATATGCAAAGTTTGATATAGCAAACTTTGTATATTTGTGTATATATGCACTGTAATACTGTATTTTCTAATAATTTCATTTTCTAAAACATGCTGCAAACTAAATATTAAGTAAACCAACTTCAAACTTTCCTGAACTCTGACAATACCTGAGAACAGCAAGTCCCTACCAAACAAGCAAGATTAGTCTAATGAGTGCTCATGGGGGTCTTAAAAGATTTGAATTCAGTTCTCTTCTGTACTGGAGTTTTTCTTCGAAAAAAGTCAGTTAGCCTTCCTTTACTTCTCCAGATACCCAGAACAACATTTTCTGACTTTACTATTATGTGACAACAATGGGAATCCAGATGTCCTTAGCTACGATACTGATGGTGGGATATTCATTATAAAAAATATAGTTCTTTTTTTAAAAAAGACCTTATTCTCCGAGTAGTTCATCATGCAAGATATAATGCAAATGTTTACCTTGGTTTAGTTTGGCTATTTGGCATTTAATACATAAATGTATATCATGGATGTTTAAAAAGTTGGTGTTATCTCTATCATTTGCTATTTCTGCTGTGGTTTTGCTGCTTTTTTTTTTTTTTCTGTAAAATAATTGCACGCCTGAAATATACTAGAAATAGAAATCAAAAGTGCCAGCTGGTTTGTTGAGAATATGTTGCATCAGTGAAGTTTGGCTATTTGTTGTCTTCTGACTGGAGTTTCTGGTAGTGATATATTTTTGTAAAGTCCTAACTAATGTTTCCTGGATTGTATTATAACAGATCATTTCCCTGAGACTAGCAGAATCCTTGTGGAAGCTGGAATCCCCTTCAATTAGAATTGTTCCAGAAGGACTCAGTTCTGATGACAGCATTTAAAGAAAATTCAGTTAAACATTTCAGAAGGCACTGACAAGCAAGAAAGTGAACGTCATGTATATATATAAACATGTACGTACGTATACATATATGTATGTATATATATGTGTACACATATATTCATACTTTTATATAAACAGAGAAACATACAGATGTGTAACTGTACCCTGTGTTAGTGTCCTATCAAAGCCTAATCATTGACTTGGTATCATAGATCATAACTGTAATGAAATTGAAATAGCTTCAGTTTTCAGTTGTACTGAACAATGCACATTCTCCAGCAAATTCAAAGTACTTAAGACCCTCAAATGTACTAAAGCCGTTCTTTTTTATCTCCAATTCAGTATGCAAATACCGGTATGCTATCACAGTCTGTGCTCGCATCTTCAATTTTCTGTGAAAACGCATCTGGAAAACTTCCTTTACAATCCTTTTGGTAGTTTTTGTATTTAAACAAGAGGAGTAAATCTTGTACCGTTTGCTTCATGATTTTAGGATGTATTTTATGGATAACAAAGGATTTGAGGACCTGGAGAGGCCTTTTTTTCATATGCATTTACATGCCAATACCTTTCTGATAAAAGTTGCAATGAAAAATATTTTCCAGACAGACTTTATTTTGGTTTATTTTACTTCTAACACAGAAGATAATAGTTAACATAAATGTACAGCTTTACACTGAGGTGAAGGAGATCTTGTCAAGGATTGCTGTGAAAGCATGACTGTGTTCAAAACATATCTTCAAGCCAGTGCAGTTCCTCTTATGAATGGGAGCAGTGACATAAATTGTGATATGAAGCAGATTAGCTACGTCTCAGTGTCTTCTGGCAGCACATTATGTTCATGTCATGTTTTTGAATTTCATTTACAGATAAGCTCTGTGAGTAATTGTAGCACGCATCTTAAAATCGTAATCTACTTTTGATGTATGGAAACAGAGGAAATTAGATTGAAAGAATCTTTCAAATGACTTTGTATGTTATTTAGCTTTTGAGTACATGGTTTTCCACAAACAAATCTTTTCCTCCACTGCTTCTCTTTAAATCTTTTCAGTCTCCTAACAGACTATAGTTTAAGGTAAGAGGAATAAACTGGTGGCCACCTAGTTCTTGAATGAGTAGGTTTTCATGGGTTTTCCCTTAATGCAGTAAGTCCTAATGATCTATGGTTCTAATACAAGCCTGGATTGTATTAATGTTCATACATTATCCTAATGGTCTGAATGTCATTAATATTCCACCTTAAGGATCAGTAATTACTATTCAGATGATATTTAACCTAAAAGTAGCATCTGAGTAGATCCCACCTTTCTCCCACACATCTGTCACATGTAAGAAGTGATTAGAAAATGGGTTATATGACTTCCTAATTGTTCCTTAAAAAAACTTAAAAAACCCTTGTGAAATATGCTAAGCAGGGGATTCAGTTTGAATATAGTGCAGTTCATCTTTCTGCTTAAGGAATAATTTCCAGATTTAACAAAATAAACTCAGCTTGCACAGGGACTTCATAGACCAGGGTGACATCATTCTGCACTCCTGAGCAGCTGATAGAAAATTTTAGGACATGTTCAGTCAACTTATGTGCAAGAAAATCCTCTGAAAATACCGGTCTCATGTATTAATAAAAGACTGCCCATCAGCTTGGCTGCTTTGGAGAAACAAAAAGTCATGTGAAACTGTGGAAAAAGGAATCTGCTGAAAAAATCTTAATTTCAATTTTTTTTTAAAATACTAAAATTTGCCAGTTAGATTTGATTTTGTTTGGCTTCTGAGTGTGATGACAAGAAATTTCCTTCCTCTCTTCACATTAAACATAGACAGTCTACCCATATGATATCTTTTCCTTCTGTATCTTGTAAATGACTCTTCTATGGATTCATCTCTGTTCAGAGTTATGAAAGATAATTATCTCACTTTACACCTACAGTTAGTGTTTTTCCCAGTCACAGCAACATAAAAAATACATAAGGCTCGTGCTTGGAAATTGCCAACTTAACAACAGTAAGAGATGAAATTTCACATCATTATAAAAAACTGTTAGGGAAGAGTTGTTTTGCAAGCAGCTACTCTCCCCTCTGATGTATTTGCTTTGCTTTGGGAATTAAAAGTTATCTTTGCATAAAACTCATGGTAAGACGAAACACTGCATATATCCCCTCTTGTAGATAGCAAATGAATATTGCAGAGGTATTTTATTGCATTATTGCTCCTCTGTGCCATCTCTGCCATTTCACAAATATCATTAAAACTGAAGATCAGTCATAATATGTTTAAGATTTAGCATAAAGAGGAGTTAACGTGTATAGATTTTCCATGCTCAAGCAGCAGACTAGGCCCTCTGGAATGTATGAGTGTTTACCAACAAATCCACTTTGCTGGCAATTATCATTGCAACTCATTAGCCCTGCATTCACTTCTTGGCCGCTCTTCAAAGTAAAACGTTCTCAGAAAAATTATTTTTGTGAGATGGACTTGCAGGAGCTACCTGTTCTCTAATGATCTTTTAGTGACTGATGCCTGGTTTTATTTGTCACAGTGAAAGGCTTGGATACCTATAATGCCTACGGACTTCAGCAGAAGACAGGCGGTGAGAGAGAACACACTTTATTTACCTTGATACTGGTTGAGCAATGCCCTGATACATAACACTCAAGTCATCAGATGAAACTGAAAGAAGAACTTCTGCTTTGAAGGGCCCTGAAAGTGTCTTTCCAAGGCTTTTTCAGCTGAACCCATACAACCCTATGGGCTTAGTCTCAAAACTCACTAGCAGGACTTCACACCTATAAATTCTGAGAACCGATAAAAAGGGCTCTTTCTGTGCGACTGCTTTAGTGATCCAATTTGAGATGCTCGGGGATCATTTTATGCATAATCACTTTAAATAAAGCATTTTCTGTAAGGCCACTTTCAAGGGACCATAGTTAACAGAAGTTCATTTGTTTGGACCCAAAGATACACATATATAGAAATTTATAGTTAATGTCTCTGGATGTCTTCAATTTGTTAAGTATACTCTAGGTTTTCTGCTGCAAAACACCTTCCCAGGCATGCTTCCTTTCCTGAGTCCTGCCACTCTGTCCTCTTTCGGGGCTCAGTCCTTGCTCAGTCTTGCACATCTTGGTAAAAGACCAGTGGACATCATGCCAGTCATGTGTACCTGCAGCTTTTCAGCAAAAGGGACAAGATACAAAGCAATGATACAGCAAAATAACAGTATTTATATCTGACATTTTTCATTTGCATTCATCCTACAGTGCAGAACTAGTACTCCCTCAGTGCCAGATTTCACTAAGCATGACACGACATCATTTGATCCTTTGATTAAAAAGCATGCATTCATAGCTCTATGTTTTGTAAATCACATCAATGTAAGTTATTCCTGAATGAATGGTATAACATATTTTTCATTAGATATTCACTTGAAGATAATGAAAATTGCTTGAGAAATTATCCAAAAAGACACTTAAATATTTTAGGCTTAATGTCTGATTAAAATGTTAAAGAACACAGGAGAAATCTTCGATATAAAGGTACTTTTGATTAATCTTTTATCGATTATGAAGATTTTCTTTCATAAATGAGCCAGGTTCCAAGAGTCAATATGTTCTACAGTAACTGTAAAGAGACAAAGCTAGGAAATTCTTTGCATTCCTATGTGTGAGTTCCAGTATTTTACAGGTGTTTGCTCCATGCTTGTTCTGTGGTGGTGAATTATGGAAAAAAAACTGGTCAAAATACACACTAAAACTTTTTTTTTCAAACTTTGTTTCCAAAGGAGATTTCATTAAGAAAAAGTAAAAATCATGATTTAGAGGAACTTCGCTGGTCAAAATGGGAAAGAAAAGATGTGAAGCTTGAATCAGTACCTTCCATACCCAAATCAGATGCCTACCTCTTAGCTACACAGTATCTTTTAGTGTCTGTGATGTAGCTCTCATATTAAATAACAGTTTTCTCTCTTGGGGATGGACTCTTAAGTTATTGCTGACCACAGTTTTTCTTCCAGATCTTCTATGCTGAGCAAAGACATCAATCAACAGCCTGCCCACCATGGTTTATCATTTCTCCCTGCTAGAGGTTAGTATCCTTATCAGCTAACAACCTCATTGAAACCCTTTCAAGCCCAGGCCAGGCAAAATGCTTTAGGGTTGCAAATATATTCCATTTAAACTTAACTTCAATAATTTTGACTGAAATAATTTTGGAAGCATCAGTACAATTAGCTGAGTAGGAGGTTGGGAGTGGTTGATAGTATTGAGTAAGAAAATGGTAATACTTGATCAGCAGCAGCAATGCCTTAAGCTGTGAATTTCTAGTGTCTCACTAGTGTGTTGTTCTTCATAATTGCGTTAAACGAGTTTCTAGAGCGCCTGCCTTTTCCTGAAAACTTCTACACTTGTTCACATAGATATGAAACCCTATATTTGAAGACTACTGGGGGAGGAGAAAAAAATCCTTGTTAAACTGCCAGTCTCCTAACCACTAAACAGAACGCTTGAAAAAGAAGTAATCCAGTAACATTTGTTTACTTTCCCAACTGGAACACAAATACTGGTAAAACATGCCACATGCATATTTACATTATGTAGTATCAGGGGAATCTTCTTATAATGTGATTTATCAGGCTGGGTAGCTGTTCAACAATGGAATTTTTCCTCTGCTTAAACAATGTATTTCTCCAAAAAACATTGTCAGGAATTTTAATTAAAGCAAAGAACATGGATCATTCGTTATCAGATCTGGAATCTTTAGTAAATGACTAAGCTTTATTATTGCTTATAGGGACTTAGGAGACAGCGAGAACACCTCATGACAATGGGAAAACTCCCAGGAGCAGAGAGTTTGGGCTCAACACTTGTGAGGTGCAAATAATAGGTACAAAACTGGAAGGAAGTTTTACTTTTAGATGTGTATTTTAAAGCCCAAATAAACAAACTAAAGTGTTATTTCTCTTACTAAACACTTCCCTAAAAAGACCAAAGGAACCAGTTCCCCTAGGTGGCAGTAGTATCAGGTAGCATATATATATGAGAAGGTTGACTCTTCAACGAAAATAATACATACATTTCTGACAGGAAAAAAAATATTATGGAAATTGAAAAACAAGGAAAAACATCTTTACAAACATTTCTGTTCAAAGAACTGTATCTCTTAACGCTGTTCTGTACAGATGTGTCCATCTATAAGGATCATTCTGTATTGTAAATCCAATATGTGGCCTAAAGGCACAATTCTTAACATTTTTTGTGATCCTGGTAACACTTTGACAATGTTAAACATATTGTGTTAAAGTAAAAAAATTTCTGCTTGTTTCCTGTTTTTGAAGAGAGAGAGGGGATTAAAGGAATATTCCTTTTTATAAGTATGTTCAGTACAAGTAATGACACATAACCTTGCAGTTATTGTTGTGGGAGCTATAAATTTATCTCTTTTCACTCATTTAAGGGCTGATGCAATACCCATGGAAGTCAATGGAAGGTTATCAAGACTTACAGGGATAATTTACCACAGCTAAACATCTGCTTTGTCTTCAGAGATATGTAAGTAATCAATCATGTTTGAGTTTCATAACATCTTTTATACTAATGTAAGTGTACATTAATAAGAATTACATAAATATAGATGAGATAGTTTTTTTCTTTTTAAAATAATATCAAAATGTTTTTTTAAACTTTGATATAATGATTTGACCTGCAATTTGTTGGATGGTATGAAGAAAGGGTCTTCTGTATTATTTTGAAATTATTGCATAGAAATTATTATGTAAAGTTTTATTTTATGATGTAATATAGGAGAAGCATAATATATGATCTTAAGATTTATATGAAAAGGACCACAGTTATTAATAGAGAGTTTTAATAATTATTTACAGTATTTTATGACAAAAAATTATTTCCTTCACACCTCTTAAATAATGAAGAGTTTGTCTGTAAATAAAAAAAAGAAATTAAAACATTGAGAGAGGAAATCACACAGACATTGGATTATTTAACAAAAATCTTTGTTGTGAATCCTGAGTAATCTAGTGATTTCATTACTTTACAACAATTGAAACACTTCAAGACTGTGACAATTGCAGTTTCATATTTGCAGTCTAAGTTACTTAGAAGAAAAAACAGGCAAGACCATTTATAAATCTAATCGCATTTAAAGAATGAATCTTTGTGATTCAGCTTCTTAGAGGTAAAGATGGCACCATACATATAAACAGATTCTAGCCCTGCTATTGTAAGCTTTTATTGGGAATTACATATAACTGTGCTTCAGGAAATGTTCATTCTGTGGCTAACATAATGGTTCAGATTTCCATTCCTAATATTCCAGTCCATTTGGTAGAGAAGTTACTGCCTCCTATTAAACTGAATGAGATTTGCAGAATCAATTATCAAATCACAGAAATCACCAGACAGAAGTTTAGGCCAATATGCATGATAAATAGATTGGCTCATTTTTTCCTAAAATAGATAAATAAGTCTAGCAATTGACTGAGTATATTATTGCTTTCATTACTAAATTAAGACATTTGTATGAATTTAGAGACTTTGGATGTATTTTAGATCAGGTTCTTTGCAGTCAAGAGAGCAAAAACTTGGTAGCATTAGGCTAGAGACAAACCTGATTATATAGTGGTAATAAATATAACTCTGCAAATGTGCCTCAAGTCTTACTTATCATACTTTCCCGTAGCATTCCAAATGTATGCCAAATTGTGTCGTGCTAATTTTATGACTCCTGTAAAGCAAATTTATTTTAAGTCATCATTGCTTATAAGTAAAATGCTCAGATGAATTCCCCTTTCCCTTTACTCATGAATTCCACTGATTTTCTGTAATTCTCAAAAACATCCTCATGAAGTACAGTAGGTGAAAATTTGGGAGAAAATATACATCAAAAATTGCCCCATTCATGCTTCAAAATAGACAAAGGGAAAAAGAATAATTTTGGAAGACAGATACCGAAATAATCCTGCAACACTAGATCCCTGAAAGACTGCCAGACTCAGTCAGGTCCAGTTGGTGGACCCTGTTTACTTTATTTCACTTTGTTTGGCACAGTGGAGCACAAAAGCTTAGAACTACATAATATATATCTACTGAGGAAAGATGTGCTACCAAAACTTGGGAGCAAGAACAAACAAGCCCAATAACCATAGCTGAGTAGGACCCTCGAAACGTTAAGAAAAGTTTGGGGGGTGGGGGTGGGAAAGGAGACCAGGGCAAGCCTTTCATAACTCTTTGTTTGATGGCTTCTTCTACCAAAATACTACTGGAAACATAAGTCTGGAAGGTGAGCAATTTCATAACATTACATTGTTGAAATATGCTGTATATTTGGGTTTTGTGTCATGGTTAAGGTCAAAAATACTGTGTGTGGTTTTTTTCTCTTAATAAATGTGTTTGGGCATGTATACAAATGTATTTACAAGACCTGATATATATACAACTCTTTCTGTAAAGAAGAAGCAAGCGTGTATTATTGTAGTTTTTCATTATCTCTGTAAAGATGCACTCCATGTTTTTTTCATTTACTGGGTCAATCAAAATGGGTGAAGAGAATCTAACTGAATGATCCAGCAGGCAATGCAGGAATCTATTGTTTCAGTTGTGTACACATTGGTTGTACATAAATTGCATCTACCAAAAAACCCCAAACAAACAAAAAAATGCCACTAAGCTAAAATTCTTGTATCTCTTTAGGGGAGAAAAAGACAACAATTGATGTGAGGAACACCAGTCTCTCAAGTTATTATTTTCTTAATTTTCCCAATTATAATAGGTCTTGACCAGAAGTGGTACTATATAATTAAATTAAATGGAAGGTAAGCTCACGGATGAGAGAACTGCCTGGATAAACATCACTTGAAAATAACAGAAGCCAAGTATCTCATAAATTAAGTATATTCAAGGCACATGGCACAATTACTCCCTTTCTCACCTAATCTGCAGTCAATTAAATCAATGGAAAGATTCACTTTTGTTCTATAAGTTTTGTTCAGGCTACTGTTAGAGAGGTATTTTCCTATTAGAAACTGAACTTCTTCCTTAAACACAACAAAAATTCTATTTTCACCTGTTGGGATTTGATTCCCCCGCACCCTCTTTCAGTTATATACTGCTATGCAAGCAGTTTTTACACAGATGTAAAATTTTTCCTCACTCTTTTTCAGCAGGTGTTAGTATCAGCAGCCTGGGAATACTATTTGTTCTTTTACGTCACCTTTGAACTGACAAGTTCAAACCCCTTTTAAACTTTAAATTGCAGAAAAATTTTGCAAAGCAGGGAAAATAAATATATAACTTCACTCTGAAATAATGTTATGCAGCAGTTATTTAATTAAGGATCAGAACAGGCATTGAAGTAGAACACCATATCCAGCTTGAAACTTGGCTGTGAATTTGGATAGACAGACTGCAAGTATGAAGTTTAGAGACACAAGGAGTCTCTAGGCTGAGAACCTCAAAAAGCAATAAGGGGTTTATATACCTCAATTTTGGGATCTCTGAGGTATGTTAAAAGAAAATTACTTTTAGAAGACAGACAACTAGAATATTCTGAAAGAAAACAGGTCCCATTAAGGCTTTTTATATAGACTATGGAAAATCAAGACATCCAGAATTAATAATTACATGTGAATATTTTTATTAGTATCCTTGCTCTGATGAAAAGCCAGATGGTATCGGTAGGTGACTTGGCAGACTTCAGACCCTTTGAAAAGAAATATAGACATGAAGAACTTATGCGGGGACTTTAAAAGAAAGAGAAACATTTGAAAATGGGAATCTGTCAACAGTGCAATAATTTTACCAATGATCTACTTTAATACATTATATTGATACATACTTTGAATTTTTTGTGACACTCTTACATAGCAATATAACAGCTCCGTGCATGTGTATCATTTGAGTATATAAAATAAATAAAATTTAGAGGGGGATTTTGTACATATGAATACACATACTTGTTTTATTAATGGCTATGTTGTGATGTATTAAAGATACCTATCTTCTGTTTTTACAGAAAGTGCACTTTCAGCTTCTAAATCTTAAATTAAACTGCTGTGGACTAATAAAAAAAGAAATAAAGTCTACTGAAATAAATTGCCTCTGAAATAGATTTAAACTTTGGAAGAATTATCATCCTCTTACATCTAGTGGGAAAGGCAAAATATGAAGGAACTGTTAAATACATATCTCAGCGATTACAAAACAGTATTTCTGCATCTGTGGTACATGAGATTACAGAGCTCTGAGACATCTGTAAAACCAAGAAATCTGTAATGATAACTAAGGGAATTAGCAAACAGATTAAGGACTAGATTGCTTACCAGAGGGTTCAGTTACTCACACACACATATTCCTCTGAGTCCTTCTGTAAGTGAATGTTCTCCATTGGAACTGAGGCCGGCAGAAGCTGATCTTCAAGAAATATAACAGATAAACTCAGCATATATCACGTGTAGTTGTTTGAAAGTCCATAGAAAGGTAGGAAGGAAGGGAGGAAATGGAGAAAATCATGTAGAATGACAATCTCTAAATAGTCTGGCTAAACCTCAGAGTGGAAACCACCACGAAATAATGACAAGAAAAAAAGGTTTTGCTTAACTATTAATGAGTACCAGGTTTATTTAGAAAATAGACATTCCAAAAGAAAAATAGACACAAATAATTTCTATGTGGAAAATCTACTAAAGATAAGAATAGCCTTTTAAAACAGAATTACCAAATTCCTGAAGGACTGGAAAACAAACCCTTGGGATTACAATAAGGCATATGGAGAAAATTCAACATCCTAAAAGGACAATATTAAAGTAAGAGACTCTCGGAAGAAGAGTAAGTTGCAATAAATTCACACTGAATATCATATCCTCAGCAGAAACTAGCTCAGCATGCCACTCCACCTCTGCCTTTATTGCTGATCCTCTGAGCTCAGCCAGTAGTCTCTTAGCCCAAGTAACAGTTAAGGAGGAGGAGAAGAGGTAGACAAACATTAGATACTCTTTAATCACATATTAATGACATATAATAGACACTTGAAAATTATTTCAGTATGCATGCCTTTTTACATGCCTGTGATTTCTCAGACTAACAGCCATCTGACCTACAAACACAACTTTCAACACAAAATGGTGGTGTCACCTAACTTGGTGGATCAGAGCCCTGAAGTCTAATTCAGATTATATAGAGCCCTTCTGTGATACAGTACTTTTTGGCCCTATGCAGAAAAGTTAACCTGCCAGTCTGTCTCTCTCCTGTGTCTCAACCAGTTCACCAAGATGGCAAACAGTAGATCGTAGAAGCAATCATCACATCTTTTGAATCTCCACAAATCTTTTCCCTTTGATTCAGGGAATGGTGTTGGTCTTTTTCTTTTTATAAATACGCAACATGTGTTTTGACTGAGACATGCCACGATGAAAGAAACAAGCAAAACTGAGGTTCAGAAACAGAGCCTTGGTGCCAAAATCCAAGTTTTTAACAGGTGAAAGACTGATAAAGTAGACATCTGCTTTGCAGTAGAAGGTGATTGCTATTGCTGAGAAAAAACCCACAGCTCTTCTTTTGATCATAATCCCTGTTATATTTTATATGTTCCTTTCATATAAAGACAATAAAAAGAAAAATCCAAACCTCTTTTGAAATCCACACAGTGGAAAGACAGTAGCATGCCTATTTTCAGGCACATTTAACAAGGAGAATATAAAATCCTTCTGTAAATTGTGCATTGGCAATAGCATTTGCAAGTGCATTTCCTATCCTTCCATCATTATCTTTGCTGAAAGTTCAAGTGTTGCAAATACAGAGTTACCATAATTAATTCAACAGTGTTAAAT
Organism: Gavia stellata; assembly: GCF_030936135.1. Lineage (NCBI taxonomy): Eukaryota > Metazoa > Chordata > Aves > Gaviiformes > Gaviidae > Gavia > Gavia stellata. Next base: position 113,170,273 of record NC_082594.1, on the reverse strand, counting down.
AATATAAATATATAAACATAATTTATAAATATTATAGTAATTGTTATATCATCATATTCGTTATTGTTAAAATATCTACAAGTATTACAGGTATTTATAAATAATTATAATTTATAATAGTATAAATATAAATATATAAACCCAGTATTTTTATATTTTGAAGTGTGAACTTTTATTAACTCACTTTCCTGCCTCCTTCTGTCACACTTTAATTCATCACTATTTTTTATTAATTAAGAATTTGGTTGGCAGAGAGGCAATCAGTAGCTGGTAAAAACTGCAATCTGAAGTCCAGTGCTGGAAACCATGTGCATTTATTCAACCATGTATGCCAGGAATACTCAGATTAACACTATGATGCTACTCCCATTTCAGAAAGTCTAATCATGAACCTAAGTGTTTGCACATTGGATCTAGTACTCATTAAACTCTATCGACATCTTCTCATTCAGTAGGCATTCAGGTCGTGTCTACACTAAAAATATTAGCAGCTGTGTTCCCACAGTGAAGAGGAAAGGTTCAGTTGCATTGACATCAAGGTGTAAATATTGTTGTTCTTGCAAAAGGAAAGGCCTAAAAGCTAAAGGTCTAATACAACTGAACTTTGCAGTTCTAGTCAGATTCAGAAGAGATGAGCTTTGTGAGGGCTTTGGTTAGTCTTCTTAGAAAAAGAAAAGGAAAAAAAAAAAGCTAAAAACCCATACCTGAATTTGCTGGGGGAGCAGAAAATAAAAAGAAAAAATGACTCATCTCACTTGTTGATTTTTCCAGGCTGAGCAGTTAAAGTGGATAATTCAGGGTGGTTAAAAATTAATTTACATATAATTACCTTGAACAACTCTGTTCTCAGTGGTGCAGGGTTGTTACCTGGCATATGTGAAATGAAATTCAAATCCCTGATCTGTCTAACTTATATACCAAAAGACTGTGCTCTAAATTTAAACACTTTCAACAGAATCATTGCATAATTGAGTTTGGAGGGGGTGTCTGGAGGTCTTTTGGTCAAGACTCCTCCTCTGAGCATGGCCAACTTCAAATTTAGATCCAACGCTGAAGTTAGAGAGAGTGGTCAAAGCCTTGTCCAGTCAAGTTGTGAAAAGCTGCAAGGATGGAGAGCCCACAGCTTCTCTGGACAGCCTGTTTCATTGCTCTGCCACAGCCGGTGGGGATAGTTGTCTTCTTATACAGTGTCACTGCATACTTAGGCCTGTTGCCCTTTTGCTGTGCACCCCTGAGAAGAGTCTGGCTCTATCTTCTCCATAACAGCCATCCCTTGGGTGGTGAGAGACTGCAGACATACCCTGTTATCCTTTCCTTCCTCACACTAAGCAAAGTCAACATTTCCATCACATGCCCCAGAGCCATTGCTGTGGCTTTTGACTGGACCCTCCCCAGTTTGTTCAGCTCTCTTCAGTGAGGTTGCTAAGGCACAGTCTGTCCCACTTGACAGGTTGCTGATGAAGAACCAACATAGAGTCTTTCCTGAAACAGGTATGTTTATAGAAAATATTTAAATGGCAGAGAATTATATTAAATTTAAAAAAAGAAGAAAAACAACACAACAAAACAAACAAAACCCAGCCCAGTCTCCTCTGTTAATGATCTGGAAGAGAAGAGTTTTTCAGAAAAGTACCAAGGCTGTTCAGTTTTATGGAATGTGTAAGTAGGCCACCTCTTGTCTTTCCCTCCAGAACAGTGTTACCCACCTCCAGACTATTTTTGATTCAAAAAGAGTTTTGGAAGGATACCATTTGTCTAGGTTTTTTTAAACTCCAGAAATCAATTGAACTGAATCATCAGTGTATTCTGAGCACATTAGTTCAGAAAAACATATGGAGCAGAAAGCTTAGTGAATGCAAGCAGGTTATGAATACATTTGAAGCAGTATTGGTTTTTTAGTTTTTTAATCACAAGATTATTCATGAAAAATCCTGTATTTGCTCACCACTTTTGTTCGTAGACAAAGAATACAACCACACCATTAACATGTACTAGAAAAAATGTAACCTAAGGAAATGGCCTCTAGTCACTAGTTTGAGAGTAAATTGAGAGTAAAGACTAGTTTGAAGCAAAAGTATTAAGTATTGACCTATCCCTGAAAATATGGAAGATATTTCTAAGTGAATATAGGATAAGTAACAATGGTGGTCATGTTGTCAAATTAAAGTTTTAAAGCACTTACTTTCCCATATTGGCTCTATTACCAGTTATATACACTGTTAGGGCCAAAGAAAGCATTTGTGCACCTTTATTTTCCTTCCCTTGTGACTCCATAGGTTATGCTAGCACCCGTGGGGTAGTCTATCTGTATTGCCCATTAGCAAGGAAAATGGACAAAATCAAACAAACTACGACACATGACATGTAATGCACATATATTTGATGAAGTGCAGTCTCCATACTATATTTTAGGCTGACAGCTTATGTGCACATTTTGTTGTTTATATATGATGGCAATAAATCCTGCGAATTGAAGTAGATTCAAATTAATGTTTTTACCACAAGTTGGAGGATCACACTGATGCAAGATCATCCAGCTATAACATGGATAAATATCTATGTTATATTGCATATGTGTGTGTGTATTAGTACTGAAGGTAGAAGAAAAATGAGAACAAGGGCCATTGGTCAACACCTAAATTATACTTTAGGAAATCTGCTCTATTTTCTTTTATCCCATTCTTTTCAGTTTTTCTGTCAAAATCCTTAATGTTTCCTTTCAGTTCCTTTCTGACTCATACAGAATAAGACAGATGCCCTGAATATGTGGATGAAAGAACCGGCTTCATAAGCAACAAGAGTCCAGAAACACCGCTTGAATTTTCTCTTTCCTTTCTACACTTCTGAATCCATTTGTAAACATAGCTGTATGTCAAAACTGGAACCATATCCTCTTCAGTCTACTTGTCAGGTTGGAGCCACAGGACAAAGCATTTAGCAACTTGTTGTTTAAAACTGTCTAGCTATCAGGAACTTTCCAGCCGATATGATCCCTAACGCTTGCCACTGTTTTGGATTTACCTTCAGAGTTGTATGGAAGGTAAGGCGGATTCTTGTGAAACACATAATGTGAAAGACATATATTCTTGTAACTCATTTTTAATCCAGCCTTTATTCTTTCTGTTCTTTATGCTCTTCTTACTTTTTTTTTCCCCTTAACAGGCAGATATTAAATGCTGATACATGCAATGGGGGAAGCTCACACAAGTCACCAAAAGCAATTTTATGGGCAAATATGTGTGAACTGAGGGGCCTCGCAAGTAGATAAAATGAAACCATCTGCATTTTGTACAGAAGTTAAAGCAGACAGGAGCCTCTGGAAGAATGACACCACCTCTTAGAGGAAAAGTCACTGTAAGCTGTTTGATTTAATCTTTACTCCACATGAATTCCCTTTTTTCCAAATGATAGCTAACATCTCTGTCCATAAACCTGCATGTTAGCTGGGAAATTCTCTCTCTTTCTGTGTCTTTCTGAAATTACTTAGTTCAATTATTTAGTTCCATTACTGTTTAAAGGGTCATACAGCTTGAGCAGAATGCAAAACTCACTACTACAATAGATGACACTGTCACATCATCATATAGCAAGATTGATACAACACTGACATACAACAATCACCAAGTCTGCAACGTCTCTTCTTCCTTTTAGTGTGTTAAATATATGATATTTTTTTTCCCACACTTTCAGCTTAAACAAAGTGATACACAGATCCTATAGGTGATTTGTGCTGACTCTTTCACCAGGGCAGCCTTGTGCCAAATGACCCCAAGAATGAAAGGTGCCCTTCTCTTGGTAGTCCTTCTTATCTTCTACGGGGAGAAGAACAAGACAGAGGGATGATGACAGAGAGAGGAGTACCAATATATTTGTCTGCTGGAATTGTCCCTGGGCCTTTTTTGTATATCAGGCCCATCCTAAAGAATTGTCCGTCCATTTTATCAGCCGAGGCTGCGTGAAACTTATTTTGGTACAATAGTGCAAAGCTGAATATCAAGATTATAAGTCAATTTCGTTTTTGTAAATTACTGGATGGAATTTGTCAGAAGTGGTCTAACATTACTGTTGTTGTACTGATGGCCTAAGGATATGTTTAAAGCAAAAGAAGCATTCATATTAAGCACAGTTAAAATACAGTTAAGTTAGATAAAAGTAATATGTTTTATTAGGCTGAAGAGTGTCAATGGAAAAAAGGACAGGACATATTTTAAAAGAAAGTCAGTTAGGAATATACAGACTTGCATGCACTTAGCTCAAATGTCACTTAATTATTGCATATTTTTAAATCTACTGGATGACTACGTTTTGTAAATCTTGTTCTTAACACTCACAGGAAGTGTGTTTCCAAAGGTTAGTGCTTGACCATGCAGCCTTTTTTTTTTTTTTTTTTTTAAACACAAGTATCAGTTAAAAAAGAAAATTAGTACTGTTTCATGTCTCAGGGTGTCTCATGCAGGGTGAAGGAGGGGCAGGGTCCAGTATAACTTTTAGCTTGAACTCACTAACACCTTGTGTCTGACTCTTTAACCTCTTACTGGCAGTGAGTACCTGTTGGAATTCACTGTACCATAGCATAGGTTACAAATTCCTGTATATCAAATCCATAGTTTATTGTCAGAGGCTCATCATCTTAATTTTCAGTAATTTTATTTCATTCTAAACATAAGATTTTATGCAGCAAGGGAGCAGAGCTCTGCTTAGCCCACACAGTACACCTTTGGGATTGTTCCAGACAGAGATGCCTATTAAGTTGCTCTGCAATGACTGCCAGCAGGGTCTTCCAAGGCTTTTCTAGGAACAGAATGTTTCTTGCAGCATTTGTAAGCATTAGTGGTATATATGCTAATAAATTAGCAAGATGTTATTCTAGACCAAGAATTAGAGTCCTAAATTAAGCTGACCTGACCTATGTGAAACTGCAGAGAAACAATAATTTCTACCATCCTTTAAACAGGTATTCAGAAGCATGTTTAAAAACATACTGCCAAGATGATTTTTTAGTAAATTTTCAAAGGAATACCTTTTTTTCTCACTTCTTGATTTAAATAGATTATTGAAATGCTAATGTGGTAAAGAGCTAAGTTTTTATTACACCTAATGTTATAGTCACTTGGCCAATTCAGGAACTAAATTAATCTTTTGATAAAAATTCAAACATACAAATTGAGTTAGTGCTAAGATACATCAGAATTTTGTAGAAAGGCTACGTGAGCTTTACACAATCCACAGATAATGACAAGGGTCAATTTAAGAAGAAATTCAGTTGCTAGGAGACAAGGACTGCAAGAAACCCCAGTAACGTTTCCTTATTTTAAATAGTAAATGGATTAAGAAATAGTAACTGTAAATTAACAAGAAATAAACCCAGGTAGGTCAATGAGTAGGTTTGTGTGAATACATGGAAAATTCAATGCAAATGTAAAACATTTGGATCAAACTCTCTTTTATGCTTACTGCAACTGCCTATGTAAGTAAATGCAGAGTAGACAGCAGATCTGTCCCCAGGTATTGAATCTACGTTTTGGTTTATATTACACCTGGTATTAATATCTACAAAATTATTATGGAAATGCAAATGCATCTGGTACACTAAATTTAAAACATTGGTAAACTATGGATCCACAGTCTAAAACCTTTGATTCTGTCTATGGAAAATTTTTAACAGTAAATGGAGAAGGTAGGTCACAGAAAGAATAATTACTTACGTAATAGGTTTTACTGTGGCTCTCTGTTGACATCCATTTTGTGCAAATATTTATGCTTATATTTCTTATATTTATGATATAGAATAATAATTTTTTTAAAAGGTTGGAAGAGACCTCTGGAAGTCACCTACTCCAACTTTCCTCTCTTAGGGAGTCAACTGCAACAGGTTGGATGAGGGTCTTGTCCACTATAGGAAATACATGCATTTCTGAGTGAAATTCAGAATTTTTGTCCTGTGGCAAATTCCAACACTTAAAACAACTATTTTTGTTCCCAAACTTTTTTTTTACTCCTTTGTACACAGAATAAAAATTAATTTTAAAAGTAAATTTTAACATCTGCTTTTAACGTTTTCCCTAAGTTAGTAACAGTAGAAAGATACAAACACAGAGAAGTTCGTATCAGTGGGTCATTTGCAAGAGTGCCTGCAATATCTGGAATACAGAAGCACCAAGAGTCTTAGCCCCAAGAGCTGGGATCAGGGCTTCAGAAATAAGGAAATACTTGTACAGATTTCTTGTGTTGAATTGAATATTGCTTTGGACAAAATCCAGGCATTTGTACTATTGCTGTTGTATATAAAGTAATTACTTTTATATTTTTTTATTTGAGAACAATTAAGGGACATTTGAAAATAGTTAGGAACAAAAATTGAAATAATTGATGATTCCAATACTCAGACTTGGCTTACTACACACTACAATTATGATACCTATGGGGTTTTTAAGTTCCTTAAATTATGTTTAGGCATGATAATTTTTGTGTGTGTGCTCATTCATCCTTCTTCTACTATATATCTGGCTTTTCTAACTCATCTGTATGTGTTGAGTCATGGTACAGTAACAAACTAAACAAAGGGGGACATTTATTGGAACTCTGTCCATATGAAAGGTTTTTGTGGGATGTTGTCCCAGTTTATAGGTAGACTCCTCTTGTCTGGAGATATTCAAAACTCTCCTGGACGCATTCCTGTGCAATCTGCTCTAGGTGAAAGTGCTCTGGTGGGGTGGGGGATGTGTGTAGAGCTTGGACTAGATGACCTCCAGAGGTCCCTTCCAACCCCTACCATTCTGTGATTCTGTGATTTTGTGATATATAAAGGATTTTGTCTACGCACAAAAGAAATCTGTATAAATCATGACTCCAATAACATTTTACTTCTATATAACCATATCATTATATAATTTCATATTGCCAGGCCTTTTGAGATGTTTTTTACTGTTAGTCATGAATCCCTTTGTACTGCAAAATGTTATTAATTTCATGACGTAAATGACATGCTAGTTTTATCAAACCTCTAATTCCTGCTGTACTAGTTTTACAGGCTCTGAAGGTCTCCCATATTCTGCACTATAATTTTTACTTTTAATTTTAAAACATCCTGTAATTTAGTATTCCCCACCGATGTCAAACTCATTTAAGGGAGAGTGGTCCCTTCCCCTTCTTCCCCTCTGAACTCGTGATAATGAAATACTATTCCAATTGATAAAAAGTTTAGAGGAAGCTGAAAAAAATTATGGGATTTTCAGAACAAAGTTTAGGACAGGAAGAATATTCCATGGAGAGGGATCACCAGCGACAAAGCTGCAAGCATCCTATGTTTTCCAATAACTTCACGCAGCTGACTCAGTGTCATTACTGGGACGTAACACCGAGGCACTCTGACTGATATCAGATATTTCTCACAATTATACAGCTGAATGAACAGCACATCAGAGCTTAAACTCAACTTAGTAATGGACATTAAATTTATTCAAACTACCAAAAGAGTCTGAGATTACCAGGAAGATGTGATGTAGGTGCCCTTGAAATACAGACCCACTTCTATCAGACCGTACTGGCTTTTATGACTCTGTCAAACTGTTACTGGTGTAGAAATAATGGTGTCTCTTGCTCACTACCTTGCCTGATATCATACTGTTAACTACAGCTGATCTTACAGCTGTCTGAAATTTTACCCAGGCTCACACATACTTTTTAGTTTTTCTTATTATTATCCAAATGTATTTAGTCTTTTCTAATGTTATCCTGTTTCATGATACTTTTACTCTTGTTAGAATAAATTTCTGACGCTTAGAGGTGCTAGTAACCCTCTGATGCTATCTCTGTTGCAATCCCTCCTCCCTGTAGAGCTATCCAGTACATATAACAGTACATATTAAATTTCACTTTCCAAACCAGCATAGCATCCAGCATATGCAGATCAGTGGTGTCATCAGTATGGAAAGTCCAGCTTTCTTCTGTACCAGGTAATGAATGGCATAAAGACATAATTTGCCATTTAATTTTCCAGATTTAGCAAAGAATGAGCCTTGGAAAAGATGTTTTTCACAATAATTTATTACTTTGTGGAGTTAAGGCAGTTAGGCAATAATATGCATACATGGCATGATCCTAACTCTGATTAGAGGTGGAAATTTTTCTAATTGTAAATCTTTTGATAGCTAGTATTTAATTTTTTCCAAAATTACTTAGAGTTGTATCCATTATATTCTACATCACACAGCTCCAGGTGTATGGAAGGGAAGATTCATTCCCAGATTAAAAAGTTTGGGATTGAATACCTGGATCAGATAAGACAGAGAAGATTTAAACTTGGGTCTTCCACTTCCCTAAAGAATATTTTGTCAATCAGTTTGTTAGGTATTCAGTGACAGCTCCTGCTGGAGTGTTTTATTTTCCTATGGGGAAACCTGTAAGAGTGTCTAGCCTATCCTTGTATTAGTAAGCATTTTGAGGAGGAGAGGGCGGAGAAGATATTTGGTACAATGGTGCGTTGAGGGAATTTCTTACTTTCAGCTTGAGAAGGCTCCAAATTTTTTCCAGGATCCAGAGCCTAGAGAAGGAGAGACAAGAATGTGATGGGAGGAAATGAAGGGCAATGAACAGCGACTTACTTATGCTCCTTCTGCTGCAATCTGTGCAAGGTGCAATGTGTGCCTTGCTGCGCTAAACCTAGCTGTAAGGTGCATGATTAGAGGTGCTATTTAAACACACCATGGTCTTTCAAGCGGAAGTTCTCCTTCCTCTCCAACCAGCTGAACAAAAGGATTGTTGATTTTTCTGTTTGTTTAAAACTCCATTTTACTTCTAAACTGGAGGAAGTGGTAAGGTAAGTTGTTGCCCCACAAATGCAAACTACACCAGACAGTATCAATAACCATTGTGATTTACTCCCTTTTTGAATACTGAGATTTACTGTGTATCTATTATCATAGATACACAGATTCATCATGGCCAAGGTAGTATCATTTCCCCTTAGGCAAGCTCTGCTACAGAGGTTGTGGATACTTCTCACTTCTCTGATCTTGCCACTGATTCCTGCAATGATGGCTTTTTATTAATATTTATGTCCTGTCCAGTGAGACAACTTGTTTTTGAGGAAAGATGGTTGGGGTGAATAATCATTATTCATTTGTGCAGTAATTCACATCCCTTGTCTCTGAAGTTCAAGTAAAGAATTGAAGGTTGAGCAGCAGAGGTGGTGTTAGCCTGAGGGAGTTTATTGACTTAAAAGATACAGACAGTTCTCATTTAAAGGGGATCTTGTCCCCACGAAATCTAATTTTACTAATACATCTGAGATAAGATCACATGTATTTGGTCAGTTTGCATTTACAGGCTTCTTCTGACAACCTCAGGTGAATCCCTAGGTGAGAAAACCATAGCCTATATGTGTAAAAACAGCAAAGCTCTGAAGCAAATGATTAATAATTTACACAACAGTTTAATTTGTTTTGGTTTTACCTTTTCAAATAAGCAATTTGTTTCCCCTGTTGACCGCTGCACCTGACATATTTCCTGCACGTGTGAGAAGGGCTCTCAGTAGTGTATATACCATATAGTTAAGTAGTAGATTTAAAAAGAAACAGATGCTTTTATTTATTAGCAGAATAGTAGATTAAGAGAACAGTATTTACTGTCTTAGTCATGTGTGTAATGCTTATAGGAGTATAAATAACAATACTACTTACACTGCAAGAAAACAAGCAGAAGAATTTGACTGAAAACTGTCATTTTGAAAAAACTGCTGTTTGTAAAAGTTGATAACATAGTGCACTGTCTTCTTCCTATAAATTGTGATGGTGTCTTAGGAGCTAAAACCTCCAGAAAGCTGCTCATGAGGATGAAACAAAACAAAAGATGGTTTGCAAGTAAGACTTTCTAAATCCATCGTGTATTTTGAGAAATTTTATTCTGTATCATTTTGAAAAAGCAATTTCTGCTAATTAATGCAGCTGGTGGGTAAGTCAGGCTTTGGGTGAACATAAATTTAAAGGAGGATGAGATAAAGATAAATCAAATGCTGCTTTATACACTGTCATAATAGTTGATGAAACTGAAACACAACATAATTCAAATTGGAAAAAAGATACATTTTGCATAACATTTAATTAGTCTGTCAAATTTGCTGCTGTGAGAGAAAGTTAATTACAGAATTTTAGTGAGATTCACAAGAAGAGGGCATTTGCATGGATATGGAAAACATTTATGCTAGAGATGATTGAAAGTGGGTGACTGTTTAAGAAGATAGTGACTAAATGAAAACCAGGAACAAGTTTTCCCCTTCTAGTTCAATTGTTGTCCACTACAGGATTTTTGGCACCTTTTTATTCAAAAAAAAAAAAAAAAAAAAACAGCTATAAGCTACTCTTATCACCTGAAGAATTTAAATACCTTTTTAAAAAATCCTATTTAGCTAAACCCGAGTTTCTTCACAGCAAAATTCTGTACACAGCAAGAAGAGCAAAACTTGCACCTAAATTATCAAATTGAGTCTCTTGGAACTATGGTATTTCTGTAAAACTGGCTAAAAATAATGTCTTTTGCCTTAGAGCAATTGAGTACTTGGAACAAGGCATTAATTTTTAAAAGTAATTTCATTTGAACAGCCTTTTTCTCAGTAAGTATATATTTAAATAAGACTCAAAATGCAATCAAAAAGGTTTTTAACTTCTTGAATCTGTCAGCAAGCTATAAAAAAAAACCCACAAACCCCACAAAACAAACCCACAAACAATCCCAAACAGATAGCTTTTGCACATGAGAAGGTACCATCTTCCCTCTTCCCCTGCAATGGCAGAATGGTTGCTTTTCTTTGCCTTTCTCCAGTAGAGAGTAAGACCATCTGTCACTTGCAAAACCTCTGATCCAGAGTTTTTCAAGACATTTTATACCTTATCTGAGAGATACTGCTTGGACAAATAAATGCTTGTGTAACATACTGAGAAGACTGCTTTCTAATGAACATCTAATCCAGCTGCTGTAAGGCATTCTTTGGGTTTCCATCAGACAACTCAAATTCTGCTTAGTTAATGAAATCTCATGAAATAATAGAGTAAATCAAAACATCAATGGCATTTCTGTTATTGTGCTAAAATTCAAAGTACTCATCTTGTCATAAGCAGTGAACAGACCAGGCATGCAAAAAACTGTAGCCTCCAAGCGTATTTGTAGTTTTTTCTTTACCAGAGGTAATTGTCTCTCTACAATTACCTGAAAGGGGGTTACAGAGGGGTGGGTGTTGGTGTCTTCTTCCAAGTGACTAGCGACAGGACAAGAGGAAATGGCCTCAAGTTGCACCAGGGGAGGTTTAGGCTGGATATTAGGAAAAATTTCTTTACTGAGAGAGTGGTGAGGCATTGGAACAGGCTGCCCAGGGAGGTGGTGGAGTCACCCTCACTGGATGTGTTCAAGGAACGTGTGAATGTGGCATTGCAGGACATGGTTTAGTGGGCATGGTGGTGTTGGGTTGATGGTTGGACTTGGTGATCTTACAGGTCTTTTCCAACCTTAATGATTCTGTGATTCTGTGTGATTTTTGTGATTCTATGTACTAGAGGTAAAGAGGTAATGTCCATGAACTACAAATTATATTGGTTCATTTCAGAGACATTCTTGGCTAATACAGGTAGAGTTATGCCTTCCAGATGCATGACTTACTATTGTACTGATTTCTGGCTATGCTTTCTAAGCAGAAAGAAAATTTGCTTTGGATCAGCAAAATAAATAAAGGAATTAAGACAATAATGACTGTAAGAAAAAAAATGGAAATGTGTTTATGGAGTTAGAACAAAAAACTTAAATAAACTCCTTCCAAAGGTGTTTTTTTCTTCTCTAAAATGGGATAGATTCATTGCAGCTTTTTCCACTATATAATATTTGCACTAACAAGCATTTGAAAACCAATTTCTGGAAACAGCAATGCATCTATCACCCCCTCTGGGACAGGATTGAAACGGTCCTGACTTTAATGAAAATCCATTGAAATTAATAAGCTTCTCAGACTTTGATGAGCACACTGAAAACATGCAGTCATCTTTCATATAGTAAAGACCCCTTTCATTCTGACAAAGATGCTGACAGGTATTTTATTTGAAACAGAGCACCCAGGACTAGGCAGGAAGCCCAACTGGCTCATTTTATATTTTTGCTCTCTTCCTTCTCTCAGAAAAATAAAAGAGACTAGCAATAATTTTATGAGGCTCTACCTTTTTGCCAAATGTGAATATCTCCTCCTTCTGCAATCCCAAGGACACATATAGCTAAAATCACATTTGATTATGAAGCTTGATTCTAACTCACACTCTACATTCTAACTCACACAGAGCATTGATCTGAGCAGTCTGTCTATCTATGCAGAAGTCAAAACTGCAGGCCTGTAGAGGGTCATCTTTCCTGCTGTTGAACAATGCTCTGTTTTGGCCCTTTAAACAGAATAATAAAGGGAAGGTCTGTGTAGTTATGGTGAATAAACAGAGGTCACAGGTCTTCAGACAACATGGTTCCACTGACCCAGTGAGTAGAGCTGGAATCATGCAGCATGACTTTCACATACATGGTTATATGGAAGCATTGGCCTGTACTTAAATGTTCGGTTTTGTGTAATTCCTATATATTTCATTATTTATATTTTTTATAGGGTTTGATTGGGATTTTCAATCAAGGACAGAAGACTTTTATGTTAGTACAAACAGAAAAAAAATCAGCTTTGTTCCTTCTCATTTCATTTTTCAGGTGTTTTAAGCCTAAAAGGGTACTGTGGATGCTGCAGCATGGGATCTGAAAGACATAAGATAAAGTAGAAGGCAAGTAGGAAAATAAAACAGAAGGCCTGGCAAAAGTGACTAAATAACGCCCTTTTGTTTGGGGGTGTTTTTTGAAACATTTAGCTTTTTATTCTTTTTGGACTACTGTTAAGTTACTGAAAAAGGGTCTGATTCAAAGATTGAAGTCAAAGGAAAGATTGTTACCCACAATGGAATACCTCAGATTTGATTCTACTTATGGTATTCTGCAGGCAAACTGGTCTAGAAATAAGGACCACTATACATAGTGCAAATGAGGTTCTCTCTGCCAGAATCCCTGTCTGACTTTGTTCAAGGACTTCCTTTTACATCTGCAAGGTTTGCAAAAAACCACCTAATTTTTAAAAAATCTATGCATACACAATATCAGCCCTTCTGATCTAGTAATGGAATAGGTAGCCATACAGATTCAATTTTAATGAAATCTATTTCTTTCTGGACTCCCAGAACGTGTTTGTAAAACATATTCACCATTCAGCTTTCAAAGGCTATTCCATAAGCAGAGAAATGTGTACTTTATTAGCGTGCCCTTGACTGTAATTCTAAATTCTATTTTTTTTTCAAATTTGTCCTTTATTTGCTGAAACCAATTGCATATTCTATAACTGAAAAGCTAGTTCAATTTTTATGGGTTTAATAAAAAGCAGAATTTTTTCAGTACGTGTTAAAGAAGAATGTGATTTTTCCTCAGATCTGCTTAGATGAGTTGTAGGAAGCAGATTCCCTACTAGGGCAGTATGTTGTCAGAGTAGCCACAGAAAGTTGACTTTGATCTAAAGGATATGCTATGTAAACCCCTAGTAGTTCTGGAACTTTTCTTTCCTCATACTCAAGCACCAAGTACAGCAATGGGGAAACCACACTGGCAAAAGCATTCTTAGTTTGAGGTGTTTTCTGGTATATAGATCTTGAAAGGAGAATGGAGAATGTTTTCATAACTGTTAAAAGTAAAACCATCCTGAGCTTACTAGCCACTGGGTTCAGATAAAGAGCTCACAGTCTTTGCTTAAGTTCAAAAAAGGCAGATCTGTATAGTCAACCCATACAGATCTGTCTGGCATATCAACTTTACCTAGGATGTTTGGTCAAGCATATTAACAAAAAGAAATGGAATTAATTTATTGTGACTAAGGTCTACAAGTACTCTGAAATAATCTACTTTTCTTTCTGAATTTCATCCCGAATAAGTGCTAAACTTTATCAATGTTTAAAATAAAGTATTTTCTACAAACTCCTCTTGCAAGTCTATAACAGAGAATGGAAGAGTGTTTAATGCTGCCTTTTCAGTAATATTTTACTTTGACTAATGGCTGTCTATCCGATCTGAGAAGAACAGATGTAACTTGTGTTACATGCTGCAGACTTTACTGCTTTATTGTGATAACTTTGAAAACTTAACTGAAAAAGGCCATTTCTGTAGGGCAGAGATACTACAAGGTGAAATCAATCTTGCTGCTGATGAAAGGAATTGTATGCCACACAGTTTGCACTTTAAATTATTTAGAGCGTCAAGGCTTCCTTGCCAGCAGATGTAATTGATTTGAAAGTTGGTTCTCTAACGACTAGCAACATGCTATGTAAAACTTGCAATGTATTTTGTGTTGGCAATTCACCATGCTTCTGGGCTAAAGAAATTGCTTAAAATTGCTTTAATTCATAAAGGTGTTCCAGGCAGAGTCATTGTGACAAGAAGCACTGAGGAAATAAAATGGTCACTAGGTTTCCGTGAAACACTGGAAATGAGGATTCAGTCTACTCAGTAGATTTCATGCTTCCAACCATCCTTCAAACCACTGGCCAAAACGTCTCACAGATGTAGCTCCCGGAGCTAGAAAGAAAAGTCAGGCAATCATCAAATGAAACAATGAAGTGGCAAATTTCTTTCTGGCTTGTCCCCTTAATCTAGATGACTGGAACACTCAGCATGCGATAAGTTGTAACTCATTTAAATGATTTCCTGCCTGTAAAATAATTTGCCACCTTTTCTTTCTCATACCCCAGTAGGCTAGATGAAAAAACGCATGCTAGTGCTTGGAAATCTAAAATGGCGAATGAGTCAGTTCTTCAGTCAAAAGAATATACTAAAGCCTAGCTGATCACTCCGGCCTTTTGCTAATGAAAGGTTGCCCGTCAGGTATCTATCTGAATCGAATGAAATGGAAACAGAGCCTGAAGACCACTGCTTTCATTACATCTACAGCATCAATCTCTATCCATCTTACCATCCAAGAAGGCCAAGAACATGTATAATCTGTGACTCCTCAGTAACTCACAAATAAACCATTTATATGCTTGCTTAGATGCTTGCTGCTGGCATGTATTTGTTTGGCCCATCAAATCCAGCTGGATATATTTTTACCCATGAGTAAATAATTTGGGTGAAAATAGTTGGAATCTGATTTCCTATCTTCTGACTGTATGCTCAGCAGCTGAACCATGCTGTTTGAAGACCTCTGATCTCTGTGTAGGAAAAAATCCCTTTATCATTCTTTATAGAGAGGTTTTTCACCAGATAATCATCTGTTTGGCATAGGCTGAGTCTATCAGTATTGGCCAACACTATGAAGAAAATAAATTATCATTAAAACAACTACTCATGATTAGTCTGCAATAAATGTCATGCATTTAGGGAAGAAAACAGAACAGTAAGGACATCCAGTGCAGCAGGTCAGGCCTATGCATGGGTTCAAGGCTTAATGAAAGATAGTGAAGCATGTCATGTCTGAATGGAGACTTCAAATAAATAATTTACTTACTTGTCCATTCTGTCTCATTAAATCTTCCTTCTTGTCTTTCCCTTGTGACAATTTTATTACTTTCACAATTTATTGCTTTTATCTGTCAGTCTTTATAATTGTCTTTCATTATTTTGACTGTTCAGCCGAAACAAAACACATTGTGGGGGTTTTTTTCTAACAATCAGCCAAATCACAGGGTTGCTGATGTGCCCATCAGGTTTTTAGGTTCCTGCTTGTTCTAAGCAAGGTAAATTAACAGTAATTTTAAGATAAAACTGTAGCTTTTTTTAATCAATTGAAGGTAGGAAGTAGCAATTGAAAAATGAAAAAAAAAGATCTGTCCTTTGGTCAGTTAGTGTCATCTTGGCATATTGAGCTCTCGGAGGTCTGCTATAGGCATAAAGCACTAAGCCTCAGAAGGAAATATTGTTTCACAGCTCACAGGGTAATGTAAAGCAACTGTATCTGAGTTTCTCCTTCTCATACACACAGATATCCACATCCACATGCACACATACTCCAGTTACAACCAGAAATTGGAAAAAATGTTGCCAGAATTAATTAAAACAGTGTTGGCTCCATGTTTACTTTTCTAAATATTTTAATCATGGACTGATGTGCTGAAAGCTACTTTAGTCATTAATCTCTGGTTATCAGAAGTCAAACAAGGATTTTTATTTACGTTCTTTATTAATTAACAACAAAAGAAGATATGATGTAAATGCTGTGTTAGTTTTAAGGAATCTGACTTGGGTATATTTCTTGTCCCCATCTCTGTAACCTTAGGAGAGAACTAACTTTGAGGTAACTTTTATTGCATATTACACTAGAATCAAAACCCTTGCTTTAATCTCTAATCTTCTTCTCACTGTTAAAATGACAAAAATTCAGCTTTGGGCACCTCTGCCTCCCTTTCCCCACCAAATGTCTCTGAAACTATTAGGATCAGTCCAGTAAGAGTCAAGTTTAAGTGAAATCAGTATTAAAAGGGCTACAATGATGCAAATCTATTTTAAACACCCTTGTTTTCATTTTATTTCAGATCCTTTATCAGTGACACTTCTCTTCCCTACCAAAGTAAAGAATCAATGAAAAGTAACAATTTTCTAAATTTATGCTGGATTATTTTTAATCCAGGTCCATTTCTCATTTTGTGGCTGAACAAGCTGTTGTACTTGTTTAATTGAGGTGATGATGGCAAGGACACAGGCAAGAGCAGCAGGGAATGGCATCTACTTACACCACTCCTGTTACAATTCAGTGATTGTTTCAGATCTGAACAAAAACTACCACCTAAAATTGCAGAAAAAAAAAAAAAAGGAATGTAGGAATTGTGTTTAAAGTAATCTTGTTCAGGATATAATTCATTGAGATGCAGGGTGACAATTTTCATCTTGTTGCTGCTGGAAGGGAGGGTCCTGGTTAGGCCACCATTCATCCCAACTATGCACCAGTGACGATTACTTTGTACTCGTTCTCATGCTCATGGGACCTCTCCATGAGCTAATTTATTACCTCATTGGAAAATTTACGTAGTGGCATAACTAGGTAGATTCCTGCTTGGTTAGTGAGTTAGTGAGGAAAGACTTGTGAGTGCCAGAGCTAGAGCAAGGCAGAGGTGTGTGTTGCTACTCTTCAGTAATTCATCTCGGCTGGTGTAGTGAACAGACTTGGATACAGCACAGCTGCATAATCCAAATGCACTGCCTAGATCATACCAGTTTTCCTGTTGCCTTGGAAAAGGGGTCTGATTCCTTCCGTGCAGGGACAGCAACACTGGTATTTCAAGGACAAAGGTGTAGTTATATTCTAGAGCTGTGGATTAGTAGGGAGAACAAAAAGGTCTCTCACAGAATTTAGCAGACCATTTTCTGCTCTGTTTTGTCTCTGTCTGGAGGCTGAATAACTTTCTGAGATCAAGCAAAAGATAACGTTTGTAAGAAAGTGCTGCATATGTAATAGAGGAGAGGAGTTTTGGTAACGATTTCTGTTGCACTTGTCAAAGAGCACAAGCACAGGACACCACTGAGAAGTGAAGGAAAGATGCAAGTTTTTTTCAAAAAAAAAAGAAGTAGAAAAATAGTTAAAAGAAACAGAAGGAAATAGATATACAGTCAGAGAAAGGGCGATAGAAACTTAGTGCTAGTGATGAAGCACAACTCTAACGCTAATTCAGGGAAAGGTGGAATATGGGTGCAAAAGCCCAAGTTCTAAATCACCTCTGAAAAAGATATTAAGAGAAAGGACAAAGAAGCAAATTAAAAAAACACATCGCCATGTTTACCTTTCTTTCGCATGATTTGTATATGCCTCAATCCTCGGCGTTAGGTATTACTACACCTCCTTTCCTGAATTGTTCTGTATCTTGAGGACTGGAACTCCATAACGTTTCTATAGTGAATATTTTAGCTGCATTGCTTCCAGGTTTTTTTTGTTGGGAAGATAATAGAATCACTGGGCCCTGGCTTTTTAAATAAACTTTACAGCAGTTATCAATTAATGTACTTGGTTTTTTTTCTGCTTGTGAGACAATCATTGCTTAGTAGGTGATTTCAGCAGGAAGACGGACCTGCGAAGCCCTCTGCAGCTCTCCGCTCCATGTCAGGCTGCTCTTCCTTCCTCTTCCACACAGTGCCCACCCATTTCACATGTACAAATCAATCAGGTTCAAAACTTGTCTCAGCAAGCCATTGTACCAGGCCTCCGTATTGGGGTAACAACAGGCTGCATCTCAGCTTATAATGCTAGATAAGGTTTTGAGCTTCTTTGGGAAGATTCAAGAGAAATATAGGGGAATAGGGGACTTTTTCCTAAATAATGGTTCAAAGGGAGTTTTATGTTCCAAGATGGATGAGATTGATGTTTGCAGATTTTTTTGAACTTGACTTCCAATAGATATGAAATAAAAATATTTGTCAGTTTAAAACTGACAAACATAGCATTAAATTCTTGGAGGAATTTTCCTTATATGTTGTGTAAGTGCCAGTGGGAGGCAGATGGCATGGGAGAAGCACAAAGCCTGGGGATCCTCATTCCCTAAGGCTCGCAAGAGATGGCATGGAGGCTGTGCAGCCCCAATCTCATGTGGCCCTGGGGAGTTCTGAGGAATGCCCTCCCAGTGGATCACGCCTCTCACTGCTGAAGAGTTTTGCACATTTATTAACACATATTTTTCACTGATGCCTACCCTTTCCCAGAAAATGCCTGTCATCATAAGCCTCATGCTACCTCATGCTATCCGGTTAACTATGGTGCATGTTTTACCCTTTCTTTTTTTAAGGCAGACATTTTCTAAGTCTATATTAATTGCTAATATGTTCTGAATGTGTAAAGGTGTTCAGCTTCATAGTGGTTAAGGACAGAAAAGAACATGAGAAGATCTGGACTGCTTTTCTCTTACTCTTGTATGCTCAGGCCATTGAATGCCAGCTTTATCTGAAATCCAATAGTATATGTTTTATTAAAGCATACAATTCAGGAAGAGCCCATCTGATCATGAAGCTATTGAAAGATGAAGGCTCCAGAACTTTTACTGGTTAATTACCATCACAGTTGTGTATTTTAGCTTATAATTTATAAATTATGTTTGTTGTGTAGGTTAAAGAGCTCATTAATATCCATTAATTTTGTCTCTATGTGTGCATTTGTGCAGATACTTATACAATAATGTTACAATTATTTTTTGTTAGAAATTATACAGACTGAGATTTTCCAGTCACTCACTAAACAGGCTTTTTTTCCCCAGGCCCTGAATTGTTCTTATGGTTGTTACTCAATAGTCGCTATTTATGCCGATCAGAGTGGTGTGTAGTGTTTTATCATCTGTCTTACTGATGCCACAGACTGAGGTAAAATCATTCCTCCATCCCTCTCATTACTCGGTTTGTATATCCATCCATCTCTAGCCCTTTGTGCAGCCTTATTCCACTGGGGACTTTTGTTAGTTACTGCCTAATCCTCACAGCCCTTAAATCCTTTCCAGGGTAATTGCTTCCCAGGATAGCATCTATCTCTGTATGAAGCTACATCTTCTATACCTGCCATATCTTCTTAATTATTTCCCATTTACCTTTGTTACAGACAGCTTTTATTGGTTATTAATCATATACATCCAGATCACCAGAGAAAAATATATCAGATCCACAAAGCTCAACTAAAAATACAGGGAGAGGAAGGAGGGTTTTTGATTTCTCCATTTAAAAGCTTTTTACATGATTTGTCAGTCAATTCTTAATTCTTTAACATGGACTTCAATACTATTTTAATCCATTAGGTGCTGCTTGGAGCATCAAGTGACATTGAGATTGTGTTTTTCATGACATGCTGCCTTCCAAAAAATTGGAAATATTTCTAAACCTCGTTTATATCATTGATACAGTTCACAAGGACCAGCCTCACAAAGAAGTGAAAGGAGGAGGGGTTAAAGAAATAGAAAGAAAGGAGTGAAAACAAGAAGAGGAGGGACAGAAAGGGGAATAATTCTTCATGTTAACTTTGCCAAAAAATGCAACATAACAAAAAATCTTCTCCTCAAGTTCATGGCTGGAATTAATGAAATTAATCAAATATCAATGTTTTATTTTATAGTAAGAAAATCATCCTTCTTGCCTCTTTTGAATAGCATTAAAGACATTGTTTCAGTTTTCAGAAATTTCTCTAATATTTCTGAGAGATAAACAAGTACCTTAGATGGTACTTTCATGTCTTTGGAGATAAAATTATTTATATTTGCCGATTAAAACATTTGTGTATAAAAAATCATATTTTTTTTCTTTATACATATTATTTAACATTCTCTTTGGTTACTAGCTGGAAATTTTAAATCATCCTCAGTGATTAAAAGTACAGAAAAGACGTTTGTTAAAAAATCCTATCATTCTGGTGTCCCCATTAAAGATGTTTTCATTTCCCTTTAGCTATGGGTCCATACAACATACATACAATTGTGAGAATAACCCTCCTCCTTAAGTCCTTCTTCTTGCTCTGCCAGTGGTGTATTTTTCTGTGCTTTTGACTTTCCTTAGCCTAGTTAGGTATTTAATAGGCAAAAATCAATATAAATAAAATGCTAGGTCCTGCTTTTTTTTCATTTCTCCTTTGTTACTTTCTGAGTTCTGCTGTAGAATGAAGATGGAATTTTAGTCTTGGCTATTGTATTTTTCTTTGAATTGTGGCTTAATAGGCATTTAATTTGGTCCTTTTAAAGAACTCCTAATTTTCAATCTCACTTTTCTTAGTTATTCATTTCTACACTAGTGAGTCTCAATAGCATCTGAAATGTTCTGTAGGGGGAAAACAGCTATTTCCTTGGATAAATCCCTATCAGAACTTGCTTTCAAACAATTTTGTCTCTGGAATCATCACTTTGCACTGGTGAACTTCAAACTGCTGAAAGAAGGAAATGAAACATGATCTATAACAACAGAAAGTAAAAGGAGCTCTTCGGCAGGGATTGATTCAATAACGACTCCATCGCATTTTGCTTGAACCATGATCTATAAGAACACCCAAATGTGTATGATGGAGGAAATGAAAAAAGACCAAGTTTGTTTTGATTTTGGTCAGCTTTCAGTTCTAAAATATAATGCTAAAAAGGGAGGGCAAGCATCTCAAGCTCAATCAGCCATGTATTTGAAACATAAATAAAACAGCAATCACAAAAGTTAGCATTTCTTTGACATTATTTAATGACAAAGGAAATAAATCCTTGGTATTTTAAATTAAAGTTTAATCAGTATTCAAAGTAAAACAGATCTCTGTTTTCTTGGATTAAATTCAGTTCTTATTGGCTGTGTACTGAATTTGCAAAGTAGAAAGCGGGCTTTTTTCTTTTAATTTGAAACTTGCACATTGTTTCAATTTAGCAACAATTTCTTTTGAAATAAAATCTCCTTTAAAACCTATTAATATTTCTAATCATTAACCTCTGAAAACCTCAGAATCCCCAAATACCTGAAGAATTGGAGACACTAAGCAGATTTAAAATTGGCATTGATTGGCAGTCCCTGAAAGGCAATTGCTCTATCTTTGTAAGAACTAAAATCTATTTTAGCTTTCATTCACTTTACATGTTCTGCTATCCAGGACAAAAAAAAAAAAAAAAAAAAAAACAAAAAAAAACAAACCAAAAAACCACCTTACTCTGAAAGTATATTTAAAAAAAAATTAAGATAAAATTCTCCCAAAATTCCTACAAAACATCTTCAAGTCAAATGATGCACTTTATTCTACAAAAGTTTAAGGCACTAGGAATTCTTTGGTTTGTAAGGGAGAAAAAAGCACAACTGTTTTGAGATATTTGAAATAAAGGAATTAGGAGAGATTCAGCATATGAGAGAGAGATATTCTGAAATATCTCACTGGATAGCTAGCAGAAACCCTGTGCTACTGAGTCACCACAGGGATCAGCTGAACACATAAATGTACAGGGATCAGCATAAAGAAGAAATTGAGTGCTCTTTCCAGAAACATAGTCATAGCTATGCATGAGTTATGGTTTATGTGTACTAGAGACAAGCAGTGATGTTCTTAATGTTATTTGATTCTGGACCAATTTAAAAGGTCAACAGCTCTCATAATTTTTTAATTGATAAATTAAAATGTGAGCTGAGTTGGATAACAGACTAACAATTGACAAAGACAGAAACATAGAATCCTAAACCAACATAGGTTGACGGGATTTCTGGAGGTCACCTGGCTTAAGCTCCCACTCAAGGAAGAGCTAGCTTTGAATTTAGAAGCAAGTATCAAGTCATGTCAGGTTGCTCAGAGTCATACTCAGTTAAGCACTGAATTTTTCCCAGGATGGAGGTTCCACAACTGTCCTGGGCAACCTGCTGCAGTGTTTGATCTTCCTCAGTGTGAATTTATTTTTCCTAATATCTAATCAGATTTCTCATTGTTGCACCTGCAGGTTTGGAGAGCCTAGGAATTGGAAGCTAACCAGAATTTAGAAGAAAAACATTTTTAAGGAAAAGACTTGTGAAGGAGCAAATTGGTCCTAAAATGGAGAGCCAGAATACCTAGTCAGAACCCAGAAAACAACTGCTCTAGTTTTCTGGTAAGTGGCACAGGATCCACCAAGAATGATCACAGCACCTAGTTCCCATAAGGAGAGCGTTATAAGGAGTCACAGCTTTTATAGGGGTCATGCTCCCTTTACTCTGACTCCTTCTTCAGCACGAGCTCAGGACTAGAGAGGACTCCTGAGGGGAGAAGCTGGGTCTTCCCCATTTAATATTCTGTAGACCAGTGTTTTTATGCGTCCTCCACAGGTGGAGTATCCTAGAAAATTTTGTTAATGCAGTGGTTTGGGGATCCTGGAAAATGCCAGTGCTGGATAAAACCTTTTCTGCTTTTAGCATGTAAGAATGTATATGGACCTTACACATTTTCTAAACACACCTCCACCCACAGTGAAGAATGCTGCTGTGAGGTAGGGAAGTGTCACCCTGCCCCTTGACCAATATCGGCAGCGTAAGCAGGCTGACCCCTCCTCTGCTCAGGCAAGGATTCCTCCACGCCTGACTGCCAGGCACAGAAACCCTGTCTTACTATCCTTGGTTAAAGATAGAAAAATAAAGCACTGAGGGTGAGATTCATGTCACCTTTAACCAAAAGCATTCAAAGATAAAGGACCAATTAGATATTTTCTTTTTTCCTCCTTTTCCTGAGGTCAACAGGTAGAAATTCCAATAAGGGAGCCATTTCATCTACGTTTTTATTCTGACTAAAAAGGGAGCCTTGGTAATTAGATTAAATTGAATGTGTAATTTTTAGATGAACTTTTTAATAGAGATTAAGGGTCAGAGACATGATGGTATTTAAACTTTCAGCTCCTTTTTTAGGCAAGTATCTCACATTGATTTTACTGACAGCTAGCTGCCTGAGTAATTTCTGAGATTTGGATCTAATTACAGTATAAAGATTACGTACGAAGTCTGTGGCAGGCCTTACTGAGGTAAATCTTTCAAGAAACATTGCACACTTTGTTGAATAATATCAATAATATTTTTCATTTCTGCTTCATTATTGAGATACCATTCACGGGAGAATCCATTTACTGCTTGCACATTAAGAAAATGTTTATAAATAAATTTTTAAGATATAAATGATCTATTTTAAAACTTAAAGTACTGTGAATTACTGTACTTTTATTATTCATGGGAATGTTCCTATCCATCTTTCAGTTATATTAAGAGAAACCTGTTAACAAATTAATAAAAGGTAATGAGTAGATGCAAGGAGCACAAGCTAATATGTGATACATTAGTTACCAACTCAGGAAAGCACTTAGACACATGGTTGCAGTTAACTTGCCAAAATTTTAATCACATTTGATCATGTTCTTACTAAATCCATTTTACCAAATTAAGACTGTAATTATATAATTGTTAATGTATGTGACAAAATATTGCATGTACTTCATGCACAACCGTTTCAACTTTTCCTGCCCATTTTTAAAATTATTTATTTTGAATATTAATTTAAACTCACTTTTTGTGAATAAAATAAAATCATCTACCCAAATTATCACGTTATTTTGAACTTCAAAGACGAGCCTGCTTTAGGAAGTGCTATCCCCTACTGCTTCTTCCCGTTAAATTTTAGAAAATCTGAGGAGCTGCTTCTAATGAATGTGAATATGTGAATGCAGAAATGTTAAAAATACGTTACTGAATTTACATCTTTACAATAACTGCTATTTTTCTATAGACTGGATAGTATTTTGATCCTTGTTTAAAAAAATAAAAGCATTTTTATTTCTTAAATATATTAATATAAAATGCAATAAAAGGATAATATTCTTTAAACTCAGTAGACATTCCCATGACATATTGTGTCTAAGCTAGTAAAACAGCCAAAGTTAATTCATAACATATGTATGTTATTTAATAGTGATAAATTTGGCCCCCTTTTTGCCTTTTTCAACATCAGTGAAGCTTTGTAAAAAGTAACCATCCAGCTTTGGTGATTTTTCTCTACTAAAGCATACTGGAGCCTTTTGTGTTTGGAAGCTGTCTGATTTTTCAGTGTTTTTTACAAGCAATTAGTGACTCATGCTAGAAATAAATTTTTTTGGTATGTTGTAGTGTCAGACGAAGTGAATACTTTTGTTCCTGCTAACCGATGCTAATTTTTGTGGGTTGAAGAAAACAATGCCTAGAGATGTTCAGTCTCTTCCCATTCTTCTGACACAGGTATCCCCAAATGAGACTGCATAAGACTTTTATCCATTCCTTTTGAAACCAACTTCCTAGGCCAATTAGTCTTCAAACAGGAAGTAAAGTCCTGTAGTGACAAAGATCAGAGGAGACCTCTGTCGATGGATTAATAACTTCTTGAGACAGTGAAAAACATTTTAAATGCTGAAGGCAAGCATAAACGCCCAAGGACCATCAGCCATAATATTTCCAGGGCCTGGAAGATAACAGAAAGTTCTATAATCGATTTGAAAGTTTGCTGACTCAGGTGTTAACTTAATTTTTGCCCAGTTCAGGAAGAGAAACTTCAATTTAGATGAGCAGAGAAAAATCAAACCCATTTGTTTACTTTCAATCTGAAAATAAATCTCTCTGATTTCATTCTCTGTGACATTTAAATTCTGCCTTTCACCACACTAAGTTTACCATATTTGCATGTTTTATTAATCATAAAAGCTTATTTTAATTTATATGGCTTTATTTACTTTCTTAATTAATTGTATGGTGGATGTTTGAAGTGTACATAGCTGATATTATCATCTTGATTATTGCTTAACACTTACAGTGCAGCAGAGCTACAAAACCTCCAGAAATGATTGATGTCCCGTGTGCTTAGTTTATGAATACACACAGGGAGGAGGGAAAGCAGAGGTCTGTACCCTAAGACAATACTTGTACTTTGATGCCCCCAGTCCTGAAGGACTAATGGCAAAGTCAGATTCTGGACTTACACAAGAAGAGGCATAGAAATCAACAGAAGGGTGTTTCTGATTTGGGAGAGCATTCTGTTCTTACTATATACCGATGATATTAAGCTGTTGTCTCTTAAATGCCCTTACAAAGTTGCTCATAGGAGCTAAGTCACATTGACCAAGAGCAGCCTTTTCTATAGAACACAGCTTCAAATTATTTCCTTTTCAGCTGAGAGTATTTTATTATCAGCTGGTTTTAAATGAGAAGCATTTAATCTTAGTTAATTTATAGCATGATTTATATAACAGCATAATTACAGGAAATACATTTTCAGAAAATCATTAGACTATTCTGTTTTCTGACATGATTAGCCAAAAGGTTTAATATACAGTGGCTCCAAAAAGAAAAGAAAGAAAAAAAAGTTGCTATGCATAGGAGTACAATAGGGAAGTTAAAACAATGCAATATCTATTCTAAAGTTCAATAATGGAAAACTGGATTGTCCGCCCACATGTGAGGTAGCTAATTACTGCTGATATGCTGAACTTTAATAAAATGGATATTAGACCTGTAAGGGACAGCCAACTCTAATAAATGGCAAATATTGCAAGATCATTTAAAAGTGTTTATGTTTCAGCTGCCTTATTCAATATGGGAAGGCAGAAGTCTTGGAAATCCTACCCACTTAACAGAACTAAGTTTCTATAACTTAGTAATTAGGGTTGGTGCAATTTTTTTCCTTCTATTCACGGAAAAGTGAAAGCACTCTTTAAAAAAACCTAACCCCTTACCATAAATTTGTATACAAAGAGCTAAAAGGTATCGTAATATCATCAAACATGGCATAATACAGCATTTAGAGTGAAATAGGTTTTGCCTCCTAGAAAAACATTAAAAATGTGATTAACTGTCATTAAAATTAATTAAACACTATTAAATACAATTAATTAATTGAATTAAACTTGATTCAATACAGCTCCCTTTGACTTCACTGTGTTTTGAATCAGCTTCTTAGCAAGTTACAAGACTAATCTAAATTATACTAACTCACTGCATGAAATCCTGGCCCTGCTGAAATCAGTGGTAAAACTCCCATGGACTACATTCAGGTCAAAATATTATTGAAATCATCTGCATCAAAGTAGTACTCAGCACACCTGTGGTGGAGGTGAAGCTCAAAGGCATCTTTCCAGCAGTAACCTAAGTTCTGATATCACCTGGGGGTTCAAACTGCTTGAGTGAGTTTTAATTCTTGTCCCTGCTGCTAAAATGACAAAATAAGGACTAAACAGAGCTGGAGTTGTCCTGCAGGAAGAAAACTGTAAGTTGAAAGTTTTCTGGGTTTTTTGTGGTTCCAGATTTTCTCTGTGATGTTTGATTCCTTTGCAGTCCTGAGCTTTTACAAAATTGTCAGGTGGTTTGTTAAAAGTCAGAATTGTAAGGTCAACAGACCATCAGGGTTTTAACCTTGTTATTTGCCTCTTATTGTTGTGATATTTGTTTTAATACGCTAGCATGGGTTTTGCACTAGCCTTAATCTTTATCAGGAGATAGCTGGATTCAAATACATGAACAAAGAACTCTCTCTGTGGCCAAGTGCAAGCCAACTTTGTTCATAGCAGCCCAAACGGTGTCGTGTTGTTCTGGATTTGTGGCTAAAATAGCGTTGGTAACACACCAGTGTTTTAGCTATTGCTAACAGTGCTTGCACAACATTAAGGTTTTCTCTGTTTAGGTCTCGCTATGTCCTAAGCAGTCAGAAAGTTCCAGTTGACTTCTGTGGTTTGTGTTTGGTTTTGTTGGTTGGCTGGGTGGGGTTTTTTTGTTGGGTTTGTTTGGTGTGGTTTTTTTGTTTTTTTCTTTTTTTCAAAATGGAATATACAAATTAATATTCTTTTGATATTAAGTGACCTGACTGATTAAATGGGAAGTTGGTTTCTGGAGATTCCTACTAGGAAATAAAAAGCATAGTTGTCTGGTATATAAATAAGTATCTGCACATATAGGAAAACTGGTTAGACAGTATTTGCTGAATATGTTATGAATTGTATTATTTTAATGAAAACCAGAAATACATTTAGAAACTATTGGGTTTTTTTTCACTGTTCAACAGCTGTATGTTTGGCTGAATAATGTAAATAATGTATTGCAAATATTAAGTGAATAATACACTGCCAGGTTTGACACTGAGCAGCAATACATGTTGAACAACCTATGTAATGAATTTTCATTCAGTCAGTTCTGGGAAGTGTGTTGCAAAGTAGTATGTTACTTTGGTTTAATTTTGTTTCTGATACTGTTTATCATCTGTGCATTTTGTTATGCGGTGTTTTCTAAACTGAAGTTCTCTAATAATAGACTCACATCTGCATGACAAATTATATCAGGTACATTAACTTCATGTAATGCTCTTGTCTCCATCTCCTTTTTAGAAGCAATCTCACAAGGGGAATAAGGAAGTAAGGGTTTGTGTGTGAGAGGGAAAATTGGGGTGGAGGAGAATTGAGACTTAAAGTAAGTGCCCTCACTAAGCTGAAATCTTCAGTCTGGGCTCAAAAATTCCCTAATGCACTTGTGTGTACTGAATGCTCTGCTGGGAAGATAGAGTCTGCAAGTCCATCCCTCAAGTTAGTCACAGACCTGTGCTGTGACCTTCTCAGCTGGTAAGCAGGGAGCTTTGAAGGGTAAAGATGTCATTATAGTGAAGAAGGAGAAAGTATGTTAGGGAATAAGGGCTGCAACTGAAGATGCTATTGGATTGAAATTTCCAACATTAAGAAAAGGACGGCTGGGTGTGCTAGATTGGAGTTGCATATAGAAATGTAATATTCAGGTTAGTGGGCCCTCAGATTTATTAGTGCTGCTGCTTGTGGGACTGCTTAATACAGAAAAAGTCCCTACTGATGTAAAAGCTGCATTGGGAGAAAAGGTATACAAAGAGCTGATATTTTTCATTGTTAGCCAGAAAAATCTACAAACAAAAGAATGGATAGTGTAATTAGTCAAAGTGGAAAAAGTCTTTTTATTCTAGCTAAGTAACTTAATGTAAGCCACTTATTTTTAAAATGTTTTCATTACTGGTGTAAATTTTCAGATATTTGAAATACCTTTTAATAGGATCAAACCAAAATGTTTTAATTTTTAATTTTCTCTTCTTATTCACTTAATTCAGCGTGAACTTATAAGTGATTTTTATTGACCATAAACCACATTTTTTGACAAACATATTTTTAAATTCCCAAACTGTTTAGTCCTAAGCAGAATTCTGCTGTCAAGCCCTTCTAGCATTATCAGAATTTACCTTTTTTAAATATATGTTAATTCATACAATGTTGAACAATTACACAACCTTAAACACAGGAATTAATAACCTTTTTCCCTTGTTTGGCTGGGTTTCTTCAGATATTTCTTGGGAAGAGTGGTGTATGTCACTTAAATACTCATTGCCAGATGTCTAATTCTCATGCATGGATTCTTAAGAAATTGGTATTGTTTAAAGTCTGTTATAGCTGGAACTGATTAGAGTAATAAAGGGGACCTGATGTGCTAGGGAAATTCTCTTCACCCTCAGAACACGATTTGAACCTTAGGCAGGTGCTGTTGACCCCCATACAAATAAACTGGAGTTTTCCAGTTTGTTAGTAGGAAAGCAACCCAATTCTGATGCTTCCTCATTTGAAACACTTCTTGAAGTTGCTTCTGTTGAAAGAAAGAGTTAAGATCCCTGATTGGTTCTGCAGATAACTATGCCCTGGATTTGCACCAGTGTGGAAGTGCTGATTTTGCTGTATTAAACGCCTACTTTTGTAAAGAATTCCAAGTGTGGTGTACCTGAGTAGCAAAACTCCCTGGTGCAGTTTATTCAACATTTTTTCCCCTTCCAGCCAAATAGCTAGTTTGCAAACTTACAATTTTGCAAGCATAACATCACGTAAATTGAATCTTTTTCAGCGGGATTTCATTTAATTTCTCATGATTGATTGAGAGGAGTAAGCCAGCCAAGAGGTAGTGTAAATCCGACCTCTTACTGACTTCCCTTTCACTACAAACAGAAGATTTTATCTCATCTTCTCAGACCTAGTGTAATAGTTTCTATTTGTGGCTAAATGTTAATCTTGGGTCAAGCTCCTCAGGTAGCTTGATCTTGTGTAGAAGGCTTCTGAAGATGATCTTATTTAAGTGGAACCACAAAAAAGTGTCTAGTGATTACCAA
The DNA here is from genome assembly GCF_030936135.1 of Gavia stellata. Classification (NCBI taxonomy): domain Eukaryota; kingdom Metazoa; phylum Chordata; class Aves; order Gaviiformes; family Gaviidae; genus Gavia; species Gavia stellata. Next base: position 113,140,632 of record NC_082594.1, on the reverse strand, counting down.
GAAATACTTAACAGTTGCCTCAATGGGGTATAGATGGCATTAACCCACTGCTGTGAGTGGAAATTCAAGGCTGTGGCAATTAGAAGATGTTACTGGGGGAAAAACCACCTGTGATACAGAGGTCCTGGACTCTCAGGGTGAGGGGAGGTCTTCTGAGCATCTTAAAAATCTCCCAAAGAGCCCCCTCAAAAATTCTGCAGACAGAATCAAATGTTTGAATCTCTGGCTTACTGATCAGTACATTTTTCTGTAAATAGCCCAAGAAATATTGGTTTTAACAAATTCATTTTTTAAAACACCATTAGCATTCAATAATTTTTTATGATTGCTTTTAAGTACTAATTTCAGTTAATCATTAATAATTGACCAAAGCTGGATGTTCTTAATTTTTGTTTTAAGATTTAGCAAGTAAATAACATTGTGTAGATATATTCTTTGTGTACAGTGTTAGTACAGAAAACTATAACTTTTTTTTAAGAAGTGGTTCTAGCTGTGCAAAAGAAATATGTCAAATGTAAAAGGTATGATGTAAAAAAAAAAAACCTTAAGAAATAATTTTCAGTGACTGAAGCCTTACCTACAGAGACATGGTAGGACCTGGAACAGAGGTTTCCCTTATTTAAAAACAACAACAAAAAAAGAACAACCAAAAAGCAACATTTTTTTTTAAGAATTTTGTAAAAACAAAGAACTTTGTTTCATTCAATGATAGGAAGCAGTACAATTTTATTTCTATATTATATGATGTATTTCAAACACCTACCTGTGTGAGGACCTGAAGTGCTTATGAGGTGGAAATGTCAGTCAATTGATTGCTATTCTTCCCATATTTTTTTTTTTTTAGGAGTTTATGAACTAAATACCATGAAAATAAAATCTCTTCAACTGTATTAGAAGAATTTCAGCTTTTCTTTAGGTGGAGGAACTTTACCGAAGTAGCTGTTACTGTCTTGACCCTCCACCAAAACTATGACAGTTTGTTAAACAAAACAAACTGGAAGTGATGGGTTTAACTGAGGGCGGAAGGGCTAAATCTGATTTTGCTGCCTTTAGGTATAAAATATGTTGTATGAAGACAAACATTTTAGTTTTAAAATTAAGCCTTTAATCTATTTCTGTGTTTAGGGGTTTCTGTGGTAAGGACTTGGGAGGACATGGAGTAGAATGAGGCTTAGGGGGCTTTCTGGATCTGGATGAATATTAAACCATTTTGAACAGAAAAGAAAACACATCTGGGTGTGCCAGAGACACCAGTCTTTCCAAATAGAATTACATTAATTTTATAAAATCTATTAAAAGTATCTGCAAACAGTGATTAGGAGAATCGGCTTGAAAAGGTCCATTAATATCCCTGGGGAACCCTTCTGAGCTCAGTGTGCCTTAAAATTTATCCCTAAACCATCTTCTGAGGCAAAACGTTGCTTGTTTTCCATTGTGGTTTTGCCAAAGAAATCTGTATAGATCCAAAAGGCAACAGTAAAATAACAGGATGTCTCGCCCATTTCCAGTGGGAGTTTTCAGGCCAAAAAGGATGATGAAGGCTTGGCGGTGGTGGGTGCAGATGGGTAAACCCCTGCATTTCCCCACCCTCACCAGCTCCTGGTCCTCTGCCACACTAGTGCTTAAGGGAGGTTATCGCTTCCCTCAGACTCCCTCACTAGCCTAAACCCTGCGTCCTCAGTGTCCTAAATCAGGGCACTGCAGGCTGAGTTTACATAAATTGGTATATAAAATAGTTCATAGGTATGGATTATATGACAATTCTACTGAACCTTCTGAAGAGTTTTGAGGCATAAATACAAGAAAGATTCCTTCCCTCTACTTGTCTCTGTTGAACACTTTAAGGAAGAATCTCAGTGGAACTGATGAATTAGACTCTTGTGAATTTGAGGCTAGTATTTTCTTGTAGATATGAAATGTGATTTGTGCATAGCAGGTTCTGAAATGACAATTTTCTAAAATTAGATAAAATTATTATATTATTTCAACTCACTCTCAGCTTAAACTGAGACTAGTAAATTCCAGCAGCCTTGATACCCTTTTAAGTGCGCCCCCCAAAAGACAAGACTGTGAAATCTAAAAATCAACAGCTTCAGGGCTTCCCAGATACAAACATGTAAAAGCTATCCTTTCTGACAAGAGTTTGGATTTTGGTCTGATGAAATGCATTTCAGCAACATAAAAAATATAAATAATCCGATACTTGTGTTCTCCGACAGATTAACATAACAATATAAAATTTGCATGTCTCACTTTTTTTCTCTCTTCTCAAGAAAAAAAATAAATGCTGAACAGATGCTTATATGTTGCTAACATGTCAGAATTGCACACCAGACCATGGAAGCATTTCAGGGTATTTATTTTCCTAAGTAAGTAAATAAACAAAACTAGGTGGTTTTTTTTTTAAAGTAGTTTTAAATTACAGTTTTTTAAGTAACTTTTTCCATTGTTTCTGCTTCCTTATATCTTCTTTATTAACATCTAAAAGATCTAGTATAGCTTATACATTAGAAGAGGGGGAAATTCTACTAGAATATCAAACTACCGATGATGTCGGCCAGTTACACAGACCATTGTAGGTGCCACTGTAGGTATTGACTCTGTAGGTCAGCAGATGAGTTGTAAGCATTAATCCTCTTATAATATGGACATGACAGCAAGGGTAGCATTTAAAGGCCACTCGGTATCTGTCTTCAAAAGTGAATTGGAGAGTTAACCACTTCTGTCTCAGTGAATTCAAATAAAACCAACATCCTAGGCACAAAAGACTGTCTTCAAGGTAGAAAGTAACAGATATAACTAGGTCTCATTTGCAAGGAGCTGGATGACTTCACTCTCAGCATCACTTATTTGACTCTGCTTAAACTCAAAATGCTGCCTGAGCCAATACTGCTGGTACAGTAACTAGCAGAATGGACTCCACAGGCAGGTTTTCCCAGCCATTGTTGATACGATATAAATAGTAACGATGATCCTAAGTAAAAACACAATTAGTCAACTATATAATGCCTTTCTGCTCATACGTGCAATATATCAGAGCACTGCAGAACAAGTAGGAAGGGCTGGGTGCTTAAATTTGTCTTGTTTACCTTCACACATTAATGCTTATCGAGCTACTGCAGAGGCCGAAGAAACAGAGTAAATAAAGAAGTTGTATAATCTTGTGCACAGTTAAAAAAAAAAAAAAAACAAACAAACCCAACAATCTTGAGCCACAAGATCCCACAGTATGTATCCAAGCTTAGCTTTTCGCCAGATATATGATTTTTGAGTGAGGCACCTAATTACCTTTCTCCACCCCAGTCAATCCATAGAGAAAAATGCACTTAAGACCTACTGAGTAGGAAATACAGTGTGAATCTCAGCTGGTCTTTCTTTATCAACCTTATTAACGAAAGTGAATGAAACTCTCAAATTATTCTAGCTAATAATTTTTAAGAGGCATCTCAAGAAATCACTTATTTCAGTATTAATAAAATGACAATGAATAAATGCAGTGGTAATTGCTGTGGGTTGTTTTTTTTTTTTAAGGAGCACTTACTGAAGTTTAATCAGTAGTGTACTAAGAAATACAACTGTTACCCCATTAGTCAAGATTTTTAGTAAATATTTTTCCTACTTCTGTACTTATATATGTGTATGACATAGTGATCACTCTGCAGATTGTGAACATTACTGCATTCATGCTACAACACTCTCCTGGAGTTGACTTCCACAGTTTACCTCAATATAAACAGTTAAACAAATTATGTTAAACATCACAAAAGATCTGGTGTCCACAGGTGGCATTAAAGTCCAGGAATGATCCCAAGAGTCATATAGTGTTAGCTAACATGATTTTCAACATAGCTGGGCCAGAGACTTGGCTTTCTTAAAGCTTTTTTATTTTCCCTCTGGAAAAGGTGACGTACAAAAAAGGCTTTTACAAATCGCTGATCTATAGAAGCAGCCCAGGCTTGTCCCTGCCCCAGCATAACTTAGGCAGCTCTGGCCTGCTTTGAGGGACTAGCATCAGCTCAAACTGGGGAATAAAAATCGCAGATGGGGCAAAAGTCCATTGAGCCCGGTACCCTCTCCCCAGCAGTGATGGAAACCAGGCTTAAGTATGAAAGGGATAATCATATAATGACATTTCTGCTTAGATGCCCTTCCTGAATCCAGCAAACCATGGCTCACAGATATCCTGAACCAGATGGGGTATGTTTATACCCTGTTAACAAGTTGGGACAGATTTTTATTTTTTTTCCCCATGAGCTTGCAAATATGCAAAAGGATGAGTGTGTATATCAGCACAATGTAATGTCTCTATATGTTTGTGTATACATGAAAAAAACCCTAACCCATCTAAACTTATAGCACTACCTTTTACTTCTAAAAACCAGGTTCCCTGTGATCAACCCCCAGAGGTGTAACCAGCGGCCAGTCTCACAAGTGCAGCATATCAGCAGCTGCATAAGTATGTTGGAGAGGAACTTCCTCTGAACCAGGAATGTTTCCTCCTGGAAACTACTGCAAAACTGCAGCCCTTTTCTAACACCTCCATGCCTGAAGCTTAGGTACTTTATTTATACATAGAAAATTATGCTGAACTAACTTTCTAGATTCAGAAACACACTTTGAAAATCCTAAAGTAAAGAGCACCTATTAGACCGCATGTACAACTTTTCAATATGCCTAAGATTTTTGTTCTTTGTTTTTTCTAGTGGCTATGAGTTATTTAACTTCATTTAAAATATGCATATTATTTTGATCAAATACAGCTTTCACTTTGATTAAAAAATCAGGCGCTAATTTTGTTATAGCAGTGAAGAGTGTCTCCTGTGTGGGGGAGATCCTCTGGAGACTCCACTTTGGAACCAAATAGAGGAAGGGACAGGATAGAAGTTCTTAACTCACAGCCAACAGGATGGTTTACTATAATCTTGTATGTATCACTGACCGATAATGTGATCCCTATGATTTATAGTCCTGAGATGATTTAAGAAATCTAGTTGCTGTATTTCTTTTTTTTTTTTTTTTTTTTTTCTCTCTAGGCATGAATAATACTGGGGATACTGGGGGCGGGGAGGGGGGAAGGCAAGGAAGGGAACGTTTCTGGTAGATTTTTTAAATTTTTTTTAAAGAAATTGCTTCCTGACAGTAATTTTATTAATGAACAGCAAGAAAATTATTTTGTAATACTCACCTGAAGCATGGTGTCTTTAGGCTGGCATATGTCACCTGAGAGTCTGTTTCCATCAGTTTCAATAAGTTTCAAGTTTTGATATTTTGAGACTATCACCACACTCTGTGCTGTGACATTTAGATGAGATGCAACTTAAAACAGCATAGTATAAACTGTACACAAGTGTTAGAGCTTCATTCAAACAAAACTGTAGTTTGAACTACAGTTTAAAAATGTTGAAGTACAGAAAGTACTGTCTTGGGAGTGTGGGGGAGGAGGTATGACCATAAAGAAACCCTAAACTCTACCCTGACTAGAAGATTATACAACAGAAAAAGACCTTTGGGTATTTACTCCAGAAACTTTCTATGTCAAAGTCTAAATGCATGGTTAATTTTATACTTTTTTTTATATAGTTTGATATGAAGAAATCCCCCAGAGCTTAAATCTCACTTATTAAATTTTTAGCAGTTTATGGGCTGAATGCCAAAAGAATTAGGCATCATTTGATTTAAATCAGTGTTTGGAGATTAAAATTTGAGACTGAGAATTCTTTGTTTAATTTGCAAATATACAGTTTTAGTTTAAGATTTGAAATGTCATGATCTCATTGCTTTCTAATAAGGTCAGAAGTTGATTAAACTTATATGATCTTCAAGAAATTAGAAAACTGTGGTCCCACTCCAACAAAATAAAAGACATTTTCCCAAGTGGGAATTTAGGTATTTCATTTCTAAGAACCTTTAATATTAAAACTTCATTATATAAACATAAGCTATTTTCCATGTTAATCAGAACATTTGTCTTGCTAATAACTTACATTATATCCCAATTAGAGTTGAATAATCCACTGAGGTATGAGCAGGCTTGAACTTATGCCTTTTTTCCTAATCAAAACTCTTTGTTTTTGTAAAAGTCTTGCTTCCTTTATGTTATCCTGCCTGTAAAAGGCAGCAAAAAATTTTATGTTATTTTCTTAACTTTTTCTGACTTAGGGTCTAATCATGTGTGGTATGGAAGTTCCAAAGATGCATCTCAAGTTGATCTCTGCAGTGCTAAGGTACTAAGCTATTCTTCTGATTCTCTGAAATGCACTTTCAGTGTTCACCTCTTAAATGATGATGGTGGAAAGTGGCTCTGTGCTACTAATATTTGACGTATTATGCAATGACTCAGGGAAAAGATGATTTAATGAAAAAGGGAAGTATGGCCCTCTAAATCTTCCTGGAAAGTTGAAGGGGCTCTGAGAAGGCTCTCCTACTTTCTACCTCTGCATCCTCTGTCAATTGATTCAAGTGCATCTGGCAAAGCTTGTTATTGTAACCTGTGTTGCTTGTATGAAAGTGGCTGATGAGTTAGGGTGAAAAGTAGCTAGGGGAATAAATATAGTGAAAAGCAAGTTTTAATAATGCTGAGGAGCTTGTCAAACAACCCTTGGGGTTGCTTAGTCTTATGAGCCTGGCCTTTGGACCTGCCTCCCTTCCCAGTAGTCCAAAAGAAGTGAGAAACCACAACAGCACCTCTGCTTTGTTGTATTCGCTTTCTTCTTCGGCATCCCACATCTTCCTGTTCTTCAAGGGCTACTGTTGAGAATCTGGCCCTTAAATTGTCACACAGCTTGGCAGCATTTCTTTGGTGGAAATGCTAATACAAGCTGTTCCTGCTTTTAGTTTCTGCACTGCTTTCACAGCTGTCTTGTATAGCTACTCATGGGGTGCCGTTTCACAACTAGGATGAGGTTTTGGTACATTAATCTAAGACATGTTGCTATAGCACCGTGGTGACTGCTCAAGACAAAAATTGTAAATTTTTAGAGATATTTTAATTAATAAGGTGGTACGCTGTGAAAATTCCTTGAAGAAGAAAAGACCTGATAGAATTTTGGGGAATAATTTGCCCTGAAGAAAACAAAACAAAAGATCCTGAAAACACAGAATAAAAAATGTTCTAAACAGATTAATTTTTCATACTATAGACATGATTCTAGCAAAAGATTCTTGCCTTACAAAGGGAAAGAAACAGAGAGGGTTACCAACCACACCGTAGGGTGTTTTATACCACTTCAGGAATTATGCGAGGTTATCTTATTTAAAAACAGAACTTAAAACTTCTGCCTTCCTTCAGTGGGTAGGTAGCCAGACATAAAAAAAAAAAATTTAGTCAATTACAACCTTGTTACCCGATCAGTTACCAGAATCTACGGTGTCTTAGACTATATGGTTTATGAGGCTGTACTGAAGTCAAGAATTTCTCAACAACCAGGCTGTGTTGTGAGTCCAGTTTCCAGTCTTTCCCTCATGAAGACCACATGGCATGCATTAGAAACTACCATTGCATTGACTAGAATTTTATTATCCAACATGATTAACTTTTCTTCTAAAGACATAATTGTCATTCTGTATTAAACTTGTAGAAGTCCATATAATAAGGATGTCTTTTTGGATGCGTACAGGTGTATTAAAGAAAAATAAATGACATATCCATGATGTTCAGATCATTTGGCAGCACTGCAATTCCAGTGCAGTAATAGGGGGTTTTTTGACATTTGTTTTCTCTCTGTTTAAGCATTTTTCTCAAGTGATGCTGATTTTGCAAGTCGAATTCTGCTATTAGTGGCAAGGTTTCTAAATTGGAGTCATCAAAACAGGAAGAAGCAGTTGCCCTGTTGTAGTCCCACTTTTCTGCTGAGAACCCACACTAAATAGGCCTGCTCTTATACAGCTAAGTACCACAGACTTTCAAAGGACTGTGATAACACTTTGTCATATCCGTAATACAAAAATAATTTCATCTGATACTGTAATCTTCAAGGTGGAAAACTGCAGCTCTTTAATAGCACACAGATACATTATACAACAATTTTTGTACAGGAAATGAAAAGCAAAGTCTTATCCAGATAAAACTGCAGGGAAAATATAGATAGGTAGAAAAAAATTATCACTTGTGATTGAATTTGGCAAGGACAGGGAGGATAACTCTACCCTTGTGAAGAGTGCCATGGGATCTTTAATGATCGGTCACAAAGGGACCTGAGTTGGCTGTATTCCCCAATTACTGTACAGATAGACTCATTAACAGAAGATTACAGCAGTCAAATATACTTCTATTTTTAATTTTAGTAACGTATCTAGTCTCCTACCACAAGTTCCTGTGATCACAAATCGCAAGTTTTACTGGGGGGGAAAAAAGAGTATTCTTTTTGTTATCTTTCATAAATTAAGTTTTGTGAATGTTAATTCTGTGCCTCTGGTAGCAGTGCAAGAGGAAGCACACTTTTTTTTTTTTGGAGTTTATCACTCAATAGTAACTGTTTTCCCATAGAGCCAAAAAAAATCAATCGCTACTCAAAATGCCTGTGCAGACAGAAGAATGCATTGTGTGTCTTGCTAGTTAATATGACTATCTGATAAAAAAAAATCAATACATTTTTCTTTAAAAGGGTTACTGCAAGAGGAGAAAGCAGTTTATCTCTGTCTGATTGATGAAACTGCATCAAAGTCAGTTATTCACCATTAAGTTCCATATTTAGCCTAGTCACCCTTCAGACTGCTGGAGTTCAGTGTTCGGGCAGTACTTCCATTATAATATAAGCCAAAGTTGAGAGCACTTGGAAAACTCAGAGAATCGGAAAGTTTTATTAAAATAAATGTTTGAAAGGGAAGCATAGGAGATTTAAATAAATATAAAATAAAAAATCAAAGGGCTCTAAGGGCTAGAAAAGAAGACAGAACCTTGGCAGGCTGAGGTTACTGTATTTCTCAGGAGGTTATATAATCATGTTTTTTCTGACAGCCTGCAGTCCCAGGGATGTTATTCTTTTGATTCTCAAACTCTTCATTGCTCCAGAGAGACTTGGTATCCTCCTTTTTTTTTTTTTTTTTTTTTTTACTGGAGAAAACTATTTACAAACCAAAAAATGGAGGTTAAAGAAAGTTACTTGTACTACTGGAGTGCCATTGCCTAAGCTTTAAGCTTCCTGCATAAATATGCTGTAAGACTTGGTATATCATTTTTATTGTGGAAAATATAAATATAGAAGAGTTGACAAAGATGGTGAGTCTTTTTCTGAAAGGAAAGTAAATTTGGTTGGTTGGTTTTTTCACAGGCTGGCTTCTCGCTGAAAGAAACCATCCATTGTGAAACAATGTCCTGTAACAGATAGTCATATTCCTTCTTCAGGAAAACAGAAGGAAGTTATTTTCTCCAGGTTACATTGGATTCCAAGTAAGGTAACGGAGTTACTACCCATCCTTATTGACCACTAGCAATAATTCATCATTGGTAGGTTCTCAGATCAATTCCCTCTAAAGATTACTTACTCAGTGTTTTCTTTCTTTCTGATCTCCTCTAACTATGTTTATATCAGGGCTGCAAAATCAGCTTCTCTGCTGACTGTCCCTATTCTCTCTGAACAGGATATTCAGAGGTCTGAAGCCTGATTTTATTTTATTTTTTTCTTGGTTAGAGGTGTGGATTTTTTTATTGTTTTTTAGTCTGCTACATCTTACTGTTACTTCCCTTTCTTTTCTATCAATGTGTAAATATTTCTCCTTGTTGGAGACTTCTTACAGCAAGCACTGATTTTAGGCAAATTTTATTTGCTGTTATGTCACCCAGTCCAGCCCCATCTCTTGAAAATGTATGCAAGTAGGAACAGGTTGAACTAGGTCCAGATTCACCTTTTAAGTGTTAATATTACCTGCAACTAGACAATTTGCCAAGTAAAAATGAGAACTGAACAAGGTCCATGATAATTGTTTTTATACAATTTCAGACAACATTACAATATTCCTTTTACAGATTTACACGATGAAGTTTCTACCCAACAAGGATGTTAGCAAAGCTGTTATGTGTGTCGCTAAAGAGATTGAATGGCAGAGTTGTGTAGAGGAGTTTCCTCTCTCCCAACTCTCCGGTGTAATGAGAGTTTTGTGGTCTGACTGTCAACATCAAATATCTTTTACCACAAAATAAAAATAAAGAGAGAAAGCTAAACAGGGAGGTAGACTGTGGTTGGTGAAGGGTAATGCACCATTTGCTTGTCAGTTGGGAAGTATTGCTGAGCTTCTAAAAGTTGATCCAAGCCCATTAAAATCAATAGAAACACCCCCAGCAATTTTCACATGCTTTGCATCAGTCCTTCATAAGTTAGAATTTGTTCCATATGCCGAACTGACATACAATGTAAAAATCCATTTGTCTTCAAACTCTACCAAAAAAAATTTGATTGGAAAATTTCCTGGAACTGTCAGCTGTCTTCCCTCCTTGATGTTTCTTTGAGAGTTCAGTAGCTTTTCCCTTTTCCCAGAAGATTTTGCCCTAATCCTTTTCTTGCTTTTATGTTCCTGACATTGTCTCCCAAGAAAATCTGGAGTCTAAGTAGGACTAACGTTATTTAGTAAACCACTCCATACTGATTAGGACTGCTAATCTCCAGTTTAGTGTCTCTTGATACCACAGACCTTCAGATCAACCTTTGAATAAGAAAAACGGAAGGCTTTTTGGTGCAGGAGGCGGAGTAAATTACACAATTTCAGGGGGAGCAAATTGTCAGCTTGTGTAATTTGTCATAATTCATCTGATGACAATTAGACATTATACTTGTTAAGGATGTACTCCCACATTCTCTATTTTTTTATGATCTGCTATGCAGCAATGCATCTCCAAGTATGTCTTTTCTTCTTCATCTGTGTCTTTAACTGTTTGTTGTTCCCCGCCCCCCCCCCGCCTCTAGCCTCCATCCTAATGCTTCTACTTCTTCAGTCAGACCCAGAAAATGCCTTAATTCACTGTTTTCCTTCCTGAATGCTGTGTAGCTTTTGGTATTGCTGAGAAAAATTACTATGTAGAGTAACGTGGGATAGAGTATTATGTAAGAAAGTGCTTTTTAAAAACAAGTCCTTGTACTGTACAAAGTAGTGCTACATGGGAAATAGCTAATGGTAATGATGATGATAGGAATTGTAAACATAAAGAAGAAGGGAGAGAAAAGCAAGGAAAGCAAACATTAGCTCACAGATTTAAAAGCCTCCCTAGTCTAGTATGAGCCACCCAAATGTAAAATTACATCAGAAATTATCATTGCAAACATCGTTTTTAATTAGTAGCAGACACATTAATTGTGATGATGTATCTGTTTACCCCTCAACAAAATAGGTAAATCATAAATTCCATTCATCTTCCTCATCTTAACTCGTCTTTTTTTTTTTTTTGAGTGCATGAATAAGCTACCTCCTAATTTATTTTTGTTATGCTAATAAATAGCTATTAGACTACAGTGAAGCTATTTGTTAGCCAGAGCTGATATATTATTTAGAGGTTGTAATAACCCTAAACATTCTCATTATTATCAATCTCAATAGACACAGATCTGCAGAGAGATGAATGTGGTTCCCACAAAACCTGAAAGCCTGTAAATGTTAGAGCTGCCAGCTACAGCCTGAGCTGCTGTAGATCCACAGCCCTCCAGTGAGGCCAACCTCTTTGCCCATACAAATGAAAGTTAAGGCCTACATTTGTGATTAAGAAAGGATAACTTCTCACTGCACTCCAATAAAACTGTCCGATAGAAAAGAAGGAGGGTAAAATTATTAGAAAACTGTTTTCAGAGGGACTGAAACTCTTCCAGCAAGACCTAGGCTCTTAAAGGATGTGGTTCCATGAATAGACGTTGCCCTCTGCTGCTGTTTAACTTTTGATTGAACCTAATATTTGGAATCTAAACCAGCTCAGCTGCTGTCTGTACTCAGAGATTTCTAAATCACACCAGCGTTGCACAGTGAGCTCCGCTTCAGAGAGAGTGGGCAACTATCTGGCCCTTTCTCTGAGTAGAACAGGCTGTCCTTACTGCCTACCGAAAGCCTGGCAACCTATATACGGTATCACACCTTTTAAGCAGACAGAGCAGAGCATGCTTTTTCTTGTTGTGAACACTGACACTACAAGGCATTATGATCTACACACAACAGACTCATGCGATGTAGGCATAGCCATGCTCTTATTGATATCCAGCCATGCATGCTTGGTCTAAAGCTAAAAGACAATTATGATGATCCCTGTCATGGGAATGGTTAAAGGCTGTGTCCATTCCTCTTTAGGAAAAGTTAAATAACTTTGGTCTTTAGCAGTGGTCCAAATCTGTCAGCTTCAGGTCATATGTAGTACTGATAACTCGAGGCATCTGACTGTACTAAGTAGCTAGTATTTATCCAATACCATGCTTCCTAGGATGCTGCTCTCTCATCTCCTAGTTCAAAACCCCTGTTCAACAGGGTAACAGTCTGAGATGGGACTCCTTCACTCCTCCTACTGAAGTTTTGTTAGGAAATGATTAATGACAGAAGCAGAACAACAGAGCAGATTCTTTTCCCACATGGCCATGGGACATATAAAGCAGTGGATTTCAGTCCTTGCTCCAGCTTACTGTATCTAAGTATAAAGCAACTTTTCTCGGGTTCAGTTTGCTTTCCCCCTTCCTGCCCCATGTTTTTTTAAACATGGTTAAAAAATTCACACTTTGCTGAAAGAGTCAGGAAAAGATGATTTGGGAGATGATGATTCATGCTCAGCAAAGCCAGCTGACAAGGCTTTTGCCAGTGACAGGCAATGATTCGAGCACCTCCTCCAAAACATTCAGAAAATTAGCAGGAGTAGGGGGGCTAACACTCCACAGTTTAAGACACAGGATAGGTATGAGGCAGAATACATTTTATCTAAAAATGGGATGAGTGGAGATGTGCAATAGGAGGGAGGAAAGGTCAAGAAATGTGAGATGGAAAATTTGATTGAAGGATGCAATGTGTAGGAGGTAGATGACTGAGGAGTGGGGCGGGGACTGGGGAGAGGAGGTAAGAAGTAATCTTCATGTGCTAAAATACATGCACGCAAAAATCAGAGGTCATCTTGTATTCAGGGTCATTCTATTTTTAGGGAATTCAGTATTTAATAGAAAATGCAATTTGAGGTACAAATTCTCATTCATCCTTTTGAAATCTTCATTCTCTGTAGATATTGAATTCCTCTCACAATAACTGCCAGGCTTCTGTTCCTGCACAGGGAATGTGTATGAGGGTTTCATCTGTCAGCTGCTGTATTTGGGGATAGGATAAGGTCAGAGCTGGAAGAAAAAAGGTGGATTTCATATACTGAATAGGAAATGCAAATAAAACTTTAGAAACAATAAAATAACTTCAGAAGTTATTGAAGGCACATTTGGTAATGTGTGTAGACACAGTAAATATTGCACTGTATTAGAGAGAGAAGGTTCAGTGTGGCTCTTGCAATAGCAAGTATTTCCAGAGATGATCAAAGGAATAAAAAAAAATTAACACCAATTCTTAAAGATCCGTTGAATTTCTCAGAGCTGTAGTCTCACTGGTGAAATTCTTTTAGCCTAAAAATTAAAGCCTTAAAGTAGGAAACTGTATTTCCTGCACAGCTATTTGCACAGCTATTGCATTGCTGTGATTCTTGTATGTTTCTTTCCCAGCTTCCCCTGTTTGCTGTGCTTCTTCCCTTCCTCCCTGTACATATATTGTGACTATGCTGTGATTAGGATGTGAGTTTAATATGATATGTACTTACGTAATCTCCAGCACATTGATCCTTGCCTAAATAAGGCTTCTAATATTCATTCTTAATAATTCCATGTAACAAAAAACCCCCCAGATGTTATGACATGAAGGTTGTGATGGGGGGAGGGGGGTGTGTGTGTGTGTCGCAGATCAGAGCACAGTAACTCTTTGCTACAAATGCTTCTCTACCAGGATCAATTATATAGCTGCATAGCCTCATGTGGCTATTCAACAACTGATGAATGTACACTGGGCCTCCTCCAAAACACCTTGTTATTGATCTGGAGCAAATGTGCAGAAAGATACACTACCGTTTAACAAACTGAAGCCATGCTGGTTAGTTCAAGTATCACTATGTTAACCTTCTTTCTTGGCTGATTTTAATCTTCTGGCTCCATCACACAGTTAATTGTTTCTCATTTATCCATATTAGTGGAAGATCATATGAAATCCATGTGAATTAGGCTGTGAGAGCCTAATTTAGTACATTTGCTTCTGTGAAAAATTGTGGACAGATTTTTGTCAACAGGATAGGCTCTTGGCCAGTAGCCTGGGTTTGAGCAAGACCTGCTTGGTGTGTGTGCCTCACGTTACAGACTCAAGGGTGCTGCTCTGTAGCAGGTGTGCTGATAGGTGGTGGCACTGGGAAAATTCCCCTAGGATATTTGAGGGTTGACTGCATTTGCCTACTTCCTCTCGTGAATGTGACTTTCTTGAAAAGCAACATTTTTCAGAGACTGAACCTGTTATCCTTGCTAGGAAAACCACTTGGAATGGCAAGAGGACATCATTCTCTGTGGAAGGTTTTATCTCTGAACCTCTTTCTACGTATTACCAGTACTGGACTTCTGGTACTGGGGGGAGCTGTGAGCTAACTGTAATTGAAAAAACTAAAGCATTTGGAGGAAATGTCTTTACTTTCTAAGTAGGATACCAGGTTATGAATTAATTCCTTGTTTTGCTTTGCTTGCATGCATGGCTTTTGCTTCACCTATTAAACTGCCTTTAACTCAACCCACGAGGTTTCTCACTTTTAATCTTCCAATTGGTGGGGGGAGGGAGTGAGCGAGTGGCTGGGTGGGGCTTAGTTGCTGGCTGCGGTTAAACCATGACATTCCTTCATTTTGGAAGAGGAATTCAGGATATGAATCCCTCTTAAAAGAAGCCCAGTGCTGTGTATTAAATAAAACTATGTAGTTATTTTTCTTGCATTGACTTGCTTTTGTGATCATGGCCTCTCTGAACACTGATTGGGAACCGATACCTTGTAGGAGAACTTCTTCATGGTGTATGGATACTTTGGGACATCAGCATCACCCCCAGGGTGAGAATAAGGGTCGTTTTGATGATTGGTTTGGCCCAGAGGACCGTGGCACTTCTTATGGTCCCCATTCCTTGGGCTCTTCAAAAAGGGCAAATTAAAGTAGTTTCTAGGAATTTTCAACTTGCACGTGCTGCTATGTCTTTGTTTGGAGGCGGGCAGCCTGACAGGCACCATGGGAGCAGCACACAGATGTGCTTTGCTGTGGATCCTGCCCCCACTCTGCCTCAGCCACAGGCAGAGGTTGGGAAACTTAATTCCTTCGACAAAAAGCAGCAGGCTAATGGGACGGGAGTCCTATTTTGTGTCCTGTATTTGTTCTGAGAGTCATTATATGTTCCACTAACTCCTCGCCTGTGGTGTTTTCATCTCCTTGCTCCCTAGAGCACCTCTGTATGAAAGCACGAATTTGGGTACGTTGGAGAGAACACCTTTCCTCTCTGGGGGGATGAGTTGAGTTCTCAGGAATGCTTTTGTCTTTATTGCTTATAATGGGAACATTATAGCTTTCTAGGTTGGGAATGTACTAGTTTTTCCATCATCTTGGTTTGAAAAAGTAAAGCTACTTTAAAAAAGAGTTGACCTGGGTTGATTTTAAGGCTCTGATAAAGCTGGAAATCTGATGTAATGACTTTAGGTGCCCAGGTGCTGGCAGGGGGCTGCAGGGTGGCCTCCGTGAGGAGAGGCCGGGGCTGCCCTGTGCCGGACACAGCCGGTTCCAGCCGGCTCCAGTGGACCCGGCACAGGGCACGGCTGAGCCCCACAGACAGGATTGCAGCACCTCAGGGAAAGCCTGGGTAAGAAAGGGCAAAACAGTGCCCAGCAGTGAGGGGTGAGGGGAAAAGTGTGAGAAACAGCACCGACGGGAGCGGAGGGGAAGAAGGTGCTGCAGGCATCGGAGCAGGGCTTCCCCTGGAGGGTGCAGAGGTGGTGCAGAGGCCCACACTGCAGCCTGTGGAGGACTCCAGGCTGGAACAGATGGATGTGGCCCTGAAGGAAACTGCAGCCCATGAAGAGCCCACGCAGGAGCAGGTTTATCCTGAAGGACTGCAGCCCATAGAAGGGACCCACTCTGGAGCAGGGGAAAAGTGTGAGGAGGAAGAAGCTGCGCAGAGTTTTTATGGACTGACCACAACCCCCAAGTCGAGTCCATCTCAATCCACAAGCCTTTTCATCTTACTTTTCTCCCCTTGCCCTTTTGAGGAGGGGGAGTGAGAGAGCAGCTGGGTGGGCATTTGGCAGCCAGGTAAGGTGAACCCACCACAAGAGAGCTGTCTTGAAAACATCTTTATGCATCTCAGTTGCGTGATAATACAACTCTGTTTTGCTATTCTTTCTATTACTGCGCTTCAATGCAATTAATGGTATCAAATTGACCAAGTTACACAGGAATTATTTGTGTACAGGGAATTGATTGTTTGGGGGAAAAGGGGGAGTTCAGTCTCAAACCTAGATGAGATAATTTACTTCATACGTGAAAATGTTAATACATAAGTTCTTTCAGAGGCAATGAGTCACTTCATGAACTGTTCCTTTTCAGGCTATTTTTGCTGAGGAAAAGTTGCCTGTCTATAGTTTATATCTCTCTGTTCCTCTTTCAGTCAATATATGCTTTCTACTGATGCATAGAAACAGGACATAATTTACCTAACAAAATAGGAAAATTATGAAATTGTCATTGTATAGATTTGTGGTATAGGACAAAGATATTCTAATTATACCAGGAAAACTCTAAACAGTTATCTCAAAAAAAACCCCACAGAAAACACAGAAAAACCCCCAAAACCTAGTGATTTTCTGTTTCACAACATAAAGTTTATGAGAACATTCAGAAATTTGTATGTGCCTACAAAAATCTGTACTGACGTATGATTATATTTAAAAGCATATAGGCTAACAAATATAGCAGAAGAGCCTGATCTTCTGTGACTGTATCAGTAAGAGGCTGGTCTCAGGCAGAGTAGTTTATCACATTCTGTATGATCTAATGGTAGGAAACAGTACAAAGAAATTAAGGTTATCAAGTAAAACAGTATCCTCTTACATGTCCAAAACCCATTAAAGGAACACTACAAAAGACTGAAAAAGTAGCAGGGAAGTGACCTAGTGACTCAGGTATCAGACAGGTGTTTTAGGTTTTGGTGATATTTTTTGGTTTGGTTTTTTGTTTGTTTTTTTGTGGCTACAGTCTTAAAGTTAGCAGAACTTCAAGCCAAAGGAAAGTTAAATATGAGGAGAATGCAATATGCTATGAAGGCACACCAAAAATGAATTGCTGGATTTGTTTCTGAAAAACATGGTTAGTTGCATATAGTCAATATAGCTGTAGTTACACTAAATCTATGGATAATTCTGTTAGCTTCAGTTTAGTTACAAGACTGAACTGGCACATGAAGTATAGTGCAGATAACTGTAAAGTGGTGTACATGGGGAAAGACGATCCTAGCTTCACATATAAAATGATGAGCTCTGAGCTGACTGTTGCCTCTCAAGAGCAAGTTTTTGGGGCTATGATAGAAAATTCCACAAAAACATCAGCTCAGATCTCATCATCCAAACCCACAAATGGAATGAAAGAAATTATTAGAAAAGAACTAGAGGCAAGGTAGAAAACATAATATGGGACCAAACCATCAAATCATACAGAAAGATAATTGAATACTGTGGCAGGGTCTGGTCCCACCATCTCAAAAAAGACAGAGCAGACTCATAGTAATTTGGGTTTGAAAGGACCTCCAGAGGTCTGTAGTCCAATCCCCAGCTCAAAGCAAGTCTAAGGGACCTGATGTTACCCAGGGACTTGTCTGGTTGAGTCCTGACTGCCTCCAAGGACGGAAATTCAACAAATTTCCTGGGCAATCTGATCTAGTTAGACCTCATTTGAGCAGGGAGGGTTGACTAATTAGGCCCCTTTCAACCCAAATTATTCTGTGACTCTAGAAGGTCCAGTGAAGGACAGGAAGGATGAGCAAATCCACATGAGAAATACTTGGATGGGCTGTAACTTTTCAGCCCAGCAAAGGGATAGGATACATGTCTACGAAGTCATTACTGGCATGGAGAAGGTGAGTGGCGATTGATGTTTCCATTTTCTCTCAATATAGCAATCGGTGGAAACCAGATTCAAAAGGAAAAAGAGGAGATGGTTCTCCATGGAATGAGCAATAGATTTGTGAATGATCTTGACACAAGAAAGTCATTCATTTATGAGGGCTCAAGGGGAGATTGGCCAAATGCGTGGAAGAAAAACGGTTTAGACAAACAGCAATAAACTCATTGGAAGAGTAGATGGGACAAAAGGCTGAGAAAGTCTTAATTGGGAAAGGACTATCGTTTATACTTGCCTGTTCTCCTTGTTCAGGAGGGCTAACTTTGATCTCCTCGAGGAGCTGCTTGGAGAAATCCCATGGGTTAGGGCTGTAGAGGGTAGGGAGGCTCAAGAGGGCTGGGTGATATTCAAGTCCCACTTCCTCGAAGCCCAGGTTTGGTGTATTGCTAAGAGCAAGAAATCAAGCAAGGGAAGCAGACCACCTGCGTGGTTGAGCAATGAGCTTCTGAAAAAGCTCAAGTGGAAGAAGGAGGTTTACAGTATGTGGAAGAAGGGACTGATCACTTGGGAAGATTACAAGAATGCTGTCAGAGTATGCAGGGATGAAACGAGGAAAGCCTTCTTGAAATTAAACCTGGCAAGGGATATCAAGGTCAACAGGAAGGGTTTCTTCAAGTACATCAGAGGCACAAGGAAAACTAGAGAAAATGTGGGCCTGCTGTTGAATGAGACAGGTGCCATGGTGACAGATGATGCAGAGAAGGTGGAGTTACTGAATGCCTTCTTTGCTTCAGTCTTTACTGTTCTGGCCAGCCCTCAGGAGTCCCAGACTTTGGAGGTAACAGAGAAAGTCTGGAAGAAGGAGGACTTGCCCTTGGTTGAGGAGGATGAAGTTAGAGACCAGTTAAATAAACTGGACATCCACAAGCCCATGGGTCCTGATGGGATGCACCCGCAAGCGCTGAGGGAGCTGGCAGAGATCATTGCTGGGCCACTCTCCATCATCTTTGAAAGGTCCTGGAGAACCAGCGAAGTGCCTGACGACTGGAAGAAAGCCAATGTCACTCCAGCCTTCAAAAAGGGCAAGAAGGAAGACCCAGGAAACTACAGGCCAGTCAGCCTTACCTCCATCCCTGGAAAGATGATGGAACAGCTCGTACTGGGCATCATCTCAGAGCATCTGGAGGAAAAGAAGGTTATCAGAAGTAGTCAGCATGGATTCACCAAGGGGAAGTCATGTCTGACCAATCTGATAGCCTTCTACAATGGCATGATTGAATGGATAGATGAGGGGAGGGCAGTGGATGTTGTCTACCTTGACTTCAGCAAGGCTTTCGACACCGTCTCCCACATCATCCTCACAGGCAAACTTAGGAAGTGTGGGTTAGATGAACGGACAGTGGGGTGGATTGAAAACTGGCTGATTGATAGAGCTCAGAGGGTTGTGATTAGTGGCACAGAGTCTAGTTGGAGGTCTGCAACAAGTGGTGTTCCCCAGGGGTCAGTACTGGGTCCAGTCCTGTTCGATATATTCCTCAATAACCTGGATGAAGGGATAGAGTGTGCCCTCAGCAAGTTTGCTGATGACCTGAAACTGGGAGGAGTGGCGGACACACTGAAAGGCTGCGCTGCCATTCAGGGTGACCTGGACAGGCTGAAGAGCTGGGCAGAGAGGAACCTGATGGAATTCAACAAAGGCAAGTGTAGGGTACTGCACCTGGGGAGGAATAACCCCATGCATCAGTACAGGTTAGGGGCTGACCTGCTGGAGAGCAGCTCTGTGGAAAGGAATCTGGGAGTCCTGGTGGACAACAGGATGACCATGAGCCAGCAATGTGCCCTCGTGGCCAAGAAAGCCAATGGCATCCTGGGGTGCATCAAGAAGAGTGTGGCAAGCAGGTCAAGGGAGGTTATCCTCCCCTTCTACTCTGCCCTGGTGAGACTACATCTGGAGTACTGTATCCAGTTCTGGGCTCCCTGGTTCAAGAAGGACAGGGAGCTGCTGGAGAGGATACAACAAAGGACTGCGAAGATGATTAGGGGACTGGAACATCTTTCTTAAGGGAAGGCTGAGGGACTTGGGTCTTTTTAGTCTGGAGAAGAGAAGACTGAGGAGGGATCTTATTAATGCTTCTACATACTTAAGGGGTGGGTGCCAGGAGGACGGGGCCAGTCTTTTTTCAGTGGTGCCCAGTGACAGGACAAGACGTAAAGGGCACAAACTTGGTCATAGGAAGTTCCACCTAAACATGAGCAGGAACTTCTTTACTCTGAGGGTAGCAGAGCACTGGAACAAGCTGCCCAGAGAGGTTGTGGAGTCTCCTTCTCTGGAGATATTCAAAACTCGCCTGGATACGTTCCTGTGCAATCTGCTCTAGGTGAACCTGCTCTGGCAGGGGGGTTGGACTAGACAATCTCCAGAGGTCCCTTCCAACCCCTGTCATTCTGTGATTCCCTAGGCGTCTCCTTGTGGCCACTCTGTATTGTTATTATTGGGGTTTTAGTAAGTATTTTGATTGATTTTCTGTTATCATCAATAATGTCTAAACTTGCATATTCCTCAGGAAATGTGTTATACATGTAGTATGTCTACATGAATGAAGAGTTTTGCTAAGTTGTGTTGGAGCAGGATGGTGCACCATCTTTACTACCTACAAAATAGCCTCAGTTGTGCCGGTGTATCTATTGACTGGCACTTATTTTGAATGTGAGACAGCAAAAGTTTCCAACTTAAAAAGAGAGGGGAAAAAACTTTAGCCTCTTCCTTGTCCCAGAAAATAATTTTTTTAAAAAAAAAAAAGCTTTATGTTAAGTGCCTAGCATCAGACAAAGAAAGTGGCAGCAAAAGTGCATTTTGCTGGGATTTGAAGTAGTAAAGAATGGTGGAAGGCAGGAGCTCCATTAGCTGGTACTTCTGCTGAAGGCACAGTCTTTCAAAATGTGACCATGGATTCACAGGATGGACCTGTGTATGGGTTACATTTGACTTCTTTAGAGTGTAGGATGACATGTTAGAGGAATTGTTTACCTAGCACTATGGTTTGTAACATGGAGCTTCTAAAAGAAAATGACAGATTACATGTTTGGTGAGTAAAATAATTAGGAATGGCTACTGGCACACTGTAGAACAAAGCAGTGCTCAAATAGAGTACCTATATGTTCTCTAATTGTATTCTGTAATATATCTCACTTGTTCCAGATTCTAGTTTACCAAAATGCTCCTTCCATTTTTTTTTTTTTTTAAAAAAAGTTGAAAAGATTAAAGAGGGACTATGGGGTATGGGCTTATTGCACCAATTGTATAATAGATAAATACTGTACATTTTTTTTTTCTTCTTCAGGAGCATGGAGGGGGAGGCAGGGAGTTGTTGGGTTGTTTGTTTGCATGTAAGGTAGCAGAACCACTATCCTGTATCTATAGATCTGTAGGAAAGAATTTTTATTGATTTTAATGAAAGCAGAGTCAGACCCTGCATTTGGCCACAAAACTTCATACTGTAAAAACCCAATTTATAGATTTTCCTCCTGGATTTTTTCTTAGCTACCGTTTATTGTAATTCTCAACCTTTAGTGAGGTTCTACTTGATGCATTTAATCAGCTGTAGGGTTGGGGTTTTTTTAATCTCCATGTCTTCATATAACATGAAATTTTGTAATACGGTGTTTAAAGCTCTTGTAGCTTAGGGGTGGTGTGTTAACATCAAAATGCAGATGATTAACCCTGAGTGATTTAATATTCACATGAACTTAAAAGAATACCTTAGCAATCTCAAGGAAAAAAAGGATTTATGATTTTCAGTAACTCTAGTTAATCATACTAGTTATCATTAGTGTTGAACTCAGAAAATAAGTAGTTTTTTAATATTATTATTATTTTATTTTAAATGCATCATTTAAATAACTCAGAGCAGCAAAATTGTTTTATGAAATGTAAGATAAATGAAGGGTTAAAATCTGCAGAATTCAAACCCAGCCACTTCTTGCCAGACTAGACTATTGTGTATATTTTGATGCATGTTTTAAAGTAGATATTCTCAGAAATTTGAGAACACACGAATTCTATTCTTCTTATGTCAGGCTCAAGCTACTTTTTAGGCTGTGTCTCCCTCCAGAGGCACTTTTATAAGAATGTGTGCCCATTTTTTGATTTTATGAAGCTGAATGAAAAGAGGAAAATTATGTCTAGTGTACAGTGTAAGAGGTAATTATTTATCCAGCATAATATTTTATTAAAATGCTGATGACTTTTTGAACATGTTTACTTCCTTTTGGAGGAAAAAAAAAATGAAACGTTAGGCTGGGAAAAGACAAACAGCAACTAAAGTAAAAGAAGGTATTGTTTGTAGTAAGGATGCAATAAAGCATCTCACTTTGTTATCTATGGAGTGAAGTACTCATTTACAAAACTCTGTACAAAATCGATATATAGTATAGTAGTCTTTATGCAGACAGGAATACTTCTTTTTATTCCCTTCCTGACACTGTGGTCCCAAGCACAGCAAAGACAGCAAGGATCATGGGTCTGCTGGTCGTAAGTGAGCAAGTAGTGAAGGGTGGGGAGTCTGGCACCCACCAGGGGCAACTGGTTGGAAAATGCTGAGCAGCTCACTCTCAGACTGAGGAGCGTGATTCCAGTGGTCACAGTTACTGTCACGCCCCCTTGCTGGAGCAGCAGTTATTCTTGGATGTCAAGAATATTGCAGAAATTTGCAGGTTGCAAAATTGAAGTTTAGTCATGTTACTAAAATCAAGGTCATAGCAGGGATAAAGGTTGTGCTTTCATGCAAGTCCCTTCCAATTAAGTACTGCAGTGATTCTTACTCTTGCTCTTCCAGACATGTATCGTATCTCTGTCTACCTAATATAAACACAATATATTACATTTTTTGGGTTCGTTATTCTGATGAAGAAGGGTAGAAACCCAAGATCCTTACTAATCTGAATGAGTGGGAAAAAGAAACAAGGAGAAAAAGAAGAACAGGGGAGGTTCAGGCTGGATATTAGGAATTTTTTTTTTTACTGAGAGAGTGGTGAAACACTGGAACAGGCTGCCCAGGGAAGTGGTGGAGTCACCATCACTGGAGGTGTTTAAGGAACGTGTGGACGTGGCATTGTGGGACATGGTTTAGTGGGCATGGTGGTGTTGGTTGATGGTTGGACTTGATGATCTTACAGGTCTTTTCCATCTGTAGTGATTCTGTGAACTAGGGGATATACACCAATATGCAGCCGGAAGATGTACAAGTAATCCTGATCTCATCCCTAGGGATTTTAAAGCACCTGTACAAAATGCTTCCTCTAACTCCGTGAAGCTTATTCTTACTTTTTACACATCTCATTAAATGGCCATACTCTGACTACTCCTGCCCTTCATAGAAAACCCACTTTGGTCAGTTTCCTTGTTCACTAGCTGATCAAGCCTCCCACATTTCGAAGAAGATATTTTCCTCTTATGTCTTAAACAGCCTTCTCTGATTCTGTTTGTATGGTTTCTTTTTGCTGTGTTTCTGTGACAACATCATCTAAAATAATAAAACTAATTCCATGACTTCAATTATTGCAGATTGAGGGGGGGAAAAAAAACAACACCCAAAAAACCCGAAACAAACCCCACACCACAAAATGTCCTTTGATTGAAGCACCAAACTTTCTTTCACCCACTGTGATCAGCTGGCCTCCAAATCCCCTTCAAGGATTGTTTTCCTGTTCTGTGTCTAGGGTAGGGCTTAGCCAGAAAAAGATCCTGGAAATTCCTGGTTCAGTTTAAAGAAAGCTCAGACTCAGTGTGGGATGTGCCTAATTATGTTTTATGTAAGAGCTAGAAGCTATGTGTGAACATAAACCACTTGAGGGTGAAATGGCTAAGACCTGAGCTCTCTCTGTGGTGCAGACTCACTGTGTCACCTTGTGTAAATTGCATAATCTCTCTGTCTCTTCAGTACTTGATTTTTAAATAGTCACAGCCTGGCAAGAGTGTGTTAAAGGACATTCCCTGGGCCTGAAATACCTATTTGAGCTGTGAAATGGGTGCATAAATGGCTACAGCCTACCTTGAGGAAGAAAAAAGATAGTCTGCTGAATAGGAAAAGGCAAGTCTCCCCGCCAACACAAGTCTGTCCCCAGAGCAAAAGCGCCACACAGCAAGAGAGATTGCAAAGAAAGGACTAGAATTGGCAATCCTGTTAAAGATAAGTAGTCTATTGAGATCTTGCAGATAAATGGCATCATTTCAAAGAGGAAAGGAAGAGGACAATTGATGGTAGGACGTGCATAAGTGGCTCAGATGTAAACGAACACTAATTTGGGTTTGAAGATGTTGCTGCTTCCAGGCCCCATGATGATTGTTTTCTGCTACTGAGTATCCATCCTGTCTAGTACTACCGTACATCCTGTCTACTGTTATTGTACTTCAATTACGTGTCTTAGAAATGCAAGTAGGTGCATCAGTTTTATATTTATCTACATGTTCACTTTCTAAAATGTCCACCTCTGATTATGAAAAAAATAGAGATTTTTGAATACATATCTTAGATTCAGCAATTTAGATACATTTCTTTCCTTCAGATAGTCAGAAAATCATAGTTTTCAGCTGAAATTATATGTAACAGCTTAGGGCAACACGTTCCTATGCATACACTGCTTGGGCGTAGAAGGACTCACCAGTTGCATCACAGGTATGTCTTGTTAAATGTTTGCTGACACAGTTGGTGTCAGTAAACTGAAGTTTAAAAGCAAGTTTTTCTTATTCTAAATATCTCTTTAGCTCCTGGCTTGGTGACCTTCTTTTTGTCTCGTTTTCCCTGTTTCTTGCTCTCCTCTCTACAGCACTGCAGCAAACAGCTCATCACAGCTGTCACTCTAAGAACTTTTTGGAATTGTGAAGTTTTGATGTCTCAGCAAATCCGACAGTACTTTCAATTTAGTATGTGGCAGATTGCTTTTTAGAAGGGACTGGAAGACTTGGTAATGGAATATGGAGCCTTTCAGCTGCTTAAATCTATTTCAGGCTGATAGTGACAGAAAATTCATTACCAGCTCTATTGTGAGTAAGTGCAGATATTTGGAGAAAAGGAGGTCTCTTTTGTTTTTCTTCCCCCACCATACTCAGAAGTTTGAACAGGTATCACTAAATTCAGTTCTTTTAAAATTAAACAAATGCTGGCTAATGTTAAAGTATGTTAACTAATTATGATGTTCTTCCCATCTGTTCAGTTTGAGCAATGTCAGTTCTGAGTTGGACCTAAGAAGCACAGATAATACTCCCCTTCATAAATGAAAGGGCTAAAGTCACAGTATAGCTTGGGTTCACGGAGCAAGTGAAAAATCTGATACTTGTGTTTGTGTAGATACTTGCAAGAGCCACTGCCCATCACTACCTTGAGCACTCTCAAGGTCATTGTGATACCAAAGACTTAGACAATTTAGCTAGCATACGAAGAACAGACCCCTTTGTGCAAACTTTGTACAGATAAGTTAAGAAGATATTGTGTCAGATGAGCTGAAATATGCATTAGTTTTCCTGGAAACAGGCTGGCTGTGGTGACTGGTTGTTTTGGGTTATGTTGATGTTGTTTACCTTGAGATAAACAGTATACTGAGATATAGCACCCTGAAGGAGCTTCTGGGTCTCCCGATAATGACTGATATACAACCAAACAACAAAGTCAGTGAAATGCCCCAAAGGGCTGTCCTAAGGCTGACCTATCTCATTATAATGTTAAAAACCACACCTCCTAGCTAGAAAAGCCCCCAACCCAAATAAGCCCCCTACTCTCTGGGCATGCATAGTGAATTAAAAGAGAACTGTATCTTTAAGATGAAGTAAGAAAGGTACTAGCCAATAGTTAGCTAAGGGGTGGGACCAGTAGGTGTAACTAACTTTGTTAACTGTTTAAACACTTGTCATGATTTCAACCGGGTGTGCATGCTAGCTGGAAAAATCCCCCATGCACCCAGCACTGCAATAAACCAATGTCACCTTTCTAAACTATCATTTGGTTTGGAGAGTTTTCTTGGTTACAATTTTCAGTAACAATTGCATTAATGCTGAGTCCTCTGTTCCATCCAGTTCCTTGTACAACTGTGTAGATGTTCTACTATTTTTCCTTCTGTATATTTCCTTTAGTATATTTTATTCAGTTTTGGCATTTTGATCTTCAACTTTTCCTTAAATTTTTAGAACTTTTGATCACCTGTGTTCAGTAGTCAAGCAGAGAGGAGTTCTTCCTTGATTTTAACCAAGGACATTGTGGGTTCATCTTCCAGATTTGTGTCTAATAAGTTTAAGGTGCTCTGAGTTTTGAGACTACACATGGTATGCTCAAACTTAGCTGATGAAGAAGAAAAACTAATAATAGAAATTAGGATTGATACAACTTTATTTCCCAGTAAGGTGTCCCTGACTGCGCTAACATGTTTAACTGCTCTTTTCCCAACAGTGAATACTCAGGTCTGGGAAAGACAGATGAGTTCTGGATTGGACTACCCGATTCATTTTTCAAAAGGGTTTCACTGATCATGATATTGTGTTGAGCCACTTTTCAATCCTAAATGAAGATAATTCTGGAGATTTGTATGAGGCTGATCCCATTTCTGCTTTATGTACTACTGGTTTTGCATTTATTTATGCAAACATAAGAATGAGGAATGGTAGTATGAACTCTGCCGTTAGTGTTCAAGAATACCTACTGTTGTTTTGTTGCATCTCCTTTTCTTACATTTTTACAAATAGTAATTTTTTTTGTAATGGATGTATTTATTTACTTAATAGACCCACACATCTTTGCAGAAGTCATTGGGGTTGCATGAAGTCAAGAATCTGTTTTTATGTACAGTGAATCATCAAAAATGTGCTTGTCATACACATTTGAAAAGACTGCATAAAAACATTTGCATAATACAATCATAATAGAGCTACTGCACTGTGATCCATCACGTCAGCTCTCAAACATTCTCAGCAGGGTTTATGTTCTTTTTGCTACAAAAAGAGAAATTTAATTTACTAAACTGATCTTATCTTCCTACTTGGTGCTAAAATGTACAATGTTCATATTTTTTTTCCAAATCTATGAAATGAAAAGTATGTTTATACTTCTTAAATTTTATTAGTTTTCTTCTTACAAAGTGTTCCATTTTGTACATCTGCTGAGACCACCTCTTCACATCCTAATTTTGTGCAGAACATGGGGAGCTTTATGGACTTGATTGATTTCCCCCATGTTCACAGAAAGAATGGAAACCCATAGAAAGACAAATCAATAGATTTCCCCTTTTCCAATCAGAAAATTACTACTACATGTTGCCATTAAAGTTTGGTGCTTTGCCTGGGCTCTACAACTGCTTGTGATAACAAAGGGAATAACAAGACATAGAGAAATCACTCTCTGTCTGGAGTCTATATTCTTTTATATATTTTTTTAAAATCAGTGACTGACATTCACTCTTATTCTTAAATGTCCTTTTTGCTTTAAAGAAATCCTTCTATTCTGTGTAGGAAGGCTAAAGCAAATAGTGTCGTAGGTAAACTGTCCTGTGCTGTGCATCTCTCTCTCGATGGTTTCACCAAATTGTGAACACCAGGTCCTACTGGCTGTTTGTCACAGTAAATTCTTACCCCATTCCCTGCCCACGCCCCACAGCCATATATTAAAATATAGAGCTCATTTCAGTAGTTGTTGATAGTCAGGATCTGTTGGTATGAATTGCATCCCATTTAGAATTAAACGACATGCAATTTCAAGTGTCCATACTTAACAGACTCTGGGTGAAGCTTCATAGGCAATTTCACTGCAATATTAGAAGACAAAAACCTTGAGCATGATTTCTTTCCTGCAACCCCTGGAAAATATGAGACTAATTCTTGTGTCTCTCAGCCTTTGGCTTAAGAATGATGGATATGTCTGTGGCCCTGCTTCCTAGTCTGAGTAATATAACCCTTTAGCTATTACTGTACACTTTAAGCAGATACAATCTGAAAAGCAGCAGTGAGGAAAACAGTTTAACCCTACCTTACCAGAGACTGAAAAAATATCATCACCAAACTCTCCTGGGAGATTAGGAAGATTGTTTATATCCCTTGGAGGAAGAAAGCTTAATGAATGAATCTTTAAATGTTATCTCTTAACACTTACTACACAATGCGGAGAGCTGTGGAGTTTGGGCAAAGGACTAGTCAGTATACCAATGTCTAGCCCTGAAACTGATATGAAGGAAAAGTTGTTAACCATGACTTACAAAATGTTTTCAATCGGTTACCCCTCATCAGTGCTGTGACAGCCTTCTGCTATAGTACATTTAACATCCGAATTCTGTAGGTTTTGTATGATGGTAATTTATTAATTGATAATTTAACTCATCAATTTTATAGATGTGGTTTATCCATGACTGTAATTTAAAGATGTGATGAAATATATTACTTGAGTTCTTAATATCACTGGCAGTTGCAAGCCTGTCAATCACAAAGCTGAAATATTTAAAATGTTTAAAGATGCATTGGACTTTGATTTTTTTTTTTTATTTATTTATTTTAGTTACGTTTATTACAATACCCAAATTGTACTTAAGATCTAAGAGAGCTTAAGGGACCTTTTGATCATTTAATCTGACATCATGTATACCGTAGCCCTTTCAAATTATGCTCATGCAAGCCAAGTGACTCTTTTCAGTTTAATGCATTCAGTCTTTAAGGCTGAGATGGCACTAGATGTCACATGTAGCAACAGCAAGGGCTTATTAGTGTGACTGACCCAGCATTCAGCCCATTCCTCATGCGTCTGATAATAGAAGTATCTTCTTTTTATCCTCTTACTTTCCCTCATTCTAATTCACCTTTCAAATTTGTACCATTACATCATGCAGTAATATTCCTGCTCCTTCTAAATCTCATGATCAATGAAGACAAATTGCACTGACTTGCCATACAGGTATTTCACGTCCAGCTGGCATCCAAAGTCTCTTGTTTTAGTGGCAAGTGTTTTGGTGGGGTTTTTTTTTGGTTTAACTGAAACCATTTCTGATCAACCACAAGGAAAAGAGTATAATTAACTAACTGAAGACCTGAAACATGAGACTTTTAAACATTATCTTTTTCACAGCATTTCTTGGTCTGCTATTACTGAAGATAATACAGACAATGTAAGATAAAAATAGACCCAGAGGAATCACAAGTCACAACCATGACCTTTCAATTTCAGTCTTTTAGGAAAACCTTAAGTCTTCTTAAAGACCCTACCATCTTGTCCAGCACGCTCTTTCCCTGACTTTACCCATCTCATGCCAATGCTGACTTGTAGCTAAGCTCTGAATCATTTCTCCATTTTCTTTTAAACTTGATGAACAGACTGGACTGTGTAGGATTCTTTGAGGTCCCTTCAGCATATGTCTCTTTTTTCTTTTTTTTCTTTTAAAGTTTAGACTTGAGAAGTGGTTACAATACTGTTGTGGCCAAGTTTTATGTGTGTTCGTTTTCGCTCTGAATCAAGGTGTTATGCCAAAGGCCTTGAAGCAACCGTAGCTGTAGCAGAAAGATCTCTTCTGTTCAGAAGATTTGTTAGGCAAGGTTACCTTCCATAAATTATGTTGAGGAACATCACTTACACTTTAGCTTTCAGTTTCATATTGATGAGCATCCTGAATTACATTGCTGTATTTTAAGCACCACTGAATATCAGACTAATTGCTGTAAAAACTGGGAAATTTAAAATTTTGGAACCACATTTGAAGTACCCTAAATGTTTGGAAATTCCTGTTGTAATGAAATTCAGCTTTTGCAGTTTGCTCAGTTTTCCTTACTCTTTGAAAGACGCAGTCTGGAATTTGAAATATTTAAGGTTTGAAATGTTAATTTAAGTTGCTGCTACCTCATACGTATGATTTTAACAGGAAGGCATATGACTGCATATTTTTTGTGTAGGAAAATGAGCTCTGTGTGTATATTTATAGGTATAGGTAATATGTACCTCATTGTATACATTGATAAACTCACGTGTAATATAACTGCTTGTACATAACCTTCTATATAACCTACACAAACAGAAATTTGTTGTTTCATGTTAAAAACACTGGACTGAAGCTCAGTGGGTTTTGCCTACTTCCTGTACAGATTCATAGTGAATATGAAATAAATCACTCTCCTTATGTTTCTGCTCTCTGTAAAGTAGAGAGTTAATTTATTTTCCTCAACATCTATCAGTCTCATCTCTATGAATTGCAAAGAGAAAACAGTGTTTCTTACCTATAAAGGGGGGGGAAAAAGCCCTATCAGGAAGGGGTTCTAATCTTGACTGGGACCCCAGGCGAATCTCATAAAAATACTTGGTCCTGCACATAAAGTACAGGACAAAAGGGGCAGTGGAGGGCAATGTGTGTGTGTGTGTGTCTATTTACTCTTCAACTTACAGAGAAATTAAAACCCAGGCCACTGTTCTGTCTTGTGTTTTCTTTCTCTCTCGCTCTCTCTCTTTTTTTTTTTTTTTAGGGTAATGTTGAATGAGGGCAGGTTGCTGATTGATCTACATCTCTCCTCATGAAGAACTGTATTTGTCTTGCAATATAGCACAGAGGGCTTAAGTTAAAGTAATCTTTCAAAATGCACCCAAATTCTACTGAAAAATTATTGATACTTCCATTCCAAAGGTCCTTTGATCTTTGAAGATTATGAGAAGTAGGTAGGTTTTAAGTAAACTAGGAACAAAAGGAGTCTTGGTAAGAATGCAGGTTTAGTCATACAGAGAGATGATAACGTTCTACCAGCAAAAGAGAAAAGGCAATGTTCAGTATGTTGCTTCTATTGGTTTTAATTATTTTTAATTATTTTTAAAATTTTAAAAAGTGAGATAACTGGGATACTTCTACTTTACAGGAAGAATGAAATACCTTTTGAGTTTGTTAGTAACTGAAGATGTTAGAGAACAGCTTTGTTTCTCTAAGCTTTCCCTTGTAAACATAGCTGAATTTATTCTTGTACTTCACAATCCTACTAGCATTTCACATTCAAATAGACACCTGATTACCAGGTGAATAAGTACGGGC
Organism: Gavia stellata; assembly: GCF_030936135.1. Lineage (NCBI taxonomy): Eukaryota > Metazoa > Chordata > Aves > Gaviiformes > Gaviidae > Gavia > Gavia stellata. Next base: position 113,109,496 of record NC_082594.1, on the reverse strand, counting down.
CAGATTTTCAAGCTGAACAAAGGCCCAGTCGGCCAGGAGGGGAAAAGGACACTCTGCAAGCACCTTCCTAAAATGAAGAGTTGGTCAGCCTTTTGTATAAGATATCTTTTGCTGATCTAACACAACGACTTTAGCTAATGGAACATTCTCCAATCCTATCTTCTGCTGTTAGGGGGAAATTGTGCAGAGGGCTTATAAGGGAGTCTGCATGGTGGCTGGGACATTAGCCAGGACAGAAAGTGAAAGAAGAGTCTCCAGAGAGGACAGGCATTCCTCCTGAGTGCTCCCAGTAGCTGTCATTGGGACCAGTTCTCACGTAGACCTCTGGCTCTGAGATGTTTCCATTACCTCCATCATAGGTAGTGGAATCATCAAAACATAGTTCTCTGTCTCTTACAAACAGCTCCACTGAGTTATAGTACAGCTATTTTCCAACATTCCAATAATGTACAGTTCATTTCCAACAAAAACTGCCTTGAATGGCCTGCTTCTAATACAAATTAGTTTCTCTGTAAGACTTTACAGCCAAACTGCATGACACAATATTTTGTCTTCTGCTTGAAAAGCAAATGCCTTGCTTTGGTTTTAAAAGCAGTGAATGCTGAGAAAGATGTTTCCTCAAATGATTATCTACTGATGCAAATGGAGAAATTGCTACTAAGGTGAACAACATTAGCAGCTACTTGCCAGAAGAAGAAAAAAAGTTATTTCCCCTCCCTTTTCATTTTAAAATGCTGATGCAGCAGCAGGTGTCTAACAGCTTCAAAAGCATGAAATTCAAGCACTAAAATGCTGTCTGAATGCCATATTGGTTTGTCCCACTCATCTGACTAATACCCAGGCTCCTGCAATTCTTCTTTCTCAAAGTTGCTTTGCAAATAGGATTCAGAGAACTCCATTAGTTCTAGGATAATATACAGAATAATGCACTAAGCACTGTGTCAAGGGTGAGAATGGGCACTCACATAGATTTGAAACTTCATTTTTCTTATTTTGTTTTCTTTCTGCTACAACAAAAACGTGGATCACTGCTCTCCTCTCTGTGTGATGGCCCCAGCATGCTCTCTGCATATCCACCTTGGAAAATCACCGGAGCATACAGCTGGCCCATGGGAGTCAGGCAGGTGGCCCCTTATTGCTGTATTGCATGGTTTTGCAGTTTTTCTAAAGCTTGCTTACTGGATCATCAGTCTTGCAAATGCTACTTTCATATTTATCACTTTAATCGTTAGGCTAGTCCTACTGAAAATTAATAGAATCAAATGAAGTGACTAAAGTAAGCATATTCATGTACATCAACTTCCATTGGGTTATAAATGATCAACACAATAAGGGCTTCCAGTATGGTTTTTTTCTCAGAGGGACTTTGGTGATTTTTTAATGTTATTTCAGCTGACTGAACTCTAGTTTATGTGATTAAATAAACAAATCTCTACCATTTGCAAACAAGCCACAAAGAGGTCACAGCTTTTGCACAGCTGTTTGTCTTTGGTTGTTTAGTGAATTGTTTGCAGAAGTAGGTCTTTACATGGGCTAATTCTATGATCATTAGCTATGCCTGTCAAAATAGCCCAGATATGCCATGCTGTGTAGGTTCCATTTCCTGATAGGATCTTTAAAACCTTACAAATCAAGATAGCCTTACACAGGAAAAAATACAGGGTTAAAGAACAACATTTTTGTCCAGTAAACCTCTCCTATACCTTTGCTCTTTCAAAATTTAATACTGTTGCAAGAATGACAACTACAGAAATTTGAAGTCCCAGGTCAACCTGAAAACTTCCATATGGAAGGAGAATAACACTTTTATTCTAGCACTGAAACTATATAGAAATCTTGTAACTTAGTCCCACGTCTGTCTTTTTTTTTTCTCAAAGTTAAAATCCAAATAAAATTGAAAATTCTTAGTTCCTCTCATAAGGCTGCCAGAAGTGATGCTTATTGCATGGAATAAGAAATTTTAAACCTGGGCTTCATGCAGTTGTGCTACCTCTGTGCTCAGTGGGCATAACTCAGGGCTGAAGGTCATTACTTCTTTTCAATAGAACCAGAAACACATAATTAAAGAGAATTTTGATAATGTTAATTCACATCTAACAATGAGACCTCAGCTGACTGTGTATTCTGAAGTAGACTAGATTTTCTATAATACAGACTTCAGTTAAACTGGGGCATATTTCTGCTCTTCTACTAACCTAGTGTTTGCTCATCAATGTGCGTAAAAATCTTATAAACTTGATCCTACCTCTTAATTTTCCCTTAAACTGATAAAGACAAATGGTATTGCAGGGAGGGGGGAACAAAACCAAAACAACACCCTTCCTTCAGCATTGATTTAGTTTTCTCAGGAAAAATATACATAGAACCCATTTTTAGTGCCCTCTGTTTCTCTTTTTGCCCCCAGCTTTTGGTTGTTTCTGGGGTGAAAAAAAAAGAGAAAGGATGAAGTATAGAAATCTGATTTTTTTCTTATCCTCCAAGGTGTGGGTCTTTTTGTGAGGGAAAACAGTAAAATTGCAGAACACAGCAATCATTTTTATAAGCAAATATCTGACAACTTCTGCTCACACAAACAGATCCAGTAAGAGAGCAGAACATGTGTTTCCTGCAGTGTTGATTTTGTGGTACAACTCCCCCACCTGAAGTGCTTAGGAGTAGTGGCACATGTATATGAATACTATATTTCTTAGTGCAGGGCATTTATTGCAGATTAGAAATGGAGACAAGAAAAAGTCCTCTGAAAGAATAAATAATAGGTTGGGAAAAAATCCTGTGAGGTTTTTTTTTCTCTCCCCCCCCCCCCCCCATGTGTCAGATTTTCATTTTATTTAATCTCAATTTGAATGGAAGAAGACAGAGGCTTTAAAAAACAATTGAAATTTTACTTTATCCAACATTAGCCAGTAGGCAGCTCTGGTTATTGCTAAATAAAGGAGAGGTAAATATGGATTTTTTTTAGTTTAAAATTGAAATATGCATATATAGGAAAAGAGGAAAATGCATGTACGTTTATATATATGCACACTACATATGTGTCTGTAAACACATAGATGGACAAAGCTTTTTTTTTAAAATCATTTTCTTGAAAAGGAGGGCCAAGGACCAGTTACTGGTTTGGAAACTAGATGGTATGGGTTGGTTCACTGTAGATAGTTTATGGCTGGTTTTCTCTGTAGGAAATTTCTCTTAAATTTAGAGGAGTCCAAAACTGAGTCAGAAACTGAGCTAACAATTAAACAAGATGGACAGCGATGAGTCCAGTGCTCAGACTTACTCCTTGACCCTTTTTTTAAAGCACTGTAGATTTATTCTGGGTGTCCAAGAGATTTCAAATTGGCTATGACACTAAAGTTTTAATTTTAGTACTACAGCTGACATATGGATAGAATAACTTCCCGATGTGCTAACAGCACAATATGGAAGCCTATGAAGGCTAAGCTTTACAGTATTTATTATTATCAGTACACCATTAAATGAAACAAATTATATTTCATTAAATATGCTTATAAATACATTTGATTATTAAAGGAAAGTACAAAATCTGTGGAGTGTAGCCATTCTGTACTCTGAAAGCTGTTCAGAAGTTGACTTGAAAATTCATAAATCATCTCTATTTGATTGCTATCTAGCCTAGAAATAAAGCCTGTATCTGTATTAGCAGATGTGACTCTTTTCTAATTTGGGATTGAGATTTGGTTACTCGCCATCATCACCCTCAATTTTTATACTATTGCTTGATTTCTGGGGAGAGAAAACTATGGTTTCCTTCCAGACAAACATGCTTCAGTAGGTGACTGTTTGGTACGAGTGTGGGACCTGAACTCCACATAATATTTCAGTGCATCCCAGCAGGTAAGCTGATGCAGCCTGAAATGACCAGACAGAACTGAAAAATTCAGCCTACAGAAAGAAGTAATTAGTCTCATTATTTCAGCTGTTCAGTTTGACGCTGATAGTATTTTCTTCAGTTACTTTTCTGGCTATTTGAGCTTAAAGTTTATGTTCTAAAGCTCCAGTTGGCTTGATAACAGGGTGTGTGCTAATGGCATAATTCATATATACAAACTGAATAGTACCTAAATATTTTGTCCTTGGCTTTAAAACAAGCATTTGTCTGGTGTTCTCTCTCTCTCTCTCCCCTTCTCCTTTTTAAATTCCCAAGGAGCTTTGTCATCAGCCAACTAACCTAAACAAATCAAAATAAGCCCTGCATAGCTTTTCTTGCAACCACAATAAATGACCTGTTTCAATTACTTTTTTTGCCTTTTAGAAAAGCTTCAGCATGAATGATGACAAATCATCTCAAATAATAATAAAAAAATATCTATTTTAAAGCGCTCATGGTTTATTGCTGTATTTTCTGGGCTTGAAACAGAATGAAGTCTGCTCAATGATGCGTAAAGGTCTTAGGCTGCAAGTATGAATAATACCCTCAAGCAGTGATATCAAAGCACCCTACCAGGTATTTCCCAAAACAAGGAAGAAAACTATCCTTGCTTTCATCTCCCAGCAAGTTGAACTGCATTTAAGTTGGTTATTTGTTACCACACCTATTCTAAGAATACGTCAGAAAATAATAAATATTTACCAGTGTTAGACAGGTCATTGTTGGTTTTGGAAATACAATGTAAATTTATAAAACTGCAATTCAGAGTAGGGATTATAGAACTCACATTTACCATAAGATAAAAGCATATACAAGGCAGTTAGTATGGTACAGATGAGGTGCAGCAGCTTGTTATTCTATGATAAGATACTTCCCTTTGCACCTTCTCAATAAGTGAAGACTGTTTGGGGAAAAAAGCTATCTTGCATTTCCTGTGCAGGCAGATCCTCTTTGTTCTTTCCAAGCCGGTGAGTGTTCGCATTGTCCGAGTAGATTTTTCCTGGTGCGTAGCAAACCAGCACGCTATGTGATTCCATCCCTTTCTAAATTCACGAGGCATCACAGAAACAAACTTAGATTTTGCTCTGAAAAAAGACATCAGAGCAAAATACATTATACCTTTTTTGTGGTGTGAACATTCGGCTCTATGAACTGTATAATTGTCCTTCCAGATATGAAATTTCCCTCTTCAAAAAGAAAACAACTATTAATTTTTTCCTATTATTTTTGCAATTATTTCTTACTATTAAATGAATGTAAATAGATGTCAGATATTTGAGTCTAAATCTTCAACTAGAAAGAACACCTGGAAGGGAAGAACTTGCTGTTATCAACCTGTTAGTTTGATATTAATTCTGCAAATTTGAACATTGTTGACTATTTCTCTATTGATCAGTTCAGGAAAAATGTCAATAGTGGTTGTTGATATTGGCTAGAATTGCTTCAGGGTTCTTATGAATGAAGAAAAGACCATTTGTTCCAGCTTTTGATTTAAAAGAAGATAAAACTCAACAGCCAAAGCATTTTGCATTTTGGGGGAAAGAAAAATGAAAGTGATTATTATTGCTGACCAGCACTCCTCCCAGACTCAAAAGTGAGGGGTTTTAAATGTGTATGTGTGTATGAAAAAGAAAGAAACAGATTTTTACCTTCCTTTTCCCCTCCTTTTGCACCCCCTCCTCAGAAAAGTCTGTGTTTTTCTTGGGGAAGAGAAGGGATTATTATTAGGGGCAGGCAGAGGGAAGAATATTGTAATGTCTGAGCAAACTCTGATTATGTATTAACTCTTTCTAACCCCATTTACTCTCTAGCTGGTTTGATATATAGAAATGGGAAAGAAGCTGAATTAAACACATAGTATCTATCTTCAGCTGCAGTTTAAAGAGATGTATTAATGGAGAACATCTCTTTAAGGTATATTTCCTTTCCCAAAATCTGCCCACAAATTCAAAGGCTCATTTCTTCTAGTGTGAAATCAAGATAACTGACGTTCCAGACTGTAATACTACTACTAGTGGGTATTTTGGGAATAAACACCTTTGCTTGTTGGGGTTTTTTTTTGTTTGTTTGTTTTGTACTTAAACTGAGTATTGTCCTCTTTATAAAAGCAGTTTGTTTCCCTTGCAAACTGAAATCTCTGGTTTGCCTTGCCACGCGCACTGTGAGAAGGCACAACATGGGCTCTCCTAGTTATTCCTGTAGCTAGTCATGAGGCTTGCTGAGCTGAAGAGATGTTAAGAGCTGTGAAAAGGAATAGAACTAGCAACTGCTGATGTTTGTGCACCTTTCATTAAGTTTATAGCACTTGTTTTATATAACTGGTGTTTCACTGATACGCATCTGATAATAGTTTGTTAATCAGTTGGAGAGATGGAGTTGGGATTTTCAGTAGTTAATAACTTCAGTATTCTTATGCAAGCTTTCAAAGTGACATAACATGGCCATGGAATAACACAATACAGTAGTCTTCAGAAGTAAATTGCTTTTAGTTTTTGTACTGATAAACAAAAATGGAAGGGCAGCTCAAATATCACCGGTTTTGCTCCAGAGAGAATGTATCAATAACTAAGAAATAGTTGTTTAAGTGAACATTAGGCAGTAGGCTGCGAAGGGTGTCAGTCTCCAAACTAGTTGCCTAGATTGTTATTTTCATGCTCTCACAAGTCAGATTTGGTGTTGTATAGGATTTTACAAAGGTAAAACAACACATCAGTCGGGGCAATACAAAAACTAGATGAAAACAAACCTGGACTTTGCAGAATTAATTTGAAGAATGGTTTTACATATATTCAACTTACCTGAAAAGCATGTTTTCTGTGACATATGTTAGCTCACTCATTACAGTTTCATAACCCTGCCTCACTCATGTCCTTTCCATGTGCTCCCTTGATAGAAAGTCTCTGGGGTATAAGTGCTGGCAGTTACGTCCTGTGTTTATGAAACAAGACACACAAATCTCAAGGCAGATGCCTAACTCAGCCTAGGTTAAGTGAACGAATTTTAACTTCAAAGAAAGCATTTTGCATTATTCATTCACCAACTCCATTATTTGTTTGGTGGTTGTCATTGCTAATAGAAGAGTACACTATTTCCCTTATTAACTACAGAGATGATTCCTTGACAGTTCTTCCTGTCTTGCAAAATAATGAGTTTCAGTAGTCTTTCCCACTAAGCACTGGAAATAAATATTTGGAAACTACTGGAAGTATCATTCAAACTGGGAGGGTTTATTTGGGTGGTTGGTTGGGGTTTTTTAATGGAAGAAACTTCTAAATTACAACCACTGTATAAATACATTAGGAAAGCTATTCTTAAAAAGGAATACTGGCAATTAAATTCTACTTAAACTACGCATATAACTCAGGCTGATGAGCTAGGTATCTGTATTTCTGGGAGGAGAAGTACTCCCAGCTAGTAAGTTTGTAGCTTGACACAGGTTAGAGGCCATATCAGAATTCATCAGGGGCACAGCAGGAGGAAAGACAAGTATCTGTAAAGGCATTGTCAAGAAAGAATTACACAACTTCCTTGAAACTGATAAGGCAAATATAGCAAGATCCCAACTTTAATAAGTAGAGGACTGCTACGTACATATTTGAGTGTTTTTCAGTTTGTGATTGATTTGTTAACTTTTAAAATATATGAAGTGGTAAACATTTTTGGATGTGTGTAATAACTCTAACCATTATATGACAGCAATCACTGAAGTTGCTCATTAAATAGTAACACTTTTCTATCTTTTGCCCCGGATGGTTTAACTTTTTTCTTCTTTTCTGTGTTTTCCACCACTCTAGCCTTTCTGATGGCCAATTTACAAGTTCAGTGTCTTGACAGAGTGAATGATTGGAGGCTGCTGTTATTTCTCTCAGTGACGTGCTTGATGTATGTAAAGCTACTTTTGTTCTTTTCTTTGAAATACAGCGGGGAAGGGATTTAGCATTCATTATTATGTACATTAGCGCCTTTGTTACCATTAGAGTTGCACAAGCTCTTGGCACTGGGATTTGTTTATTTATTTATTTTCCTGGCTGTGTGCTGTGTTTGAATAGGTGTTGTGTGATTGCCTGTTGGTTTTGTTTTCTCCTGCTTGGGGACAAGCAGATTTTTTCTTTTCCTGTTTTTGTGTATTAACTGAGGAGTAGGGCAATTTCATAGGTCTCTTTTCGGGTGTTCCTCTCCATTGCTGTAGCTGGTAGATAATTGCAGGCCAGGAGACAGAGTCTGTGGGATAATAATGGGCATACATGAAACCCAGTAAACAACGTAATTGTTCATCTGACAGCGATGCAGTCTGGAGGGAGAGAAAATGAACTACCATGAAAGCAGCTGTTATATCCAAGAAAAGAAATAAAAATAAAAATAGGCTGTGGGAATATCAAGAGATACACAAACAGATTTTTTATCTGTTTAAAGCCAGTCTTTGCTTGCATGCTGCGTCTTTGCCTTTGCATACTATCCTTTGAAATCTGCCTTCCATTTGCCTTCGAATTCTCACAAGCTCAGTGGATGGCATTCCAAAAACCAGAGTTTCTTAGATAGGGATAAAAAAGACATTTTATCTTTCCTACAAATGTCTTGCTACTGTCCTTTTGTCTCTGAAGTGACTCATGTGGGCTTTAGGAGGAGCAGAATACAACTCTACCTTAGGCTTTCTTTCCAGTTTTCATTGGTCTACAAGGTAAGTAAAGGGCATACTCTGAAATTTGAACTTGCCTCATAATTAATTTGGTTAAAGAAAAGGACTCAATCAAGAGTTTGACAATAATATAGATAAATGGAATAACCCATCTTACATCTGATACATAGAACTCTGTATGAGAGAATATTCATGCTTCAGGCCATAAACCAGCTTTTTACCATAAGGTTAGGAAGAAACCTGTCACGCTGCAGAACTACTGATTATTTTTCCACTAAAATATTGGATACTGGCCACGTTCAGAAATATACATTAGTAGATGTAGCTCTTTGACTTTCAAGTTCCTACGTTCACTTCCAAATTAGGATCAGATGCGCCAAGTTTTTGTAGTGTACCCCTCTGCATCAGCAACCTCCTTGTTAGCATTCCAGCTGCTCTGCAGTGTTAAATCTCTGCTCCCAAGGCTGTGATCATCCATTGAGCACCATCAATGGGTAAGCCCAATCATTTATGAAGCTTACAATGAACTAAAGTCTGTGTCAAAATATATGTCTCCGTAGCTGTTTTGTTTTACAGGCATGCCAAAGCAATACAGGGACGCAAAAGAAATCCATATATAAACTATCGTGGTGATTCCTTTCTCCAGTCTTGAAATGCAGCCATATTCTGGTAAGATACCAGCATGCATACAAATATCAGACTGCGGTTTGGAAAGGAGAATAAAAAAGGCCATATCCCAGTGGGAACAGAACATATAGCTTGCAGTTTCCATAGTTTCCAGCGACACCAAATACCAAAAGCTTTGCTTCTGCTTTTCTAAACAGCTGCACTGCTTTTGTATTCCTAGGTTGAACAGCATCATGTTCTAAGACTGTAACTGCTGTATCCGTTAAAAACTGCAACAAACTGTATCTGTTGGAAGCTGGTAAGCTTCAGAGTAGATCTGTGTTCAAAGTGCCCTTTTTTAAAACAAAATATCTGTTCAAAAGTCTCATTCAAATCTCACATACTGTCTAGTGTTCTCTGAGGAAATAAGAAGGCTCCATTAACATCCAAGACGTGTCTGTAAGAAAGGATTAAAACAGCAACTGTTTACTGCATTAAGATTGATTCAGTACATTAACATGTTACTATCCTTTGATTCCTACAAATGTAATCAGAAAGTGTCATCATGCACATTGGATTACAAACTAACCTTTTAAGACAAAACTATTTTTTTATTAATATTAGTTTAGCAAAAAAACCCAAACAAACCTACTCTACAAATTAGGGACTAGAATTGGCTCCTTGCTGCCTAAACAGGTGAGGAACTAACCTTGAAGAAGCATTAACTCACCTTGAAGAAGCATTTTGTTTATTGTGGAAAACTAGTCTGCGCAGAAATGTTGTGAGAGACAAATGCAGGTTGTACCAGATATGTTCCTTTGCAAGCCCAGTTAAAAAGGGGGAAAATATATTTTTGGGGCACAGATGAGATCATAGATTATATTCCTTTCTTCTCTGAGCAGTTCTGTAACTGAGAATTTTTTTCTAATCTTCCAAAATATTTATTAGAGAAACTACTGGCCTGCAGTTGGAAATCTTATCCAGAGACATTATCCAAAATGGACCATGCTGGATAGCTATGTAACTGCACACTGTAATGGTACATCTTCTGTTATACAATTCTTTCCCATCCTTTCTGTGTTATTTCAGCTGAGCTGCAATGTAGCCTTCATATAGTAATAAGGCTTCCAGGTCAAACCTAGTTCATAACTATTCATATGAGAGCATAATCAGGCTTGCTTAAATCTGACTTTATCCCACAAGGTATTCATAGGGAATATTATAACAAAAATTAAGCTCTGACAAATGTGAACTGCTGCTGTCACGTCTGTAAGAGAGTTTTGGGGTTTTTTTATGTATACGATTCAAATTTGAAATGATGCTACAAATCATTACAGTATCCAAAAATACCTTTGTGGAAGTAACAGGCTTAGTCCAAAGAAGCCCAAAGGCAAAGCTGTGTGGCAAAACCACTTCAAAACAGCAGCAGAAGCTGTCATTACCTAACTTCCATCAAGAGTTCAGCGTCTCCTGCTTACTTCTGTGTTTGGAAATCTTTTATCTTGTAACAAACTATAGCATTGGAGAAAGGATAAGAAAAGGAAGGAGAGGGGTCTCTATTTCTTCTAAGAAGTCCCAAAGTGAAAATGTATTTCAAAGGGGGACTTCATGGTCTGGTTTCTGGCTGGTTTTGGTCATACACCACTGATGGGCAGAGGGCACATAAATGTGTAGTGCACTCCTGTGGCAAATGAGTGGTTTAGGACGCTTAAAGAATCATTGTCAAGGATATTGGCTAAAGTGATTTTAATAGAAGTTTATAAAAACGCGACTGAACAGAATTTGATGGCAAGGTCCACTCTATTACTTACTAAAACAAATAAAGGAAAATCAAATTAGAATCAGATCAAAATGATTTTTATATAGAGAGACCAGAGAAACTAAAGTATAAAGAGGACCTTCCTGTTGAGTAACGAGGTTCAGAATGGACCCCCTTGCTTTCTAAACTCCTTCTCAGAGAGGAGTTTAGGTGCAGCTGAATCCAGACTTAGTCTCAGACTTGGTCAATGGTTTATATCTAAAGGATTATATGTATTTAGTAGCAATCTAAGGTTCATTCACAGTTTAAGGTAAATCATAAGGTCTTAGCAACCCTTAATCATGGATTAGTTTAACATTTGCAAAGTGAGGTGATAGAATTTACTACAATCACAACAGTGGCTTGATTATAGATTTGGAGTGATAGTATTATACTTGCTATTGAGTACTCAGATTGATTAACACACACAGACACAAAGATAGATAGATAGACAGATAGATAGATAAAGGTATATGTGTTAAAAATTCCCCTCAAGTTCCATGAAATATTCACTTCAAATGTCCCAGCATTTCTCAACAGGCAAGGGTTGAGCCTTGAGGAGGAGAGGGTTTCAGCCCAAGTCCCAGTGGCAGCTTTCAGCAGCAGTCCTCTAAATTTCACAAACTGGAGAGTTCGTGAAACTCTGAGAGGTGTCCCACTCAGAGGGAGATGCTGGTCACAGCCCGCTGCAGTCCAGGAGAGCTCAAAGGGTCTCACTTGGAATGGCTGTTTATAGGTTCGTAAGATGATTGGCTTTAGTCATCAGCAAATTACTGGAAAGTTACTGGAATTCCAGTAACACTGGTACCGTCCCACTCGGGCTACAATCCAGGTGAGGGATGTTCCAAGGCTGTCAAGGGATGACTGATTATTCCCACTCTTGTTACCTGCCTTGAGTTGGGTAACAGGAGTGCCTGGTACAGTCAGTGCTACTCCTCACCTTAGCCATGCAAGAGTTCCTGGTAAGGTCAAGGGATGCTTAACCACCCAACTCATTGCATAAAGGCCAAGGCCTCGCTGGAGTTCCTGAGATCGTACAGTGGTCCAGGAAAAGCGGGGTGGGGAGAAGGAATGCACCACCACAATCCACCCCGTGACTAAATGACTGAAGTCAATCCATTTTTACCTCACAGAGTGGCAGTGTGGTCGCCTGTTGCCTCTGTGCCTATAAACAGATTAATGCTGTATTCCAATTATAATTTGAGGGGAAATTTTTGGTTGGTTTACAGTTTTGTTAAATGTGATCAAGTGATGTTATATATGCAAGGAGGATGAATGCACCACCATAACTCCTGAAGACTGTCAGGCTGTAGTAGATCTGGACAGTTGGCAGTAAGGTAGGAAGCTGACTGTCCCAGCTCCTCGTGGGCAGTGCAAGAGAACTAAGCAGCATCTGCGTTTTATACAAAAGCTGATGTCACAATTTCCCTGGTAATTTCTGGACACTTTATTTCCCACTGGCAGGGTAAAGAATGGCTCAGAAATAATTCAAAATCAATTTAAGTAGGAACAATATAGTCTCTAGACACACAGAGAGACTGAGTGTGGTATGTTGTTGAATTGAACTATTGCTATGGAAATAAATCCTAGAAAAGAGCATTATATCTGTATTCAGTGATCTATTAAAATCCACTTCTGCATTCATGGCAATTTTCAGATCTGATCCAATTCTGAAGTCATAAACATATGTTCTTAGCAGGGAAAAAATATTCTAGAAAGCTTTTCATCTGCAGACAAAGAAATACATGAGAAACACTTGAGAAGGTAGAATGGCTGGATACCTTTTTCTCTGTGCATGTTACAGTGAGATAAATAGTTTGTGAGTTCATTTTTGATTACAGATTAAATGAAACCCTTTTGGGAGGCTGCTGATGATCTTGAATCTTTAAGGTTTGTGGGATTTGATTTTCTATTTTTTTTTTAAAGGCAAGCACGAAATCAAACCTCACACTGGAAATTTCTACAATACCATTAATCTGTATCAAAGACCTCCCACTTTTGATGAAAATAATTTATGTTTGAGTAGCACTTTTGAGAACTGACGTTTTTACCATTGTCATGGTTTAACATCTAAACATGACTTGGAACACGTGAAGACCATTTGATACATATTTCTTCTGAGAATTACTCTTGGGACGAGCTTGGTCCTAAGCTTTTATTCATAAGGAGGAAACCAAAGCTTACCTCACATGGTGCAAGAAGCAACATACATTGAGATGTAGCACAGCTCAGCTAAAAGACTTTTAAAAATCCATTTTTGTATTAAAGATTCGAAACCTTCTTTGGTAACCATAAAGAGTTTGCTGCCAAAATGGCTCTTGGCTTTCTTAAAACATTTCACTTGAATGCTCAAACTGATAGAGAGCACTGGACACAGAGGTAATGGTGCGCAGTTATATGTGTAATGATTTCTCAGTCTGGAAACAGAGGGAAGTTCTGATTCTATACAACTCTTTCATTAATTTCAATGGGATTGGCCCCATCTTATGGTGGAGAAAAGTCAGATATGCAGGCCCTAAAAATAAATACATAGAAATGCATAACTGGTTTTTAGCCCATGCATGGTGCAACCACTGAGCTGGAAGGACCTGAGTTAAGGCAGTATCACAACAAAGTATAAAATTGGTTAATACAAACCTAATTATAAATCTACAATGATAAAACAAAAACCCCACCCTCATTAGAGATATGGATGTTTATTTCTAAACTACCATTTACATTTTTAATACAATATAGGATCCAGTATATTTTTTTTCTTACCTCTCTCCATGTCTTTGCTCATTCCTTTCCTTCTGTATGTTCCTCACCCTTTTTCAGGTGACTTATACAGTGCATACAAAATGAGCAATCCCTTGAATAAGAAACGTGTGCACACCTCCCACCAATTTTCCACCTTTGTGATTTTTCTATATGCATAAGCTACTTTGTGACTACAGGGTTATTTTAACCCTGCTGTTGCTGTCAAAACTGCTCCATCAGTTTAAATCTGCTGAATCTGATTTTCAGTTCTTGCCATAAGTAGGGCAAGATTTGTTAAAATAACTCAGAAAATTCCTAAATTTGGACTTACAATTGCAGTTTATTTATTAGATTTTTATTTTTTTAACCGAATTTCACATTACATGGATTTCTTTTGTAAGCTTATGATACTACACATCAGACTGCTTAGTGAGGATATATTCTAAAAAGTTCCTCTCAGCAAAAGATATCTTAAATTATTTCTGAAGTAATGAATAATTTTCAAAGTTAAGAGGTTGATAACAGGGGCATGGAAAACTGTTGGCATACACAGCTGAATTTATTTAATTTCCCAACATTTCTTACAACTACTAGAAATTTCCTTCTTGATATGCTTCACACATGAACCTTTGTCCTTACTGAATTGTTCCATATGCTAACATGAGTTAAGTTACGATTATAATGAAACACATATGGTGTGTGTTAGGAGCAGAAGGGAGCTGACAAAAGGTAAACTCAGACTTGACACAGGATTTTAAATAGCATGGATCAATTTTAAATTGTTTCTGGTTATGTTACCATACAATTCCCACTCAGACAAAACTACACATAACTCAGTGGGACTTAAACCTCAGTAAAGATTAAAATAAAGGGCAGAAAGAGAGTAACATCTATTGTCATTCAGCCACAAAAAGGTCTTTTTATGGAACAATCCAGAAGCACACTGCTTGAGAAACCATTCCTATAATGCATTTTTAGAAGGTAATTTTTTTCTATGCAAGTTACACTTTTCTTACCACTTCTGCTCCTTTGATTGTTGTTGCAACAAATGTTTGACTTAAAGAATCTGATTTCAAGTTTCTTTCATGAAGAAATGTTGGTAATACCTTCTCCTTTATGTGGCTAAGTTTAAAACGGATCTCTTTATCTTTTTTTTTTATTATTTTTGTAACCTATAAGTGTCATTTCACGTATGGTTTCACATTACAGCCCTCAACACTTTGAGCCACCCCTGGTGCTTCTCTGACTCCCTGATGAACTAAGCCAGGGAGTTAAACAAGGCAAAAATCAATCTTACAAGAAAGAAATGAAAAGTGCACTCTGCACCGATTCTCTGCATCATGTCATTCTGGGGCCAGCTCTGGTGAAATGGAAATGGCAGAAATACCAGGCCAAAAATGGACCTTTTAAATGGCAACTAGCCATTAGATCATTTTAGCTTTAACTGCAAAATGTCAAGGCTAAGGTTATAGTCTTTGTTAGTTGACTTCATAAAACTTACGGTGAAAAGGATATCTCAACATTTGAATGAAAGTAAAGTAAAAGGTTGTGGCCTGGGGTGAGAAAAACAAATACCACAGTCTTTGACAATCTTCAAAATACAAAGAGGTTGTTTTTTTTAAATATTCTTGAGGAATAGTAGGCATTAGTATGAATATTAGTAGCAGAATTAGTAGATTATATTCATTAGGAAGAACATATGAAAACTAGTAACTGAGCCTCCATTACAAGTTGTTTGAAGAAATACTATCCTTTGAAGTGATATACTGAGCATTTGCACCTTTCTGATAACAATGTTTTCATTAACAGCATTGTATTGGTCTGAAAGCATCATAATTTGTCAAAACACTGTATGATAGAAAAACAATTACAGATTCACTTAGATTGTTTATCAGCTTACAAATTGTCTACATTTCATCTTTTTATTTTTAACCTGAGCTTTTTGTTTTAATGAAATAAGAATAGAAATTACTTCCTGAATACTCTGACAATCAATTACTTTCTCCTTTCCATTTTTCTAGTAATAGCTAGGCAAAACATATCTAACCATAAATTGCTCCAGAAAACAGTATATAAAGCAGCTTGATAAAGCAAGCTGCAGAAAAGAGATACATATTCTAACAAACTGTTTAGATTATATTCTTGATGCAAACATGCAAGTGTCTTCCAAAATAAATGAGGCTTGGATGCTATCGCTTTTTTGTTACAGATATATTTCATCTATATTCAGATGTGTTTTCCTTTTTAATTTGCAGTTTCTTATCTACTTCCTACAATCTTCCCTCCTTCCTCATCATTAGAGTAAAAAATACAAACAGAATTAAACGTATCTTATGACCTGTAATATGGGAGTCAAATAAGATTATGCATTCCTGTATTTTTTTCCTTTAGTTTTTTCCTCCCATTCTAATGAATATTAACCTTAGTTCACCTTTACATTCAGAGAGACTATAGTGTGGCCAACCTTACAGACTGAGTTGATGACTTCATTTGTATGAAGGCCAGTATGTAAGGCCAGTTCTACACAAAAAAATTGCATTGTGTGGTGTAGGGTCCCAAAAAATTACCTCATTAGAGCACATCGGTGTGTTCAATTGTATTCTCCTAGATAGCCCCGACCACAGCATCATTTCCTCTATCCACAGAAATTGAGCCATCCTTAAAAAGTAGCAGTGGTATTATTACCAAGAGCACTCAGTAACCTGCACAGAAACCAGCTCTTCTCATCCCTTAAACACCTCAGTCCACCTAGATCTCCCACACAGAAACATTTCCCTCACTTGACTCATACACAGGGATTGTTGCAGGACTGTATTATTTATTTAGAATCAATGGCCTAGCACCTCAGAAGTCCTTTAAAGCACTCAGTCCCTGGTGAAGTAGTAGAGAAAATAACACCTTTAAGGATCTCAGTTGTAGGAGGTGCTCATCAGTTTCCCAAAGTATCAGAATTGGTATATATCCAACCGTAAGCAAAGAAAGCCAATTTAGCAAGATTTTTAAATCCTATCCTTTCCCAATTATGTTAGAGTTAGCCTGAGTTTCAGCTATCTGTTGCATAGGATCTACATGAAATTCTGACTTTTACCTTCAGTAGTAGTCTTTTTGCCAGGTAGATTTTCTAGCACAGCAATTATTCTACTATTTTAAGATAATACCTTCTTTCATTAAGCAACATAACATTCATATCTATTCAGAATTGAGATGTCTGAACTGGAAATTTTCCTTTTCTTAAGTGCCTGTGTATCAGAAGCAAAAGGAATTCTTGGTATACTTATGAATTAGCTTTATTGTAATGAAACATAAATAGATCTTATTTTAAAATATCCAGATAATTAGATAACATATTGTGGTTTCCACTAATCATAAGAAGAGCCTGAAAATGAGAAATTTAAACAGGGGAATATACTGCATGCAATATTTTTTATTAAAATAAATAGGCATACTCATGTGCACAGTATATGAATGTTTGTGCCCACATGAGAAGAGAGTCGCTCAGCTGGGATGACTTTTACATCATGTGTGGTATGTCTCATAGTTTCAGAGCTGTTCACTTTCAACTGTACCCATAGAAAAATACGTCTAATGTCCTGTCTTTGAAAGTGCTCAGGAAGAGATGAGCACATCATAAGGACTGTAAATCCCAAGT